>NC_003279.8:13160937-13477031 GCF_000002985.6 Caenorhabditis elegans | reverse complement strand
AACTTTCAAATTTTCACCCAAAAAAACTATAAATAACAGATGAAATAGGCTATTTCTTTGTGAAACGAAGAAAAAATTGGCGAAAATAGTCTAAATTCGAGCATTTTACAGTTTTTGGCCTTTTTTTTCGTCTATTTTATCTCCAAATTATTAATTTTTGTCAGTAAAAAACTAGGTTTTTATGAGAATTTTCAGATTTTCAACGACAAATCCATCGATTTTCATCCCAACTTCTCCTCGGGGAGTACACGAGCCGCGAAAGTCGACATTGATACATTTTTTAACGTATTAAATTTATTAAAATAAAAATTTCAACACATTTTTGCGATTTTCACCGAAAAAAAAATGAAAATCTGACTTTTACACCTAAAATCAAGTGAAATAAGTTGTGCTAGCAGCTTAAATTCAAAGAAAATATGTTTAAAAATACAATTTTCATGACAAGAATAAATGGTTGAGGCTGAGAAACTACAAACTACAAAATCGTGTTAGCCTCAACCAAATTTATTTGCAAAAGTATGAGTAAAATGGGGTTATTTCCATAATTTTCGAAGGCAAAATCAGAAAACATGAGGAAAGTTGTATTTTTGTGGGAATTTAGATATGGAAATGCCTCAACATCTGTAAAAATCTATCAAAAATGGTAATTCTTCAAGCAAAAATGGATGGTTGAGGCTGAGAGACTACAAACTACAACATCCCTGAGCCTCAATCAATTTTTTTTTTCACTGAATACACCTAAAAACTGAATTATATCTATAAATTTTAACGGTAAGATGACAAAATATTTTTTTAAAATTCTATCAAAATTTCGATAAATGCAGGAAATTCTGCTAAAATCTATCAAAAACTCAATTTTCATGCAAAAATAAATGGTTGAGGCTGAGAGACTACAAACTACAAAATCATCTGAGCCTCAACCAAATTTTATTGGATTAATACACGTAAAAGCTCGATTATATCTATAATTTTTAACGGTAAAACTGCGAAATATTAAAAAAAATTCGATTAAAATTTCGATAAATGCCGGAAATTCTGCGAAAATCTATCAAAAACTTAATTTTCATGCAAAAATAAATGATTGAGGCTGTGGCTACAAACTACAAAATCCTGTGAGCCTCAACCAAATTTTTTTTTGAATGAATTTAATTAAAAACTGGATTATATCTATATTTTCTGACGGTAAAACTGCAAAGTATTTTTTAAAAAATGCGCTTAAAATTTCGATAAATTCAGGCAAATCTATTAATTTTCATTCAAACAAATGGTTGAGGCTGTGGCTACAAACTACAAAATTTGCAACTTCGCCCCGTTGTACTTTTTGGGTCAACAAATGCAAAAGCCCAGCAATATTGGCAGCAGAATCAATAGACTTATGTCTCTCGTATCTCTCTCTCTCTCTCCTTCTGGTTGTCTGGTGACTCACTGCGTCTCTAACTATTTCAATGATATTTTCAAGCTTCCGATCATATGTTCACTTACTTTCATTTGTGTCAGACGACTGCACCGTACTTTTTTACTTTTTCACTCAAATTTCACCTAAAAACTTGCTTTGTTTGGCAAATTTCAATTAAAACCAGTTTTGGTGAGGCTCAGGCTAAGTTGTAGTTTGTAGTCACAGCCTCAACCATCATTTTCAAAGTTTTTATCATTTCTGAGCTTGATTAATTAAAAAAAAACAACTTTTTCTACAATTTTTTGGTGTTTTCGTCAAAAATCGTGTTTATTTTTGTTTTTTTTCGAAACAAAATTTGGTTGAGGCTCAGATGATTTTGTAGTTTGTAGTCTGTGAGCCTCAACCATTTTCTCGCGCAATTTTTTTTACGAAAGTGTTGTAATTTTTTGTCTCGAAAAGCGAAATATTCAATTTTTATTCAATTTTCGAATTAAGATTTTGAAAAATTCAAAATTTTCGGATGTTTCTTGTGAAATTTCCGAATTTTCGGCATGTTTTTTGAAAAATTTTGTTTTTTTTTGTGTTTTTTTTTCTGAAATTTTCAAGGAAATCTTAATTTCAGCTTTTTTTATTCAGCATCTGTGAAAAAACATCCAAAATAACGTTTTTTTTAATTAAAAAATTGGTTGAGGCTCAGAAATTTTGTAGTTTGTAGCCATAGCCTCAACCAACTCACATAACGCTTCTAGCCTCATTTTCTCTCATTTTTCTTCGTTTTTTTTCGCATTATGACCTCGATTTTTCGAAACAAAATTTGGGAGAGGCTCAGACGATTTTGTAGTTTGTAGTTTGGAGACTTAGCCTCAACCACCTATTTTTTGCATGAAAAATTGTGTCTCTTAATCGACTTTTCAATATTTCCTGCGTTTATATAGCTGAATTCACACAAAAATATCATTTTTCTTAAGTTTTTTGCTTTTACCTTCGGAAATTGTGGAAATAATCCCTTTTGTCAAATAAAGTTTGGTTGAGGCTCACAGGATTTTGTAGTTTGTAGTCTGAGCCTCAACCATACAAGTATATTTTCTTTGGTTTTTAGCAGCCAACACTACTCATTTCACTTAATTTAAGTTGTAAACGCCAAATTTTTTCAAATGAAATCTGGCTGAGGCTCAGATGATGTTGTAGTTTGTAGCCTCAGCCTCAATCATACAAACTATTTTTTTCTTTGATTCTGAGCAGCCAAAACGACGTATTTCACTTTATTTTAGTTGTAAAAGTCAGATGTTTTTTCGAATAAAATCTGGTTGAGGCTCAGATGATTTTGTAGTTTGTAGTCTCTCAGCCTCAACCAATATCGATTTTGTTGGATTTTCTCTAATTTTTCTCGATTTTCTCTCTATTTTCACTGTTTCCTTTATATTTCCTCTATTAAATACCACTTTTCCAGAACCATGGCATCAATAGAAATGCACTCATTTACACGTGACATGCAGCCTCTAATGGAAGAATCTGCCAACAATTTCACCGAAGAAAAAGTGAACACGGCCTTTGGAGCTATCAAAGTGTCGATTTACGGAGACCGTAACGATCCGAAAAAGGTTCCGATGGTCACTTTTCATGATCTTGGGCTTGATTGTGAGCTTTTAGCAGAAAAATTGAATTAAAATCGTACATTTTGCAGCGGAAAGCAATTTCCAAAACTTTTTCCAATTCGTGTCGATCGCCGAATTCGCCGACAAATTCTGCATCTACAATGTGAATGCTCCGGGACAGGAAATGGATGCTCAGCCGCTTCCGGAAAAGTATAATTTCTCGAAAATTCTTGCCTTTTTCCATGTTTTCACACAATTTTTGGAAAAAAAAATCAATCTGCTGATTTGGTTGAGGCTCAGAGACTACAAACTACAAAAATCCCACAGCCTCACCCAAATTGAAATCTTTTGAAATTAGACTATTTTTTTCTTAAAATTAGCAGTTTTTGTGTAAATTCCCCATTTTTAACACAATTTTGGGAAAAATTTAAAAAAAAAACCAAAACTTTTTTAAAAATAAAATGACTAGAAAATTCAAAAAAACGTTAGAAAAATTCAATAAAAAAAATTTTAACGTTTTTCTCCCGACTTTCCCCGAAAATTTCTAAAAATTCCTTTAAAAAACGTATTTTTATCGAAATTTTCAATATTTGCGTTGGTTGAGGCTCAGAGACTACAAACTACAATAATCCCACAGCCTCACCCAAATTGAAATCTTTTGAAATTAGACTTTTTTTTCTTAAAATTAGCAGTTTTTGTGTAAATTCCCCAGTTTTAACACAATTTTTGGAAAAATTTTTAAAAAAACCCAAAACCTTGATTTGGTTGAGGCTCAGAGACTACAAACTACAGAAATCTAACGAGTTTTTTAAAGTTTTATTTTCTGGTTTTTCAAATTTTTTAAGCTAAAAAGTATACCAAAATGTTTCAAAAACGTTATAAAAACTCAAATTTATAGAAATTTTCAGACGATATTTATTATTTTTATGGATTTTTTCTTTAATTTAAACCGACAACAATTCGAAAAAGTTTAAAAATTTCCCAAAAACGTTAGAAAAATTCAAAATTTAAACGTTTTTCTCACGATTTTTCTCCGAAAATTTCCAAAAATTCCTTTAAAAAACGTATTTTTATCGAAATTTTCAATATTTGTGTTGGTTGAGGCCCAGGGACTACAAACTACACAATCTGTAAGCCTCACCAAAAAATGTCACATTCTTGGTTGAGGCTCGCACACTACAAACTACAAAATGTTTAGCCTCACCAAATTTTTCTCCACGTGGAATTCAGTAGACTTCCCAAAATTTTGACCTTTTTCTTTCTTTGAATTTTCACGTATTTAGAAACTCTATTTATAACTGAAAATTAGATAATCAAATAAAATTATCTGGTTGAGGCTCACACACACACTACAAACTACAAACTTTCTGAGCCTCAACCAATTTTCTAATGTGAAAAAGCGTTATTTTAGACGTTTTTTCATAGATTCAGAAGAAAAAAAGATGAAATTAAGATTTTCTCCGAGAATTCAAAAGTTTTTTTTCCAAATTTTCATTACAGTTTCACCTACCCAACAATGGACGGAATCGCAAAAACGATCGAATCAGTCGCCGATCACTTCAAACTCAATCAGTTCATCGGATTTGGCGTGGGCGTTGGTGCAAACGTACTTCTAAGATACGCAGCTCAAAACCAGAACCGCGTCATCGCTCTCGTCCTCGTCAATTGCTGTTCTGGAAAGTCGGGATGGGTCGAGTGGGGATATGAGAAATGGAATACATCGTATCTTCGTAAAGTTGGCATGACAAAATTCACTGTGGATTATCTGATGTGGCATCATTTTGGCAGAAATTATGATCGTTGCAGTCCGGATATCGTTCGTCAGTATCGTGTCTTCTTCCAGCACCTTCCGAATCCGAATAGCCTCGCCGAATTCATTGAATCCTACATTCAACGGACCCCACTCCCTATCTCACGTGACGGAACCACCGGTGTTCAGCTTAAAGTCCCTGTGCTCCAGCTCGTCGGAGCCGGAAGCGCTCACGTTGAGGATACGGTAGAGGTGAATACGAAGTTGGACCCGGCACACGCCGATTGGATTAAGATATCCGATTCGTGTGGTCTTGTGCTTGACGATCGACCGGACGCTGTGACGGAGAGCATGATGCTCTTTTTGCAGGGATTGGGATATTTTCCGACGCTTAATGTGATGAAGATGACGAAAAAGATGCAGGAGACGCAGAATGGAGGCTTTGCTGCCGTTGCTAGCAGTGCTAATGAATGTTGATTGTATTTTCTCTTTTTTAGGGGAAATTTGACTGAAAATTTGAATTAAAAAAAAAAAAGAAAAATGCCAAAGAGTTCCGATGGGGTGAGGCTGAGCCAGAATTGTAGTTTGTAGTTTCTGAGCCTCACCCAAATTTTGAAGCGATTTTCGTGGAAAATACATTTATTTTGGTCGAATCCAAATATTTTTTTTGCGGAAAAATCGAATTTTTCAATTTTCAAACTTTTGTTTTCTAAAAGTCATGTTTTTTGAATAAAAAATCGAAAAATCGACCAAAAACTGCGAAAACCATCCACTGATTTGGTTGAGGCTCAGAGACTACAAACTACAAATATTCCACAGCCTCAACCAAGGCTTTTCGTTTAAAAACTCGAATTTTCAGTAGATTTTTCCCGATTTTCATCTACTTTTCCCCAAATTTCAAATGTATTTTCACCATTCTATCCTAAATTTTAAAGAAAAATGCCAAAAAATTCCAATTGAGTGAGGCTGAGCCAGAATTGTAATTTGTAGTTTCTGAGCCTCACCCAAATTTTGAAACACTTTTCGTGGAAAATTCGTTAATTTTAGACGACTTTTTATTTTTTTTTTGCTGAAAAATCGAAATTGTAGCATTTTTCATAGAATTTTTCTATATTCAAGCTTTTCATGTGGAAAAATCTGAAAATTATCAGATTTCTATGAAATATTTCTTTCATGAAATTTCGTCGAATTTACACATTATTTTTCGAAAATGCTAGCTTTTTCCCAGATTTTAGACAATTTTCGCGAGAAAAATCGACTAAAAACTACGAAAACCATAGCTAAAACCATCCACTGATTTGGTTGAGGCTCAGAGACTACAAACTACAAAAATTCCACAGCCTCACTCAACAATTTTTCGCTTAAAAACTCGAATTTTCAGTCGATTTTTCCCGATTTTCATCTACTTTTCCCCAAATTTAAAATGTATTTTCTCAATTTTTGTCCTCATTCTACACCTTTCTTTCGAAAATTCCGCTACTTCTGTCTCTCCCCGCTCTCTCTACCGCATGTGTGATCACCATTCTTTCTCTTTAGCTTTATTTCGTAGAAGCAGCAACGCCATATAATAATTAAAAATCGTCGTTATTTTTCTTGAAATTCTCTACGCATTTTACCCCATTTTTTCGTGTTTTATCTCAATACGATTCCTCTGCAATGCCTTTTTTTGCGTTTCCTTTCAATAAAATGAGATTTTTATTTGATTTATATTACTTCATTTTCAGATTTTTGATTTCAGTACTAAAATTCCTCGAATATACTTTAAAATTAGCTATTTATTCTGGTTTTAAACGGGAAATTCCCTTCATTTCCCCCTCGCGGCCACGCGCGTTTTCCAAGGCCACCGGCCGTGTAGTCCTCTCGGATAACTTCGAATTTAGACATTTCCGCAGTATTTTGCTAAAAAAACCGAGTTTCAGACGGAAATTGAGCATTTTTAATGGATAATCCGGAGAGTACGGGTGACGTTTCGTGGTTTGAGCTATTCGTCGACCCAACATGCATCTCAAAGTCGCTTTTGGACCCGGAAAAGAGAAAACGTAGGGAAAAATGCTCGTTTATGCCTGAAAATTCATGCTTTTCCATTGCAGAACTCCCACGACTATGTATGCAATTCACGGATAAAGGATTCCTCGCCGAACGGGAAAAAGATAAAGGAAAATTGGCTGTCGAGGAGCTGATGCTCTTCGAGAGAAAGGCGGCAAGTATGAGATTGTGTGCGATGGCCACGTTTGCCGCGTTGGATTATGATATAGAGTTTATTATTGATAAGTGAGTACTTGATTGAGGTGAAAAAACGAAGAAAAATGAATGAAAATGAGGCTAGAAGAGTTCTGTGGGTTGGTTGAGGTTCACAGACTACAAACTACAAAATTTCTGAGCCTCAACCAATTTTCTAGTCAAAAATTCTGATTTTGAGAGTTTTTCAGTTAAATTTCTTGTATATTTTGTGGAAAAATACAACAAAAAAGATTTAAATGCTCAAACAATTTGAGAAATTTCTTAAAATTCAATTTTTTTAAATTTTTTGAAATTGTAGTTTGTAGTCTGAGCCTCAACCAATTTGCTAATTTGAAAACAAATTATTTTGGATGTTTTTTCATAGATTCAAATTTATAAAAAAACTGAAATTTAGGTTTTCTCTGAAATTCAGAATTTAAAAAAATGCCGAAAATTCCAAAAAATTCGGAAATTTCACAAGAAACGTCCAAAAAATTCGAATTTTTAAAAATCTTAAATCGAAAATTGAATATTTCGCTCTTCCAGGCAAAGAAAACTACAAAACTTCGTGAAAAGTTGCGTTAAAAATGGTTGAGGCTCACAGACTACAAACTACAAAATTTCTGAGCCTCAACCAATTTTCTGGTCAGAAAATTGAGATTATGAGAGTTTTTCAGTTAAATTTCCTGTATATTTTGTAGAAAAATACAAAAAAAAAACTTTTTGTTTTTAAATTTCACACAAATTGCTCAGAAAACCAGCAATTAATTTTGCAATTTTGCAATTTTGTAGTTTGTAGTCTTAGCCTCAACCAATTACTTTTCCAGCATTCCTCGCAACGAAATCCAAACATTACGTGTGCTGGCCGACAATTTCTATCGAATCTACAACGAAAAGAATCTCGACGCAACATTCGGCAATTGGCTCTTCTACCGTTTCGTACTTTCCATAGATCGCCGTAATCGTCTTGCACCGCCGGCTCCGCGAGCCACAATTCCAACAACTTTAAGCAATGGACAACTGATGCCAACTGATCCAGCACTGCTGAAACACGAAAAAACACAAAGAACAATTATGGAATTAAAGGAACATGTGTTGAAAGCGAGAGCATTTATAACTGAATTGGCAGAAGTTCCACGAGATGTTGTTGCTCCAGGAATTCAGTGCTTTTTGAAGCCTTTTGTTGAACTGGCACCGAAGTGAGCACGAGAAAGTGCTGAAAATCCGCTAAAAATCCGCTAAAAACTTCAAAAAAACTAGTTTGAAACCGAAATATTTTTGGTTGAGGCTCAGAGACTACAAACTACAATTTGTGTGAGCCTCAACCAACTGTTTTAGAATGGCTGAGTGAGGCCAACAAAATTTTGTAGTTTGTAGTATGGGTCTTCAGTTGATAAGATTTGTTGAATAGCTGGAATTTGAGAGAGAGAGAGAGAGAGAGAGAGAGAGAGAGAGAGATAGAAAAAAGAAAACTTCTGAATTTTACAAGTTGCTCTCAGTGAGTTGGTTGAGGCCCAGGCAAGCTACACTACAAACTACACATTTCTGAGCCTCAACCAATTTTTTTTAAAATTTTCTATTTTTTTTTCTTGAAAAGCAAGTTTTTCGAACAAAAGTGTGATATTTAGTCCAATTAATCAGCATTTTTCTAATTTTTCAGCCAATCTTGTCAATTTGAATTTGGTTGAGGCTTAGACTACAAACTACACTTTTTCTGTTAGCCTCAACCATTTTTCGCAGAATCTTTCAGTATTTTATATGAAGAAAATCCTAATTTTCGTTGAAAAAATCAAGATTTTGACCCTAAAATAGCGAAAAAAACATCAAATTTTGTTTTTAAAAAGAACTGCTGAAAATTTGGGTGAGGCTCAGAGCCTACAAACTACACATTTCTGAGCCTCAACCAAATTTTTTTTTTTAATTTTCGATTTTTGCGAGTTTTCAAACGATTTTTTCCTGAAAAGCAAGTTTTTTTCGAACAAAAAGTGTGATATTTAGTCCAATTAATCAGCATTTTTCTAGTTTTTAATACCTATCTTGTCAATCTGAATTTGGTTGAGGCGTAGACTACAAACTACACTTTTTCTGTTAGCCTCAACCATTTTTCGCAGAATTTTTCAGTGTTTTATAAGAAGAAACAATACGATTTTGAGTCATTTTTCAAATGAAAATTCTTCAAATTATACAAAAAAAATTGATTCCTAAAAGTTAAGTCATCGGAAAAAAATTCGAATTTTTTTTTTCAGAAATTTTTTGATTTTGACAATTCGTTTTTTTTTCTCGAAAGGTCGAATATCAGTTTCTCACACTACAAACTACAAAATTTTTTTTTGTAAAATCCCAGCTTAATTACATTTATTTTGTAATTTTCTGATTAAAATTAGAGCAAAAAATCTGCTATAAATTGTGTAGTTTGTAGTCTAGTCTTCACACACATCAATTTTTCAACCAAATTTTAACTTTCAAATCGAAAATTATCGCTATATTTTTTATTCATTACCCACATTCTAATATCGTTTTCCAAAGTTTTTCTCTCACACTACAAACTACAAAACCACAGCCCTGTAAATGCAGGTTCTGTAGTTTGTAGTCTGTAAAATACACCATTTTTCCACAAATTTTGTGTGATTTTCGCTAATTTTTGTTTTGCTCTTTTGCTTTAAAGAAGGACTAACTGTTCGGACGGTTTTGAACGTATAGACCCAAAAAATGAGCTCAAATGAACGAATTTCGTAATGAAACTGCTCAAAAATTATTCAAAAATTTTTTATGGCGGTTCAAAATTTTGAAAAAATTACACTGATTTTGGCTAAAATCACGAATTTTTCCCATTTTTCCGTGTCACATCTGTCCGAAGTTAGCCTTTTTTGGAATTATCGTCCTTTATTGCATATATTGGTAGTTTATCTCATTTAATTTCATCGATTAAAGTACATTTAAAGCCAATAGGTAACCAATTTCGATGATTTTTGGTTACCTATCGCCGATAAATGTATCTTAATCAACGAAATTAAATGAGATAAACTACCAATATATGCAATAAAGGACGATAATTCCAAAAAAGGCTAACTTCGGACAGATGTGACACGGAAAAATGGGAAAAATTCGTGATTTTAGCCATAATCAGTGTAATTTTTTCAAAATTTTGAACTGCCATAAATAATTTTTGAGCAGTTTCATTACGAAATTCGTTCATTTGAGCTCATTTTTTGGGTCTATACGTTCAAAATCGTCCGAACCGTTAGTCCTCCTTTAAAATCGAAAAACATTGCTATATTTTTTAAAATTCATATACACTACAAACTACACAAAAATCATATAATTTCCAATTTTTCAGAGCCATGACAGCCGCGTTCCTTGGAGATCGTAATGTGCTCATCGAGAATCCATCTGCAGATTTTGAAGTCGATAAGGTGCTCCTTTCAGCTGGTGACGTGTCAAATAAGTGCCTAAGTGAACTGGTGACATTCCTATTCACCTCTGGAGAACTACAAGAAGCCAAGAAAATACTGACACGTGTTGTAAAACCTACAGTAACCCATCCACTTGTTGCAATTGACGAGACGATTTTCAAATCCTATTGTCAAATTCTCAACGCTCAAGGAACACCGTATTCCAGCTCAACGGCTTCATCTTCACTCTTAAAACCTTACGTTTTTGACCTGAATTCACTAAACGATGAAAAAATGCGTAGGAGTGAAGTTTTGAGGCATCGCGGTGTTCAAGAAACCACCGGACAACTGCAAAATGTGTATTTGGCTGAAAATGCGGCGCTGTCGGTGATTGATGAACATCCAGAGTGTATTCGAGAAAGTATACGAAATCGAGCGGAAATTGAGCGATTTGTGAAGGTTTTGAAGCGGAAAACCGATGGGATTCGAGGTTCGCGGCCGCTAGCCTCAACCACTACAAACTACAAAAAAAAAGAAAATTCGAATACTTTTCAAGAAAAATTCATTTAAAAACATTTGAAAAAACGGCAAAAAGTCAATTGGTTGAGGCTCAGAGACTACAAAATACACATTTCTGAGCCTCAACTAAAATTTCTTGGAATTTTCGATTTTTGCAAGTTTTAAGCTGTTTTCCAAATTTTCAAACCAGTTTTTTCCACGAAAAGCAAGTTTTTCGAACAAAAAGCGTGTTTCCGGATTTTTAGCTTATTTTTCTTCAACAAAAAAGTGTTCAAAATTTGGCTGAGGCTCAGAGACTACAAACTACAAATATTTGAGCCTCAACCAAAATCTTTTTACAGCCTTTTTCCAAAATAACCAATTTCCATTGTGAAAAATGTTTTTCGAGGGGATTTTAACATTTTTTTTAACTTTTTAAATCAGAAAACCCAAATTTTCGTTGAAAAGAATACGATTTTGACCCGAAAATAGCGAAAAAACATCAAATTTGTATTTAAAATAAACTGTTGAAAATTTGGTTGAGGCTCAGAGACTACAAACTACAAATTTCTGAGCCTCAATCAAAATTTCTTGGATTTTTTTGCAAGTTTTAAGCCGTTTTTCAACGTTTTTTTTCTACGAAAAGCATGTTTTTTGGAGCAAAAAGTCTGTTTTCCGGATTTTTAGCTTATTTTTCTTCAACAAAAAAGTGTTCAAAATTTGGTTGAGGCTCAGAGACTACAAACTACAAATTTCTGAGCCTCACCAAAATTTCTTTAATTTTTTTTTGCAAATTTTTAGCCGTTTTTCAAAGTTTTTTCTCCGAAAAGCATTTTTTGGAACAAAAAGTGTGTTTTCCGGATTAAAAAATTAATTTCTCGGCTTTTCAGTTCATTTTTCTTTAAAAAAACTGGCTCGAAGACTACAAACTACAAGATTCTGAGCCTCAACCAAATTTTCTCGCAATTTTTTTGCTTTTTTTTTCTGTCGTTTTTAAAGTTTTTCCTAACGAATTTTTCCCTGAAAAACTGGTTTTTTAAACAAAAAGTTTGTTTTTTTCGGGTTTCTATTCGATTTTTAAAGCAAATCTTGTCAGTTCGAATTTGGTAGACTACAAACTACACTTTTTCTGTTAGCCTCAACCATTTTTCGCAGAATTTTTCAGTGTTTTTCGAGGAGGAACAA
Source organism: Caenorhabditis elegans (assembly GCF_000002985.6). Classification (NCBI taxonomy): domain Eukaryota; kingdom Metazoa; phylum Nematoda; class Chromadorea; order Rhabditida; family Rhabditidae; genus Caenorhabditis; species Caenorhabditis elegans. The sequence goes on along the minus strand of NC_003279.8, from coordinate 13,464,995 downwards.
TGCGAATTTAAGTCATTTTCAAATGAAAATTCGTCAAATTCTACTAAAAATTTTTTTCAGACAAACGAAAACTCGCCGCCATTCGTGCTCATCTTCAATACCTCTGCGCCTCGATTTCTGATCTACGGGATATATTAGAAACGAATGGAATGGATGTTAGTCAGCTCAGAACGTTCGCCGTACCATCAGAACACTTGAAATTGGAACCGCCACCCGCTTTTCATGTTTTGGAAGGTAATAATAGTATAGACTACAAACTACAATTATTGGAAGCCTCACTCAAAAAAATGAATAGACTACAAGCTGGTTTAGCCTCAACCAAATTTTCAAACGTTAGAAACGTTAGAAAAAAAAATAAATTTCCACTATTTTTGGTACAACTTTAACGGTACTTTTAAATAATGTTATATCAATTTTGAGCAAATCCTAATTTTGTTAAGAAAATGTTGAAAAATACGATTTCGGCTAGAAAAATAGCGAAAAATCATCAAATTTGTATCAAAAAGAACTTTTGAAATTTTGAGTGAGGCTCAGAGACTACAAACTACAAAAAGGATCAGCCTCAACCAATTTTTAGTGTTAAAAATTTGATTTTTTCAGTTAAAAACTATGGTTTTTGATGCTTTTCACCTATTTTACATTTAGAAAATGTAAAATTCAGCAAAAATCTTTAAAAAATAAACTTTTTTTCTGATTTTCGCTCGAAAATAGCTTTAAATTCATGATTTCCACGTGGCTTTCTATCATTTGGCCTAAAACGGCCCAACAGAAAGCCTGAAGCCCACAAAAAGGTTGGCCGAAGACTAGTCTGAATTGTGTTGGTATGACGATCGCACTCAGCATTTACACGAGAATTGCTGGCCGAGGCCGTTTCCAAACCCTCGCAGGGGAAACGTCTTCTTCTACAGCCTCTCCTCTATAAGGATAATGGAAGATCTCCTAGATCTCATCAAAGGCCTACTCTCAGACCTTCCCGGGAGTTGTGTAGGCCATGTTTCAGGCCTTTGTGTCTCTCCCAACCGTCTTCTTCCGGCCAACCTCACAACTTGACGCGCGCCGCGTCGTTATATACGGGAGCGTGTCCGAGCGGCCGACACCCCGCGGGTTCCGCCGCTCGCTGTGTTGAGTGTGCGGGGAGGCGGCGCTAGTGATTAGAGGGGAATTGTAGAGTTTCAGAAGGCTATGGCAGGCTGTAACGTGGCAGATTTTGAAGAAAATATTAATATTAGTATTTAAATTGATAGAAAGCCACGTGGAACGCATGAAATTTAGAGTTTTTGAGAGAAAAACTGCAAATTTAAAGCTATTTTCGAGCGAAAACCAAACAAAAAAGTTTATTTTTAAAGATTTTTGCGAAATTTAAAATTTTCTATCTGTAAAATAGGTAAAAAGCATCAAAAACCATCGTTTTTAACTGAAAAAATCAAATTTTTAACACTAAAAATTGGTTGAGGCTGAGCCTTTTTGTAGTTTGTAGTCTCTGAGCCTCACTCAAAATTTCAACTGCTTCTTTTTAATACAAATTTGATGTTTTTTCGCTATTTTTTAGCCGAAATCGTAAATTTTCAACATTTTTCAACAAAAATTAAGATTTTCTGATTCAAAAATTGAGCAAAAAAAAGTTAAAATGTCTTTTAAAATCATTTTTAACACTAAAAATTGGTTGAGGCTGAGCCTTTTTGTAGTTTGTAGTCCCTGAGCCTCACCCAAATTTTCAACAGTTTATTTTAAATACAAATTTGATGTTTTTTCGCTATTTTCGGGTCAAAATCGTTTACTTTTCAACGAAAATTTGGATTTTCTAATTAAAAAATTGAAAAAAAATGTTAAAATCTCCTCGAAAAACATTTTCAACCCTGCAAGTTGGTTGAGGCTGTGCCAGAATTGTAGTTTGTAGTCTCTGAGCCTCAACCAGAATGCAGAGCAAAAATAACTAGACTTATGCCAAAAAAAAGGTGTTACTTTACCGTAAAATCTAGAGTAAAATACGAATTTTTGATCAAAATCTGGTCCATGGTTGAGGCTGAGACACTACAAACTACAAAAAAAAATTGTAAAATTTTGAAAAATTGACTTTTAAAGGAATTTTCTGCAGATAAAAGGTAAAAGGAAACATAATGATTTGTTCCCAGTACTTGAAAGACAAAAAATATTACGTGAACAATAAATCATGAGAATGCGTACGTGGAGCATTTTCATGATTTATTGTTCCCGTAATAATGTAGTTTGTAGTCTGTTTGAATTAACGTTATTTCAGAATTAGTAAGCGGTGAGAGAAAGATCGATGCTGCTCAAGGACCATCCACACACGAAATTAGTCGAATTTTCCCATTGCCACGAGCCGCCGACCCATATTGGATTATAATGACAGAATACGATATTCCAACCCTACAAAATGCTCTAACAAAACTCGGACCCTTCTGGTTCCCGACGAAAATGCAAGTGCCTGAGCATCTAATGGAAAAACTGGAAAAACATTCAAATTTGCCGACTTACAACCTGCATCGATTGCTACTTTGTAAAATAGATCAACTATCGAAAATGCATCACTTTGAGAAATTTAAAGATGTTCTCAGTTTGGCGCTGCACTCGCTAAAACTCGTCCATGAATCGTGGGTAATGACGGCCGCATTCGAAATGATACAGGTGCCGGCGATTATTGTGAATCAGCAATTCGCATGGGAACGACACTCGTTGGAGAGGGATTTCGCGCAGACTCAGCTCATTTTTAATTCCGATCATTTTGTGCCGAATGATTATAGTGCTGGAATGATTAATGAGGTAATGGATTTGGGAAGTGTAGTTTGTAGTTTTATATCAATTCATTTTGCATTTGAAAAGTTGCTATGGTATAGCCAAAATATACTTTGTAGTAAGAAATTTTTAAAATAAGATTGTTGGTAAGGAATTTAGTATGTAATTCTACTTAAAAAATTAAATTTAGCTCGAAAATTCTGACAAATTTTTAAAGTTATTCAATCTATACTGGTATTCATAAATATAGCGTGTAGTAAAAATTGTAGTTTGTAGTCAGAACTGCAATGATTAATAAGGTTCGGGATTGGATTTGTAGTTGAAAATATCGTCATCTCTAATGTTTCTAATATATCGAACGAATTGCTCGGGTGACGTATAGATATATATGTATAGATATAAGTATAGATATAGGTACAGGTATAGGTATAGGCATAGGTATTAGTATAGGAATAGTTATAGGTATAGGTATAGTTGAAGGTAGAGAGATAGGAATAGGTATTGGTAAAAGGATATGCATAGGCATGGGTATAGCTATAGCTTTAGTTATGCACATAGGTATAGGTATAGGTATAGTTATAGGTATAGTTATAGGTATAGGTATAGGTATAGGTATAGGAATATTCATAGGCATAGTTATAGCTATAGCTATATATGCATAGGTATATAAAGGGTATAACTATTGATTTATTAGCGTAACAATTTCCAGAATTTGTCAAAAATTTGCCACTTTTCTATTTCCAATTCTGCGAGTTTTCTTCTGGAAATCCAAATTTTTCGGCTAATTTGACAATTGGTACCCTGCTAGCAACCTACAAACTACATAATATACTCTTTTGCAGTGTCTCGGCCTAATGATCAACATTGGCGATGCTCAATCGGTGTTGGAGAAGGGTGGACAGTGAGTTTTTCAGACAAAAAAAAAGAAGATTTCCTGAATTTTTCAGATTTCTCGCGTTTTCCATGATAAAAACCGGAAAAAATTCTCTGAAACTGAAAATTTTGACCTAAAAATCGATAAATCAATATTTTAAATCGAATTTCTAACGCAAAATTCGCCGAACAATTAAAATTGGTAGAAAATTAAAATTTTTGCAAAATTTTTTTTAAAAATCATATAATCTATTTTTAGGACAAGAGAAGCTCGCTATAGAAATTTTGAAAAAAAAAATCTGAAAAAATTTTTTTTTTTCAAAAAGTTTTTCCTTCTGAACGCAAAATTTCTCCCTATAGGAAATCAATTTTTTTTCAAATTTTCACTGAAAAAAAACATTGCAGATTATCAATGGAACGTTTCAAGTCGGTACCGATTGCTCGAATGTTCGGTGCCTACCTCGTCAACTACTCGGATCCGGCAACACGTAAAAAGTGTGCCGATGGCTTCTGGCGTACAGTAACCCAACGACTACTTGAAGCCCAACCGCCACGTGGATTTCGGCGGGGAAACGAGGTGGAACAGGCGTTGCTAGTGACACGGAAAGAGTTGGCCGACCTATTTCATTTGTTCTCGCTAATTCGAGACCAACGAGTTGTCGATTTCTTGCTCGCCTACGCTGTATGCCTACATAATAAGGTGGTGATTGGACAAAGGAAGAGCAATTTGAAAATTCATGCAAAATTGTTGGATTTGTACACGCCTGATCCTAATGCGTATGTGATTTTTTCAACTTTTTAAAAAAATCGCTTCAAAAATGATTTAATTCTTTGAAAAAATAAAATTTTTAAAAATTGTAGGATGTTACCAAAACTTAAAAAAAAACATAACGTTTTGGTGTAATTTTTTATTTAATTTTTTCGAAAAAATCAATAAAAAATTCAGAAAAGTGTAGTTTGTAGTCTGTGAGCCTCAACCAAAGAGTGAGTATTTTTAATTATTTCAAATGTTGACTACAAACTACATATTTTATAATATGTAGTTTGTAGTCTTTTTTTAAGCATTACGTTTAGGTATAATTCTACGAAAAAATTAAGAAAAAAAAAAATCAAAAATGTGTAGTTTGTAGTCTAGTTTGTAGTAAACCTCAACCAAATTTCCAATATTTTTAATTTTTAAAATCAATTTTCTAAAACATTTTTCTGGTACTTGACCACAAACTACATGTTGTATTTACCAGAATGTTTGTAGTTTGTAGTCAAAATTTTTATACGGAATTTATTGTAAAGGTAATATTTACAAAAAGTAGAATTTCTACGAATTTGAAAAATATAATTTTAGGAAAAAATTAAAAATTAAAAAAAAGTGTAGTTTGTAGTCTGTGAGCCTCAACCAAATTCGTTATTCGATGATTTTCTCTAAAATTCAACAGCAAAACATGTCATTTTAACCTTAAATTACGTTTTTGCTGTTGAGTTTAAAAAAAAGAACTTGGTTGAGGCTCATAGACTACAAACTACACTTTTTGAATTTGTTATAAATTTTTTGCGTAAAACTATACCAAAACGTTTTGTATATTTTTTCTCAAAGGACAGTTCAAAAAACAGCGTTCTCGTTTTTTTTTCAAAAAAAAATGCTTGAAAAAATCACACATTTTGACTACAAACTACAACTTCTGGTGAATACTTTATGTAGTTTGTAGCCGAAACGTTTTAGAAAATCTATTTTAAAAATTTTGAAAATTTGGTTGAGGCTTAGAGACTATAAAATACAAAAATTCCACAGCCTCAACCAAGGCTCAGTTGATTTTTCTATTTTTTTTCGATTTTCATTGATTTTCCCCCAAAAACCATATGAATCTCGAACAAAAAAACCAATTGCTAAACTACAAACTACAAAATTTATTTTTTTTCAGGCCAAAAATCGATATTTCCAACCCGGATGATGTCCGTCAACTGCTTCAGCTGATGGTAGAAAAAGCGTATTCCCTATCACCAACCGATCCAGACACAATCCGAACATACGCCGACTTTCTCTACGTGGAACGCGATTTTCAAGGCGCCGCGCAAAAATACATGGAATACTTCACGGCCCACTCACCCACACTCCGCCTATCCCCATTCGACGCATTTACCGTATTCGATGATACGGTAGTTCAGAGATTACGGTATTGTACTGCAAATGCTGGTTATTTGACAATGTCACTGCTGACGTGTCAATGGTTGAAAGTTGGCAAGACGAATGCATATCAGAAGGCGATGGCTGTGTTAGAGCACAATGAGACACGGGATGTTGGAGCAAATTGTGCAGATTATGTAACTGATGTTGTCGCAATTGAGCTACTTAGTCAGCATTATCATTCGATGATGATGACAAAGAGTTTGGACACTTTGGTGAGGCTACACACTACAAACTGAAACTATAAACTACAAAGTGTTCTTATTTAGTACGCTAGTCGTCTAATAATGTTATTACTTGTAGTAATTAGAAACAACATGCATGAAAATACTAAAAAATGCATGTATGTTGCGTATATTACTACATGCATTGTAACATAAATACATGCATGTTTTTGTGACTTACTATTATGTGTCATAGTAATTACATTATTAGACGACTAAAATACTACAGACGTGTTCGTTGCGGCTACAAACTACATAGTTCTTGTAGTATTTACAATGCACGATTTTTTTTTGCGTGGCTATAAACTATAAACCGGGCACTGTTTTGATTGCAGTAAAAGATTTCGGAAAAAAAAACTACAAACTACAAAGTTGATATCTCTAAGCTTCACTCAATTCTTTTCACTGTTATAAAATGATAAATAGTCCATCAAACACTACAAAAACTATAAACTACACACTTTTATGTATAAATTTACATTTATAATTGTATACGTTAAATAAAAAACTTGAAATAAATATGTTTTTAATGTTATCTAGACTAATTATGAATTTGCATTTTTTAATATATATATATATTTTAAAAAAATATTAAAAAAAAATATATATTAAAAAATGCAAATTCATAATTAGTCTAGATAACATTGAAAACATACAGTGTGGGAAAGTTCTATAGGACCCCCCCTAATTTGAAGGTTTGAGGAACTTCCGAAAATTTTTTTGAAAAACTGCTAATGCCATTCGTTTTTAAATTGAAAAAAACCTATATACATTTTTTTCCAGAAGTTTATCTCAAAAACTGAGGTCGCGCTGGAAAAAACGTCAAAATCCAGTGTGAAACTTCTATAGGACCCCCCGTTTTTTTCACGATTTTTACTAAAATCAACAGATTTTGGAATTTTTGACAAAGCTCAAATCAAGTTTGAGTTAGAAATGAGTTCAGATAAGCAGTTTTGACTTTAAAAAATTAATACGAAATGTTCTCGTGGGATCTCCAGACTGGTTCTGATTCTTCCGATCTTTGATGTTCAAGTCTGTTTCAAGCTTCCTGGTGCTCTCGGTAATGCCAAAACTTGATAAACTCTCTTTAACAAGTTCCTACTAAAATTCCTAGCACACACACCATAAACATTTTTACGCCATCCCCAAGAAACCAGTCAGAAACAGCGTATTAACAAGTTGCAGTTATTTTTGATCAACAACAGAACATTCATATACTAAAATCAAGAAAGGATCAATAGTTAATCGGGTTTCCTTGTGTGCGGATGATCTCAAACAGTCTGTCCTCCATTGATCTGACCAAACTTTTCAGCTGGTTGTCCGGAATAGACTTCCAAGCGTCGAGAATTCCTTGCTTCAACGATGCAACTGTTGGGTAAGTCTTGTTCTGAGCATACACGATACGGACAAGAATCCCCCACAAATTTTCGATTGGATTGAGATCAGGACTTCGAGCTGGCCAATCAAAAAGGTTGATCTTCTTGAGCTTGAAATAGTCGCGGGTTGAGTTGCTCACATGGATTGTCGCATTATCCTGCTGAAATCTAAAGTCTTTTCTGGAGTAGTGACGAAGATATTTGGAGAGCTCCAGTTCCAAGACGTTCTGATAGTCAGTGCTGTTCATCTTGCTACTGACGAACTGTATCTCAAGCTTCTTCTTCTCCGTGAACGCTCCCCAAACCATCACCGTTCCTCCTCCAAAATTACGTCTCGAAAAAACCATTGGTTCCTTGCGCAAATCGCGCCAATAGTAGCGGCAACCGTCAGGCCCATCGAGATTGAATTTCTTTTCATCGGAGAAGACAACCTAAAACAATGATCCTAATTATTCACTCTTGCTTTTTTAAATTCTCACTTTACTCCAATTCGTTCCCATATTGTTCTTAGCAAATTCCAATCGCTTGAGTTTATGGTCTGCAGAGAGTAACGGAGCAGGGCGAAGTTTCTGACGAACGATTACACCAGATCGTTTGATGACATTGAGGATGGTCCTTTTTGAAGCAGACAATTGAAGCTCATTGCGAATATCTCTTGCCGTCTTACAGGAGTTGGAGGCAGCACGAATCACATTTCGTTCGTCACGCACGGAGAGAGCTTTGCGACGAGGAGCTCTTTTAGATGTACCGTAGCTCACCGGATCCTTCAGATACTCGCGAATACAGTGTCGAGAACGGGAAATTTTCCTACTCATTTCATGCAGGGACACATTGAGCAATTTCATAACATCCAGCTGAGCGCGTTCAGTGTCCGAAAGGGCAGATCCTCGAGGCATTGCAAGTTAGACTGCTTTCGAAGTAAGCTTTCCAGCCTCTATATGTGTGCCACAACACATGCCACAATTCCACATTTAATAATTCACGCAAAAAATAGTAAATAACATCTGTGAGGGACAATTTAACTTGAAATATTGGTCCCATGGAACCTTGTAATCAAAGAAAAACGATTTGATTCCTGATAAGCCTTCCATTGTTTCCTGCTGCATATTTTGCCAAATCAGCTTGACTACACAGTCGAAACATCTAAAGTGCGTGCTAGGAATTTTAGTAGGAACTTGTTAAAGAGAGTTTATCAAGTTTTGGCATTACCGAGAGCACCAGGAAGCTTGAAACAGACTTGAACATCAAAGATCGGAAGAATCAGAACCAGTCTGGAGATCCCACGAGAACATTTCGTATTAATTTTTTAAAGTCAAAACTGCTTATATGAACTCATTTCTAACTCAAACTTGATTTGAGCTTTGTCAAAAATTCCAAAATCTGTTGATTTTAGTAAAAATCGTGAAAAAAAACGGGGGGTCCTATAGAAGTTTCACACTGGATTTTGACGTTTTTTCCAGCGCGACCTCAGTTTTTGAGATAAACTTCTGGAAAAAAATGTATATAGGTTTTTTTCAATTTAAAAACGAACGGCATTAGCAGTTTTTCAAAAAAATTTTCGGAAGTTCCTCAAACCTTCAAATTAGGGGGGGTCCTATAGAACTTTCCCACACTGTATTTATTTCAAGTTTTTTATTTAACGTATACAATTATAAATGTAAATTTATACATAAAAGTGTGTAGTTTATAGTTTTTGTAGTGTTTGATGGACAGTTTATCATTTTTAACAGTGAAAAGAATTGAGTGAAGCTTAGAGATTACATAAATTCGCTATAAACTATAATGTTTGTGCGAAACTGAGAATAGGTTGTAGTTTGTAGTTTTGACTACAAACAGACTACAAACTATAATCTACACAGATATACCTTTTATAGTTTGTAGCTTAAAATCTATACCAATACTAATTAAAGCGTGTTTCAATCTAAAAATCCATGTTTTTTTGCAGTATACCGGAGCGAATTCCCTATCGGCGAACAAGAATGTACCTCAGGTACTTGCAACACAAGAAATCAATCGAAGAACTACCAAATTCCTCACTGCACTCTCTTCCATCTATTTTGGACTACATGTTTGAATTCGTTTTTTTTTTGCGAAATTTTTGAATTTTCAGAAAAATTTGAGTTTTTATGGTTTTTTTTTTCAATTTTCGCGGGTTTTTTAACATTTGATTTCTCCTTTGTTGTAATTTATTTTATTTTTCGGATTTTTGCCTACAATTAAATCTTACAATTTAGAGGCTTACAATTAAGACATTGTGTCGATTGTTGTCGCTGAAAATCTGTTTTCCCTACTTAATTTAAATTATTCAGAACCACAAAAACTACAACTTTTTTTCGCACAATTTTTGATTCTGAAACGAATAATTTTCAAATTTTCACCGAATTTTGTAAAAAAAAGTTTATTTGAGAACAATTTTCAAAAACTTCAAAATTAAACATTTTTCGAGTAATAAGCCAAACACTTCAAACAGGATGGCTCAATAGAACACGCGGCCGCAGTCTTTTTTCCAGCACAGTGTAAAATTCCATTTCTCTCGGAACAGGCCACGTTGCAATATGTGGCTCTTCTGATACAGGAAACAGTTAGAAGGCATAATAGGATGAAGAATAAGGTTTTGAGTAACATTGTTGAATGGAGGTTACTTGGAGGTTTTACAGCATTTTTATACTAAAACGGTGGAATTTGAAGCATTCAAGTAAACGTTTCTTTAATTATTATGAGAGTTTTTTTGTTTTTCACATTGAATAATATTGTACTGTTTGGATAAACAAAATTATAACATTCAAACCGGACACAGGTGCGCCCAATTCGCCAGCTTCTACTAGAGAGTTATTCACGGTGGTTCAGTTGCTAGATGGGTGCAAACGCGCTCCACCGAACAAACGTGCATAACTTGGCCAGGAAGTACAAAATCTGCCTCTTCCTATATTAAATCCTGAAATTGCATTCTTGACAGAAATAAAAAATAAGGGCACGTTTTCGACATGGGGTGTCCCGAGAAATGTGACTGCACTTTGAGAGCTTATATCTTGGCTTAGGATTGGCGGTTTTTGAGCAATTTGTTTCAATAGCTTACAAAATAAAAAAGCGCCTTCCATCGTCATCATTGTGGGGGGCGCTTTTGGGAAGGCTAAAACACTGATTTGAGCGGGATTCTGGAGTATGGTCGAAATGGATGTATTCTTTGTACTGACGAATTTCATGTTTTTTCAGCCCCAAATCTTCAGTTTTTCTGACATTTGGTTCCAATTTGTGCGCAAGAGAGAACTTCGTATTTCCAATTTTTTGAAACTATTTTGAAAAAAATTGGCCCACTTTCCAAAATGTAGACCATCATTCAATTTTTGCAAAATCAAAAAGATTAATTAAACGTGAAAAACTTTTCTACCACTCTCTCTCTTTCTCTATTTTTGGTGATGAATTCGATAATTTTCATTTCTTATTTTTAATAACGTGAGGAAAACTCAATTTTGAAGACTTTTCGAGATTTTTACTGTTTCCCTAATCTAATTGAGGGCCGCACTTTTTGAACATGTTGGCTACTTTTAACCTGACTTCCAGCAGGACAGGCTGGAGGCCTGCAATGCTATTGTTTTTCAGTCATACCCAAAAATCAAGGATTAGGGCCGCCTTCTTACTCTTTGAAACTTTAGGCCTTTTCTATCCCTACTCCCAGCAGAGCAGGCTGGAGGCCTTCTCTGAGAGGTATGTTTCTATAACTACGTATGTTTTTGGAAAGGTAATGAAAAAGGTCACCTAGGTCAGTTAACCGGATTGAGGGCCGGAGGCCCGAATACACAAAAGTATTGGACAGCCGTTAAGCCTATACTGAGCCCAAAAACTCGAGTTGGGGGCCGCAGGCCCGAATACACGAAGAAGTGTTGGAGATCCGTCAAGCCTATTCTTAGCATAATAATTCAGTTCGAGTGTCGCAAGCCCAAATAGACGCAGAAGCGTTGGACAACTTTTAGGCCTATTCTGAGCCCAATAATTCATGTTGAGGGCCGCACGCCCGAATACACATAGAAGCGTTGGACAACTGTTGAGCCTATTTTAAGCAAAAAAATTTGAAAAGTGGCAATTTTTATTTCTAAAATTAATATTAAACTAAATTTGGCCGGTCTTGACAAACTTCAGCACATTTACTTGGCATTTACTCAACACTTGACTAAACTTTAATAAAGCGAATTATTCTTGAGTTACTCTACGCCGAACCAAACTGCGAAGCCTAGCAAATCTCCGATTTGCTAGTCGAAAATTCATCACAATTAAAGATAGATAATTTCGTTGCGGTCATTTCTTATATGCATCGCAAAATCGATTTTTTTGCCGGAAATTTTCAATTCCGGCAGTTTGCCGATTTGCCGGAAATTTTCATTTTCGAAAATTTGCCGTTTTGCCGGAAATTTTCAATTCCGACAATTTGCCGATTTGCCGGAAATTTTCATTTTCGAAAATTTGCCGTTTTGCCGGAAATTTTCAATTCCGACAATTTGCCGATTTGCCGGAAATTTTCATTTTCGAAAATTTGCCGTTTTGCCGATTCGCCCCTGCTACAAACTATAAACGGATTCAATTGAAAATTTCGAATTTTTTTCGATTTTGGTTGAGGCTAGAGCCGGACTTGTAGTTTGTAGTCTTAACCTTTGTCTATTGAAATTTGTAGTTTGTAGTGTTAACGCCCACACTACAAACTACAAATCTGATACATTTTCGGAGGAAAAAAATAACGAATCAAAAAAAAAATTGTGGAAAAATTTTATTAAAAAAAAAAAATTAAAAAAAAAATTTTAGCAATATTTTGGCAAATCGAATAAAAAATTTAAAGTCTCTTAAGCTATTACAAAATCATAGATTTTCACAAAAAAATTCAATTTTTCTTCTTGCAACACGTGTCCTCTCGGAAGAATTTCTTGTCGCATTTCTTGAAACTGTGTAGAAATTCGCCCTTTTCACAACTATTCGACATGTTTAACATGTTACGGTAACAACTGATGACGTGGCACGATGCGTCCAGCTGGGAAAAAATATAATTTTTGTAAAAAATGTACAATTTTGGAGTTTTTGAAAATTTCGAAAAAAAAAATTTTGGATATTTTTTTTTGAAATTTTGAAATTTTATGAAATTCAATTAATTTATTCTTTTTTCATTCATATCATTTGTTTCTCGGCAACTTAACACAAATTTTGAAATTTTTGGAGTACTGTAGCTTCAAAAGTACGCAAACACCGATCGATGCACCATGATCTACATAAAAATGCAGAAAGCTGTTAGAAATGGAAAAAAGTTGGTTTTGGGGTAAAATGTGATGTGATGAATTTGAATTTTGGTACAAAAAATTTGAAAAACTTTCGGATTTTGAGAAAAATTTGAAAAAAAATTTTTTTTTGGAAAACTTGTCCTTTTTTTGGAGAAATTTTTTTTTCAAAAAACGTACTCAACCTATATATTCTGAAATAGGCCAATTTTTTAGTGTTTAAAGATCAATTTTGAGTTCTCTAACTACAAAATTGCCCATTTTAGAGGAGTTTCAAAATATTGGATTTTTGCCATAAATTACCCATTTTTGCCATTTTTGCCACTTTCTAATGTTTTTTGACGGGTTAAACCTAGTTTTTCTGAATTCTGCATATATGAATTACCCGTTTTCAACAAATTTAGACAACTTTTTATTTTTGCCCATTTTGATTTTTTAGCCTTTTTTTTTTTTTTTAGCCTTTTTTTTTGGGCAAAAAAAAATTTCTAAAAATGCTCCAAACTACTATATTCTAAAAAAGGACAATTTTTTAGTTAGAATTCGAATTCAGAAATGAAAAATTCAAAAAATTTTCGGATTTTGAAAAAAAAATTTGTTTTGGAATTTTTGGAATGAAAAATTTTCAAAAAATTTTCAAAAAAGTACATACCTCCAACGGCGGAGCCAACATATCCATAGAGCTCTTTTTCCTCAAAACGGGCGGTTCAGTTCCATCAGCAACCGGTGCCGAAAATACGATAGCGAAAGTTACGAGTAAAATTAGAAAATTTTTCAACATTTTTTTTTGGGAAAAAACTTTTTCTCGGAAAATTTGAAATTTTTCACAAACCTCGATTTCGTATTTATATAGGTACACACATGTCTCATTTAACATTTATTGTACCCTTTTTTGATTGATTTTTCCTTAAAAAAAACTGACAAACAAAAGGGGGGACACACCACTGAAGTGATCAATTTCTAAAAGGTTTTCGAAAAAAAAAAGTGTTTTTTTTTTGGAGAACTAAGACATCAGGGATCACGTTTTTAAATTTAACCTTAAAATGCATTTTACCGAAAAAAAATTTGGCGCCAATAAAAAGTGCCAAAAATCCAATATTTTGAAACTCCTCTAAAATGGTTCATTTTGAAGTTAGAGGACTCTAAATTGATCTTTAAACACTAAAAAATTGTCCTTTTTCAGAATTTGATACTTTGAAGAAAAATTATTTTTTTGCCCAAATTAAAAAAAGGACAGTCATTGGCTAAAAAAGATGGCTAAAAAATGAAAATAGGCAAAAATAAAAAGTTGTCTAAATTTGTTGAAAACGGGTAATTCATATATGGAGAATTCAGAAAATCTAGGTTTAACCCGTCAAAAAACATTAGAAAGTGCAAAAATTGACAATTTTGAAACTCCTCTAAAATGGGCAATTTTGTAGTTAGAGAACTCAAAATTGATCTACAAACACTAAAAAATTGCCCTTTTTTTAAATTATAGTAGTTTTGTACAATTTCCGAAAAAAAAAATTTTCCCAAATTAAAAAAAGGACAGTCATTAGATGGCTGAAAAATCAAAATAGGCAAAAATAAAAAGTTGTCTAAATTTGTTGAAAACGGGTAATTCATATATGCAGAATTCAGAAAAACTAGGTTTAACCCGTCAAAAAACATTAGAAAGTGGCAAAAATCACAATTTTTAAACTTTTCTGAAATGGTTATTTTCAAAGTTAGAGGACTCAAAATTGATCTACAAACCCTGAAAATTCCCCTTTTTCAATTTCTAATGGTTTTGTACGTTTTCAGAAAACATTTTTTTTTGCCCAAAAAAGGACAGTCTTAAAAAAAAAAGAAAGACTAAGCCTAAACCAAATCCTAAGCCTAAGCTGAAGCCTGGGCCTAAGCCTGAGCCTCAGCCTAAAACTAAGCCTAAGCTTAAGCCAAAGCTAAAGCTTAGGGATAAGCTAAGCCTAAACCCGCACAGAAAATTGTTATTTTTCTTTATAATCATGGAAGTACGTAATATTATTAAAGCGGCTAGGTCTAATTGAAAAGTTCTGTTCAATTTTCAAACCTAAGCAATTTGAAACTCTGGAAAAATCTAAAGAAAAAGGAGACTACAAACTACAAAAACGGGTTGATTTTTCAGACAGCTTCATATAATTTTTTAAAAAAGTGATACATAAGAGGGGGAGAAGAAGATCAAAAGTACCATTTAAAAAAATAAGAATGCAGCAGGGAATGGCAAATTGTGTGCAAAAAACATTTTGTTGGGGGGAATTTAAAATTTTCAGACACCAGAGGGGCTTACTTCAAAAAAAAAATTTCAAAAAAAAAATTAATGTGTACATAAGATCCGACAAATGAGATAAATGTGAAAATAAATAAATTAATTAATCGAATTTTTAGTTTTGTAGTTTGTAGTCTATTCAACTGTTGGCACTAGTGGCTCCAGCTGGACTTCAGCTTTTTCAGCCTTTTCAGCTTCAGCCACGAGTTCAATTTCTTCGGCGATTTTCGGGATTTCTTCGGGTTTTTGAGCATTTGGAGCATTTGGAGCATTTGGAATATCAGCTACAGCCTCATTTTCATCCTTCTCCGGAATTTTTCCATCAATATCCACTTCAATGAGAAGCTCTTCTTCTTCATCACCGCGTTGACCACGTGTTCCACTTATATCCACAAAGCCGATGCCAATATGATCGTTGGAAATGTCGGCGGCGGCTCTGAAAAATAGAAGAAAATGTAGTTTGTAGTTTTTTTTAGGTAGACTACAAACTACAATATTTTTTGGAACAAATTTAAGATAGCAGATTTTTCAATTTTGGGTTAAAAAATGGTGACTTTCTGTATTTTTTATAAATATTTTCAAAAGGGTCTCAGACTACAAACTACAACTTTATTTATCTTGTAGTTTGTAGTGTGTCCTCAATTTTTAGAGCTTTTTCTTCGGAAATATTGTAAAAATTATCGAATTTACACTACAAACTACAACAAAAAAATGTTTCTTCGAAATTTTTGGAATTCGTTACAAATTATTGTAGTTTGTAGTATAACTAATTACACTACAAACTACAAAAAAGATGAAAACCTTCAAATTTTTTTCCAAAAAAAGTTATTTGTAAGAAAAAAAAACTTTAAAGCAAAATATGAGAATTTTATCACATTTTTCAAATTTTTACAAGATTTCTCGAAATTTTGTAGTTTGTAGTGAACAATTTTTTCACAGAAAATCATTTTTTGTTGGAAATTTTGTAAAAAATTTTTATTTCAATAAAAAAGGCAATTTTCAAATTTTTTAATAACTTTTTTTCCGAATTTTTATAAAACATTGTAGTTTGTAGTGTGAGACTTAATTACACTACAAACTACAGAAAACTGCGATTTTTTAAAATAAATCCACGTGTCTTTTTAGCACCGTTTTTATTTCAGAAAACAGGTATTTTCACAATAGACTACAAACTACAAACGTTTCAGCCTCAATCAAACAACAATGGTTGAGGCTAAAAATGTTGTAGTTTGTAGTGTGAGCCTCAACCAAATTTTTTTTGAAAACGTGATTTTTCGTTCAAAAATCGTTTTTTTTTTCGATTTTTTCAATAAAGTTACAGAAAATTTGTCTTTTTCAAGAAAATTCCATGAAATTTCTGGAAAATTGGACAATCAACATTGGTTGAGGCCCGGACTACAAACTACAAATTTTCAGCCTCAACCAAACAACAATGGTTGAGGCTAAAAATGTTGTAGTTTGTAGTGTGAGCCTCACTTAAAACAAAAATTGGATTTTCGATTAAATTTTGTCGTTTTCCGATGCTTTTCGCTGAAATCTGCAGGTTTTCATCGATTTTCTCAATTTTTTTTGTTGGAATATAAATTGGATTTGTGCTAACTAGGGAATATTGTTAATAGGGGAATTGCTAGGAAGACACAACAAACTTTAAACGACAGATGAGGTCTTTGGCTACAAAAATCATTTTTTGGAATCTGCTAAACTCTGCCCCAAAGCTGAAATTTTCGGCCTTAAAAAGTAGTCCTCTTTTTGCTCAAAATGCCGTTTTTCGTGTGTAGAAGTGGCTACATAAAAGTTTGGCACTGCAGCCGCCGTTCGAATGGCCGATTGGTGAACTCTCGTGCTCATTAATCTAAAGGTCACGGGTTCGTTCCCCACTAGGTATTAATTTTTTTTTTGAATTTTTCCTCTAGCATGAAAAATGCACAAAAACACGGTTTCTTCCGTTTTTTGGTAACTTCGGAATAAATTTTTTGGTTCCTGGTAATCATAAAAGTAATTTGGAAACTTTTTGGAAGTTTTCTTTTTTTGATAAATTTTCACTTTTCTCCCACCTGATATGCACATATTTTTCTTCAAAAATAATTTTTCAAAATTTTTTCAAAAAGTGTTTGGTTTGAAAGAACAGCATTAGTTTGGATATTTCTACGATTTTGGAGGATCAAATGTCATTTTTAGGAGAAAACCACTGTTGTTTTCTCTAGAGTTTTTCACGAAAAGGACCTACTTTCAAAGACTTCCAGCTCCGTTGACGGGTAAAATAAAAAAAAGTTGTCAACTGCAAAGTTGTTTCAAAAGTACCAATAAATAATCGAAGTGAAGCTTTAACATACTTAATTACTAATGCCCATATCTCTCTACCCATAAAATTTAGCAGAGTAGATTCAACTGACAATTTGTTGTGTTTTTGTGCATTTTTCATGCTAGAGGAAAAATTCAAAAAAAAAAATTAATACCTAGTGGGGAACGAACCCGTGACCTTTAGATTAATGAGCACGAGAGTTCACCAATCGGCCATTCGAACGGCGGCTGCAGTGCCAAACTTTTATGTAGCCACTTCTACACACGAAAAACGGCATTTTGAGCAAAAAGAGGACTACTTTTTAAGGCCGAAAATTTCAGCTTTGGGGCAGAGTTTAGCAGATTCCAAAAAATGATTTTTGTAGCCAAAGACCTCATCTGTCGTTTAAAGTTTGTTGTGTCTTCCTAGCAATTCCCCTATTAACAATATTCCCTAGTAAGAAATTGCAATTTTCGCCAGTCAAAAAGTGTAGTTTGTAGTCACGCTGGGCCTCACAACTACAAGCTTCCACCACAATTATGTAGTTTGTAGCCAGCAAAAAAAAAAGTGTAGTTTGTAGTTTGTAGTGTCTGTACCTCGCCCCAGACATCCATGCTCCTTGAATCGTCGATGTATAGCTGGAACACGTGTGTTCTCCAGCAAAATAGACCCGTGACATTCCATCGGAGGTTTTGAGGGGTTCCATGACGTCATCAAAGCTTGTAGTTTCAGTCCTTAAGCTCATAAATGCACCGGATCCAAATGCCAACTCATCATCATGCCAACGTGTAATATGTGCACTGATTGGAGCACGTGGACAATTATTTCCAAATGCTTTTTGAAGATTTATCATCGCATTTTGAATTATGACGTCATCGGGTAGCTCGAGCATTGCCTCTTCGCCTACAATGTAGGTACACAGTACTTTTGAGCCAGGCACTGATGACCAGATATTCATGGAGCCACGTGTTTTTCTGGAAAAAAAAATTTAATTTTGTGTAGTTTGTAGTTTGTAGTCTGCGCAACTCAACCAAATAGTCATATTGTAGTTTGTAGTCGGAGCTTATTTTTCAGTCACAATTCTTGTTTTTTTTTAAAGGAATAAATGTTATTAATGAGAGACTGCAAACTACAAATCTAATAATGTGACTTTTTGTAGTTTGTAGTTTTGTGGGAGCCTAATTAAAATTTTTTTTTTTCAATTTTGTATTTCAAAACTATTAAAAATTGATTTCTTCATAGAAAAAATGGAATTTTGTGTAGTTTGTAGTTTGTAGTCTCTGAGCCTCATCCAAATATAATGAAAATTTAAAATTATGGGTGAGGCTGATAGATTTGTGTAGTTTGTAGTCTCTGAGCCTCAACCAATTGTTTTAAAAATAAAATATTGTAGTTTGTAGTCGGAGCTTCTTAGAATAAACGTTATTAATGAGAAATTCGTAGGAAATTTCATTTTCAAAAGGCTACAAACTACAAATCTAAAAATCAGACAATTTTTTTTTCAAAAATTAAATTTTAACATTTTGTAGTTTGTAGTTTTGTGGGAGCTCCAAAATTTTTTTCAAAAAAAAATTGATTTTTATCGAAAATTTTAGGAAATGTACACACTACAAACTACCGAAAATATAAAATTTTATTACCAAAAAAAGTGTTTTTTCAGATTTTTTAGCCAAAAATAACTTTTTTTTTTTGTAGTTTGTAGTCAAAAACCTGATTTCAAAAAATTTTTTATCGGAAAAAAATTCGGTTTTTCCTAGAATTGTGTAGTTTGTAGTGTGATTCGTCACTCTTTAAAAAAACAAATTTTTTAACGAAATATTTTTTTTTAATTCCAATAATTTCGCTATGGTTGAGGCTAACAAAAATTGTAGTTTGTAGTCTATGAGCCTCAACCAAAATAGTGAAAAGCTTTTCTTCGAAAATTTGAAATTTTTTTGCTATTTTCGAGCGAATTTCAGTTTCCTTAAAGATTTTTCTTGCTAAATCTTAAATTTTGTCATCGAAAAATAGGAGAAAACGGTCAAAACCCAACGTTGTAACTAAAAATGTGACATTTTCAACACTAGTAATTGGTTGAGGCTGAGGATGAATTGTAGTTTGTAGTCTCTGAGCCTCAACCAAAATTTATGTTCTTTTAAAATACAAATTTGACGTTTTTTTCGCTATTTTCGGGCCAAGATCTTGATTTTTTAAACGAAAATTAGGATTTTTCAAAAAAAAAAAAATACTGCAAAATTCTGCGAAAAATGGTTGAGGCTAACAGAAAAAGTGTAGTTTGTAGTCTACGCCTCAATCAAATTTGAACTGACAAGATTTGGTTTAAAAATCGAATAGAAACCCGAAAAAAACAACAGAAATTTTGTTCAAAAACCTAGTTTTTCAGGGAAAAATTCGTTCGGAAAAACTTAAAAAACGACAGAAAACTTGGTGAGCCTCAGAAATTTGTAGTTTGTAGTCTTTGAGCCTCAACCAGTACGTTTTATAGTTTGTAGTCCGAAAAAACCGCTCACATATTCGGTGAAACCGTCACAAATTGATTTCTTCCACCATTTGCCGTCCAAAAAACTCGATCAAATTCGAGAATACACTTATTCACACTTCCACAGCCAATATTTCGAATTGCTTCCACTTTTTTATCGGGTAGTGAGGGAGTGAACGTCGGAGCACGCTCGTCGGCGATAATTGTTCTGGAAAATGTGTTATTTTTTATTTAAAGGTGGTGTAGTCGAATTTTTTACTACTAAAAAATTGATCTTTGATCTTAAAAATGCATATTTTTTCGGATTTTTCCGGTGAAAAACGGAGATTTTCGAATTTTTAGACTTAAAATAGCTATTTGGAAAATTTGAAAATTTGAGTTAAATTGAGTCGAAACGAGCAAAATTTTCATTGAAAAAAATCAAAAATAGAGAAATTCTGTACATTTTTCAGATTAAAATCGATATTTGGCTACAAAATTCTAAAAAAAAAAATTGAATTTTTATCACAAAAAATACACGAAAATGTATAAAACTTAAGAGAACTTGCATTTTATTGATTAAAAAGATGAAAAAAACAATAAAATTCAAGTTCTCTTAGTTTTAAACATTTTCCTGTACTTTTTGTGATAAAAATTCAATTTTTTTTTTAGAATTTTGTAGCCAAATATCGATTTTAATCTGAAAAATGTACAGAATTTCTCTAGTTTTTGAGTTTTTTCAATGAAAATTTTGCTACTTTTTTCTGGAAAAATGTGTTTTTTTCATTTTCAGCTCAATTTTTTGAAGGAAAAAAAACAAAAACTCAATTTTTCAAATTTTAAAGCCAAATAGCTAGTTTTTACTCTGAAAATTTCGTTTTTTTTTGGAAAAATCCGCATTTCCCCATTTTTCAGCGATAAAAATTCGAATTTTCAGAATGTTGTAGGCAAATATCTATTTTAATCACCTAATTGAATGAATTCCTCTAGTTTTGAGTTTTTTCAGTGAAAATTTCGCAATTTTCTTGGAAAAATGTGGTTTTTTTTTTAGTTTTTGGCGTTAATTTAAGTTAAAAATTCAATTTTTTACTGATTTTTCGGCATAAACTTATTTTTTAAAATTTCGTTTTTTTCCTGAAAAATTCAGCGTTTTCGGCAAAAAACCCCGCGATTTTCGGTTATTTTTCAATTTTTTTCTGCAATTTTTTTAACAGTGCTTCTAAAACGACTACGCTAAATTCGTTTTTTTTTCGAATCAATTTTTTTCTCGAAAAATGGCACGTACTTTTTAAGTACACCAATTGGAAGTGTAGATACTACAAAAGCGGCTTTCATTTCTTCAATATCTCCATTTTCTCGCTGAACTTTCAGTAAAACATGCTCAAATCCGCTATAATCAATATCCAAAACACGATGCTTCAGACGAATATCCAATTTTCGTTTTTCCGATAATTGTGTTAGCAGTTCGGCAATTCCTTCGGTTACTGTAATTTTATTGATGATTATATTTCATTGGATTAAGCCTGTATAGTCTAAAAATTTCAATTATCACTGTTCTAGTTAGTATTTTGACGATTTTTGACATTTTCTATCCAAAATCCAAAAATCATTCAAAAAATCAATAAATCCACGTGGATTTTGGATTATTATTCAAATTTTCGAGCGTTTTGAACTGAATTATCCGAAAATTTGAAAGATTTTCGTGAATTTTCACAGATTTTTACGACTTTATTAGGAAAAAAATTCAAAAAATCAAAAAATACACGTGAATTTTTCAATTTTCAGGAAAAGCTATTTTTCGCTAAAAATTTCCGTTTTTTCTGCAATTTTATCAATTTTTGCGGAATTTTTTTTCGCCAAAAAATTCCAAAATTGAAAATTTCCAATTTTTTCTCGAATTTCAAATGCGTTAACACGAAAATAAATAGAGAATCCAATTTTTGGCAGAAAAATTCTTTAAAAAAATTGAATTAAGTTTGTTTGACAAAATTTCAGTTTTTTTTTCGAAAGTGAAAAAAAATAGGAAATCATTTTTTTTGCCTAAAAATCGAAAATTCGTCACAATTTTCAGGTTTCTTCATGAAATTTCAAATGTTTTCCATTGAATTTTCTTCTCGTTCGATTTTTCGAAAAATCGAAAATTTTCGATTTTTTCGCACTTTTATAAAATTTTGCCAATTTTTTGTCAAAAAAAAGTCCAAAATTTAAATTTTCCCATTTTCCTTAAACTTTCAAATTCTTCAACGAAAAAATTCCAAATTTTCCATCAAATTTTGCTCTTTTCAAATCACTAACATCTCGCCGCCACTCCATTCTCCTTATTTTGCATCGAATCACACGAGAATTGCACTTTTTCCAATTGTGCTCCAACCAAATACTCCTCAAATCCCAACATAAAATTAAAAGTCGCGAATTCAGATCCCGGATGCATATATTGTTTCGCCTGTGGATGCTCATTAAGCCGTTGCCAATGATTATCAGCCGTCTCAAAAGCGTCAGCGACTTCTTCAAATTTCTCGAGTGATGTTGCAATATCCCGTTTTAATGATCTTCTGAGCACCGGATCCTGCTCCAAATTTCCTTCTTCTTCCATTTTTTTCAGCTGATTTTCAGCCATCAATGCTGTCATTCTCAACTGTTTCATTTGATTGAAATGATGCTCACGGGCTCGGGCGACGGTTTCCAGTGATTTACAAAAGTTATAATATTTGATAAGTGTTCCACGTTCACACATACTTAATAGATTCTCATAGGCTTGTTGTCGGGAAATAAATGATCCCTGATCATCACGATGCTCACATTGATGGGCTTGATAGTTTAGGGCTCCGTGAGCAGATTTATAGTGATCTAGGAATAAATGAATCTTTTCTTCGTTTAATGGACGACCCTCGACGAATACTGAGGTGAAATCGAATACTCCGTGCTCTTCGAAGTTTACCTGAAATTTTTGTTTTATTGAAAAATCCAAAAAAAAAGTCGGAAAAAAAAAATTAATTTTGTCAAATTTAACACTTATTTAATAAAAAATGTTTCACTTTTTCGTTTTCGATATCAAAAAATTGAATGTTTTGTGTAGTTTGTAGTGTGAGCTCTCACTACAAACCACAAATACTTTAGATTTGTAGTTTGTAATGAAAGATATATCACGCGGAGTGGTAAATTTCTGACTACAAACTACAAAGTTACAGGTACTGTAGTTTTTAGAGTTGAGTAAAATTTGCAAATTTTCCAACTCAGACTACAAACTACAATGTTTAACCTACTTTTATACTGGTTGAGGATTAAAAAGTGTAGTTTGTAGCCTGAGCCTCAACCAATTTTTTTTGAAAACATGATTTTTCGTTCAAAAATCGTTTTTTTTTCGATTTTTTCAATAAAGTTACGGAAAATTTGTCTTTTTCAAGAAAATTCCATGAAATTTCTGGAAAATACGTTGATCAACTTTGGTTGAGGCTCAGACTACAAACTACAAACGCTTCAGCCTCAACCAGAACAATGGTTGAGGCTAAGAACGATTGTAGTTTGTAGTGTGAGCCTCCACCAAAACGAAAATCGTCATTTTGATTAAATTTCGTCGTTTTTCGGGATTTTTTCGGTGAAATCTGCAGTTTTTCAATCAATTTTCTAAATTTTTTTCAGCAAAAATTGAATTTTTGCCAAAAAATTTGTCGTTTTTCGAGTTTTTTCGCTAATAAATTGCATTTTTTCATAGATGTTTTGGAGAAATACATTTTTCGAGTATTTTTGCTAAAATCTGCAGTTTTTTAATCAATTTTCTCAATAAAATTCGATAAACATTACGGAAAATGTTTTCCTTTTTATTGAAATTTCTGAAAAATTGGTCAATCCACTTTGGTTGAGGCCCAGACTACATACTACGAACGTTTCAGCCTCAACCAGAACAATGCTTGAGGCTAAGAACGATTGTAGTTTGTAGTGTGAGCCTCAACCAAAAAACGAAATTGATTAAATTCCGTCGTTTTTCCGGTATTTTTCGCTGAAATATGCCGTTTTTGATCGATGTTCACAATTTTTTTAAACAAAAAATGATATTTCTACTACAAATTTGCCGTTTTTCAGGTATTTTTCGCCGAAATCTGCAGTTTTTCATAGGTTTTTCACAAGTTTTTGATACAAAAATCGGATTTTTGATAAAATCTCCAATTTTTAATCAATTTTCCTCGACTTTTCCGCAATTTCCACCGATTTTCCGCACAAACCTGATGCAACAACGTGGCCATCGGTGAATCCTCGATTTTTCGCAGCGTATCACCTCCAGTCTCCATAATCTCTCCACTTTTCGATTTAAAACTGTGAATACGTCCACCAATACAATTCCTTGCCTCCAAAACGATTACATCGAATCCGAATGATTCCAGTTGGGTGGCTGCTGAAATTCCAGCTGCTCCAGCGCCAATTACAATCACTGAACGCCGATCACGGACTAGAAAACGACTGATTTTGGTGGATCTCACGTAACGACCGAAATTGATTAGTCCATGACGGGATAGATAGTGCACAATGTTCTGAAAATTGAAACTACAAACTACAAAATTTGGAAAGTAATTTATCAAAAATTCTTGAAAAAACCTCATTTTTTGCAAAAAAATAGGATTTTCAATAAACTTTCAGTTGAAAATTCGATTTTTTTAAAATGAAATTTTGCAATTTTCCCAAAAAACATTTTATTTGATTTTTCAGTGAAAAAATTTGAAATTCTTCAAAAAAAAAAAACCAGTTTTTTTTTGAAAATTCAATTTTTTTTGTTAGTTATTTCGCAATTTTCTCAAACTTTCATTCCGATTTTCTGTAAAAAAATATTCGGAAAGGAATTTTTTTCGGTTTTTTTTTGTCAAAATTCGCAAAAAAATAAGCATTTTCAATAAATTTTCAGGAGAAAATTCGATTTTTTCAATAATCCTTTTTTTTAAATTTCTATAAAAATAGCCAAAAAATATAATTTTCAACTACTTTCCAGCACTCAATCACTTTTCGCCCGAAAATTTCAAAATTTTGAAAATTTCATTCCGATTTTCTGTAAAAAAATATTCGGAAAGGAATTTTTTTCGGTTTTTTTTTGTCAAAATTCGCAAAAAAATAAGCATTTTCAATAAATTTTCAGGTGAAAATTCGATTTTTTCGATAAAAATTTCATCAAAATCCCTGAATTTGCCATTTTCATGATTGAAAATTCAAATTTTTCAGTTATTTTGATAAAAGTTTAACTATTTTCCAGCACTCAATCACTTTTCGCCCGAAAATTTCAAAAAATTTGATCATTTAATTCCGATTTTCTGTTTAAAAAAATTCAAAATTCTTAAATTTTTATTTTTAAATCTCAAATCAGAATAATAAAATATAAAATCCAATTTTCATTCTAAAAAAAAGCAAAAATTGATTGGTTGAGGCTCAGCGCAAATTGTAGTTTGTAGTGTCTGAGCCTCACCCAAGACAAAAATCGGATTTTTCACCCATTTTTCGCTGAAAACTGCGGTTTTTTAATCGATTTTCTGGAGTTTTTCATGATTTTTAGATGCAAAATCAGTGAAAATCCTAATTTTCACACCTGAATCAAGTCCAAATCCGAGTTGAACGGCGGAAAAACGTTATTTTTTTAATACTTATAATTTTAAAATTTATAGAATATAATTTTTCACGAACAAAAAAAACAAATTTTTTTTCATTTTGTAGTTTTTAATTAGATTTTTCGGTGAAAAAAATTGAAATTCTTCAAAAAACCAGGTTTTTGTTGAAAATTCAAAAATGTTTTTGGTTATTTTGATATAATTTCGCCTTTTAATTTTGAAATTTCATTTTAAATTTTTCATTTTTCAATAAAATTTAATTGTTTTGTAGTTTGTAGTCTGAACTCTATGAATATTGGCGTTTTTAACCGATTTTTGGGAATTTCCATTCTAATTTTTGCTTAAAAATTTGTATTTTTCGGGAAAAATCCATGAAATATCTGAAAAATCAGACAATCAACTTTGGTTGAGGCTCGCAGACTAAAAACTACAAACGTTTCAGCCTCAACCAAAGGTTGAGGCTATAAATGTTGTAGTTTG
Organism: Caenorhabditis elegans; assembly: GCF_000002985.6. Classification (NCBI taxonomy): domain Eukaryota; kingdom Metazoa; phylum Nematoda; class Chromadorea; order Rhabditida; family Rhabditidae; genus Caenorhabditis; species Caenorhabditis elegans. Next base: position 13,439,261 of record NC_003279.8, on the reverse strand, counting down.
TAGTGTCTGAGCCTCACCCAAGACAAAAATCGGATGTTTCGACAAAAAACTGCAGTTTTTCATCTATTTTCTCGATTTTTTTAAAGTTTTAGGTGCAAAATCGACGATTTTCCTAATTTCCACACCTGAATCAAGTCTAAATCTGAGTTGAACGGCGGAAAAACGTTATTTCTGACATCCAACGCTGTGCACTCTTTCAGTGGATTGTATTGCCACGTGGCGAGCGTCGAATTTCTGAGCAGCAGGAACACCTCGACGGCTGTCTTGTGCTCCCAGAGCTCGGGGAAGAATGCCAACTCGTGATCAGTCGGGCGGTCGAATGGAAGACGGGCGGCGCTGGCGGCAGCGGCGAGAGCTGAAAAAAAAATGGGGAAATTAGACTACAAACTACACCTTTTTCCTGGAATTTTTGACACTTTAATTTAAAAAATTACAGGGAAAATTATATTAAATTCGAAGAAAAAAAAAAGAAATTGGTTGAGGCTCAGAGACTACAAACTACACTTCTCTCAGCCTCACCCAAGGTCATTTTCGAGATTTTTCCGAATTTAAATGGAAAAAATGCTGTTTTCTACCAAAAATTCTCATTTTTGACTGTGCTTTTCAGATTTTCTCAATGTAAATCGCACAACTTATTGGTTGAGGCTCACACACTACAAACTACAACATTTCTAGCCTCAACCAAGTATTGATTTTCATTTTAAATTTGGTGTTTCTGTGCGAAAACTTTAGAAAATTTTTTTTGTTTTTAACGATTAATAGCGAAAGATGCGATTTTTCTACTGAAAATCGTGAATTTTTAATGTAAAATTGCCTATTTTTGCCTTAAAAATGGATGAAAAACTGGTTGAGGCTCACACACTACAAACTACAACATTTCTAGCCTCAACCAATTTGAAAGTTGAATTTTAAAGCTTTTTTAGCAGAAAAATATGGAAAACTCAATGGTTTTTTCTTATATTTGGTGTTATTATAGCGCAAAACTGTGATTTTTCTGCTGAAAATCGTGAATTTTCGCTGAAAACTTGGTTGAGGCTCACACTACAAACTACACTCGAGCCTCTACCACCGCCATTTTTATCCAATTTTCTGCACTTTTTCCAGGATTTCCTCACCATTATCATCTATAGACGGCCCCAATTCATCGCCACGTATCTCTTCGTCCAAATACTCGGAACCCGTGTCAGACGACATATCTGAAACGCTAAAAAATCCCTAAAAATCTGCAAAAATTCGAGGTAAAAGTATTAAATTTTCAGACAAAACTGGGGGGAAAGAGCTAACGAAGAGCTGGCTAACACATAGAACTCTTCATTCTGCCAGAAACGGAACAGGGGGTACAATTCAGAAAAAGCGAGGGCGGAAAAACAAGAACAAAAAAAGAACCAAAACGGAAACCCAAGGAGCAAAAAAAAAAATTCCAAAAAAAAAAATTGAAAAAAGATAGTTCACCGTAGTTCAAGACAGAAATGTTGTGTGCTTTTTGACGCAAAAATGATCAGGAAAAATTTTGGGACGCAGGGAGGGGACTAACAAAAATAACAAAAATCAATCAATAATCATCATAATCGTCTTGGTCGTCTCCGTAATCGTCGTACATGCTGTCATTTCCCTTCGTCACTTTCAGCGTTGCCTTCGCGTTCTTTTTGTTGGCAGCTGCAGCTGGTTTTGCGGCGGTGGTGGCCTTCTGGAATGGGAAAATTTGGTAAAAATTGGAGAATTTTGGAGGAAATTTGAATATTTTTTGCGAAAATTCGCAAAAAAATCAACAAAAACCCAAAAAATTTGGGTGAAAAAACCAGAAATTAGATAACTGAGAAAGAATTGTGATTTTTTGAATGAAAACTCGTGAATTTTGAAATTTTTGACAATTTTTATTTAAAATTGACCATTTTTCCCTGTTTGGTAGTAAAAAATACCAAAAAAATTGGCAAAAATCCAAAAAATGTGCGTGGATTTTGAAAAAATCTAAATTTAAATTTGGTTGAGGCTCTGGCTACAAACTACAATATTTCTAGCCTCAACCATTTTTTGAGAATGTTCGAAATTTTGCGAAATTCGCTGAGAAGTGAATTTTTTTGGCTATTTTAGCAGAAAATATGGAGAATATTTTTAAAAAAATCGTGACTTTTCAAAGAAAAATGAAAAAATTTGAATATTTTCAATTTTCAATTGTAATTGATCATTTTTTTGACATGCTTGGCGGTAAAAAATACCAAAAAATTGGCGAAAATCCAACAAATTTGAGTGGTTTCTGAAAAAAATCTAACATTAAACTTGATTGAGGCTATGACTACAAACTACAGAGTCCTCAGCCTCAAACAAGAGTATTTTCTTCCAAATTAATCATTATTTGCTCCATTTTCGCTCAATTTTTCGGAATTTTCGCCTGAAAAATTGTAGTTTGTAGCCTTTTACACACTTACCGCTTTCGTCTTCTCGGCAGTCTTCTTGGCGGCGCTGATCTGTTGAAGGAAGGTGACCATTTTCAGGATTTCGGCGGGTGTCACTGAAAAATTCATCGTTTTTGAGGAGAATTCCTATACAGGCTTAAAATATTCAATTTCCAGAGGATTCCACGAAACAAATCTCAAAAAATCATGATTTTTCATCATTTTCCGATGCTTTTTAGACCATGGAAAATTGGTTGAGGCTCAGGCAACTTTGTAGTTTGTAGCCATAGAGCCTCAACCAAATTTCTTGAAAACGTGATTTTTCGTTTAAAAAATTTTTTTTTTTTCGATTTTCTCAATTAAATCCATGAGGAATTACGGAAAATTTGTATTTTCAAAAGAAAATTGGGCAATCAACTTTGGTTGAGGCTCGCAGACTACAAACTACAAACGTTTCAGCCTCAACCAAAGCAATGGTTGAGGCTGGAAATGTTGTAGTTTGTAGTGTCTGAGCCTCACTCAAAATGAAAATCGGATTTTTCATTAATTTTTTGTGATTGCAATCAATTTTTGGTGTTTTTCGTGGTTTTCAGGTGCAAAATTGACGATTTTTCTCATTTAGAGGCTAGAAATGGTGTAGTTTGAAGTGTGTGAGAGTGGAAATTGTGCAATTTAAAGAAACATCGATTTTTGCCACCTAAAATCACAATTTTCAATAGAAAACTGTTTTTTTTTCTCTCAAATCCGGTAAAATAGTCGAAAAATCTTGAAAATGGGTGAGGCTGACGAAAATGTGTAGTTTGTAGCGAGAGCCTCAGCCAAAGATTTTCGGCACCAAAATTTACAGTTTTCGATATTTTTTTTGGATTTTTCGAGGTTTTAGGAGTAAAAAATAAAAAATCGGTTTTTCCCAAATTTTCGTCTAAAAAATCGAATTACGAACTCTCATCAGTGACGGAAGTGAGAAGTTTTCCAATCATATCTCCATAACAGGATGCTTTACTCCGTGAAGCCAAAAATCCACCGACACGCTCTCCCCAGTACTCGAAATCGGCTTTCGACATGATATTCGCATAGGTCTTCGCTTCGTCAGTGGCTTCAGCAGAATCATCATCTCCGAACAAATCACGAGCCAACGCGAGATCATTTTTCTTCTGTATCGCTTCTTTTTCAGCCGACGTCAGTTCTCGTCCAAGTGATTCCATGGCGAATGTTGGAGCGGCTTTCAGAGTTTTCGGAGCTGCGGGAGCGGCTTTCTGTGGTGGCGGTGGTGCGTCGACGATTTTCACGGGCTCTGGAGCTGGCTCCGCACGCTTGAACGTCGACACCTCGGGCTCGAAATCGTCGTCTTCCCAGTCGGACATTGTTTCCTAGAGTTTTCTGTAATATATTATGTTGAGTTAATTGCGGGAAATGCGAGAAAAAACATGAAAAATTGAAGAAAACTGTTAAAAATTGGTTGGTTGAGGCTCAAATAGTAATGTAGTTTGTAGCCGAAGCCTCAACCAATCCCGCAAAATCATGGGAAATGATAGTTTTTGAGCATTTTCGTCGTGAAAAGTGAGTTTTTCACTAAAAAATTCGAGAAAAACCACAAAAAATTCAATTTTTTCTATCAAAATCAGGCTTTTAGGCATTGAGTGAGGCTCAAATAGTTTTGTAGTTTGTAGCCAGAGCCTCAACCTTCAAAAAAAATTAAAATTACAGAGAAAAAACTAATTTTTCGAGCATTTTTTTCGTTTAAACATGGTTTTTTCTCGATAATTACGATAAAATTCGAAAAAAAATCAGAGAAAATGCAATTTTTCACCAAAACTATCGGATTTTAATGCATTTTCAGGCTTTTCGCTGAATTATTTTAATATTTTCCAAAAATTACAACAAAAAACCCGGGGTTTTGGAAATTTGCCAAATTTCCGACGTTTTAAAACGTTAAAAGCCCCAGAATCCGAGAAAATTGGGCAAAAAGTCACAAAAATAGTTTTCTTCAGTGAATTTTTCGATTTTCAAAGCTTCCGCTTGGTTTTTATTGGATATCTTTGAGGAAATTCGTTAAATATTGCGAAATAATTAGCTGAATCTAGAAATAAAGTGACGTGGAACATCTAGACCTAAAAATGCCTTAAATTCACATTTTCTCGGGAAAAATAGGTGTCACGCATGGTTAAAAGGTTCCTTAACACTTGAAAAAGAAAATATAAACTAAAATACGAAGAAAAACGAGCTAAAAATCAATTAAAATCACCCGAAAAACGAGTTTCAAAATGCAAAAATTTCATCGAAAAAATAAATGGCAGAGTACGCAAACACCGCGCTCGGTGTTTGCGTACAATCGCTTACCGTAGACTAGCTGGGGGAAATCGGGCGGCATAAACACACAGAAATATTCCTATTTAAATAGGAAAATAAATGTAAAATAAACTAAAAAAAACTCGGAAAATTAGGCGAAAATCAATCAAGAGGAATATTTAAATTATGAAATTGAAATTTTCAACCCGAAAATGGGTCTCCAGACGACGGGCGAATGTTCAGTTGGAGCGGCGGCAGGCTTTGGGTCGAATCATGTGTGGCACGAGTTCTGGAAATGATTGAAATTGGATTTTCTTAGAATTTATCGATTTTTCGGGCAAAAAACATTTTTTTATTCAAAATTTCATTGCCTACCTATTCGGCGGGCTTCCGAAAACATTAGGCCTATCAGGCATCTGATAAGGTGACCCAATTTGGCTCACAGTTTCCCCGAAAGTCGGGAATTCTGTGGGGTCCTTTGGCGGTGTTGAATGTCTGAAAAAAAAATCAATTTTTAATGAAAATTTTCCGATTTTTTGACAAACTTTCTCGGTGTGCTCATTGGCGATAAAAGAGCGGCTCCAGCCGACGGGAAACTATTGGAAATTGGCCCGTTGAAGCTGGATTTTGCGGAAATTGGTGGTGTAATCTGGGAGGATTGTACTACTGGATGACCTTGTGTCGCTTTACGAAGAAGCTCGGATCCGCGATCGAAACACGCTCGAACCAGTTGTTGGAGGCCTTGGTGAAGGGAATATTCGAGAAGAACTGCGCCGACACCCTGGAAATTGAGAAAAAATAGACTGAAAAATTAATGAAAATCATTGAAAAATCAGAAAAAAAGAAAAGTTTTGCGAAATTGTTCACTAAATTTATCAATTTAAAAAAATGGTTGAGGCTCAGAGACTACAAACTACAATTTTTTATGGCCTCAACCAAATCTGAATCGATTTTTTAAAAATTTTTAATTCCAAAACTGGAAAAAAATTAAATTTTCTAAATTTTCGTCTAGATTTCTTAAAAAAGTGAAGAAAAATCTAAATAGATAGCATAAATTCTTCAATTTCTGGTTTGGGTGAGGCTCACACTACAAACTACAAAATTCGCTGAGCCTCAACCAATGGGAAACGCTGAAAAATCATTATTTTTGGCGTTTTTTCAGTGAAATCAAACAGAAATAGATTATTTTAAACTATTAATTTAACTTAAATCTGTAAAAAATTATAGAAAAAATCGTATAAATTAGCAATAATCGTGGTTGAGGCTCGGAGACTACAAACTACAAAGTCGGCTGAGCCTCAACCAATTTGTTCAGCCGCGACTACAAACTACAGTTTCGCGAGAAGTCTCGGTTATTTTTACGATTATCTTCTAACTTTATCAATTTCCAGACAAAAATCTTTTTTTTTTTCTGCCAATTTTTCGGAAAAAATGGTTGAGGCTCACACTACAAACTACGACTTTTTATAGGCTCAACCGAAAATGAATAAAATTTACATTTTTGCCAAAATGTTTAATTTTGGAATGTTTTAAAATGCTAAAAATGAAAAAAAAATTCTAAAGAAAAATCAACATTCATAACATCAAAATCTCGATTCTTTTGATTGGTTGAGGCTCACACTACAAACTACAAAATTCGCTGAGCCTCAACCAATGGGAAACGCTGAAAAATCATTATTTTTGGCGTTTTTTCAGTGAAATCACACAGAAATCGATTATTTTCAACTATTAATTCATCTTAAATTATACGATTTATCTGTAAAAATTGATAGAAAAATTATTTAAAATCGTATAAGTTGGCAATAATCGTGGTTGAGGCTCGGAGACTACAAACTACAAAGTTGGCTGAGCCTCACCAATTTACCTGTGCGTAAAAGTAATACAATTCTCTGAAAAATCGTAATTTTTAATCGTTTTTTTTTGTTGTAAAATCTCTCAAAACATTTTTATTTTGGTAGAGGCTCACACTACAAACTACAACTTTTCCACAGCCTCAACCAATTTTTTTTGATAAAAAAAAAGTTATTTTTAAGGTTTTTATGATGAAAATCAACTCAATATGTGTATTTTCTCAATAAATTCCACATTTTTATAAAGAAGTCCTGAAAAAAAAAATTTTCCGTAAAATCCCACTAGAATAATGGTTGAGCATCAGACTACAAACTACAATTCTTGCTGAGCCTCACTCAAGGAAAAATTCGTAAATTTCATTGATTTTTCCTTATTTTTTGCCACATTTCTCAAAAGAAATCCTGAAAAATGTACCGCATAAAGTGCCCAAAAACCTTCCGTTTCAAGAACTTGTCGAACACAATCAAAATAACCGGAATATTTGACAGTCATCGAAACTGCTGATAATCCTGTATCCATATTATCAATAAGTGTTCGTGTTCCTTGAATATACATTCGATGAACAATTGTTTCAAATGGATAAAGTATCAAATCAGTTAACACCATTGATGATGTTTGAGCGAACATTTGGGGCAGGAAATCGTGATAAGTCGTCTTTTCCGCCGGCGATTTTCGGTTTACATATCGTTTCGCCATTCGGAAGAATTGATGGTAAAGGGCCGTTTGGAGCATGTAGTGACCAACTCTAAAAAAAAAAAATTTTTTCAATTTTTGTTGTTGAAAACTGGGATTTATTCGATTTTTCGATGCACAATTCATGAATTGGTTAAGGCTCAGAGACTACAAACTACAAATTTTGGAGCCTCAACAAATTATCTTCGATTTTTGCGAGTTTTCAGCCGTTTTTCAACTTTTTCGAACGAATTTTTCTTTGAAAAACTAGTTTTTTTGAACAAAAATGTGTTTTCCGGCTTTTTATCTTTAAAAAACTGTTCGAAATTTAGTTGAGGCCCAGAGACTACAAACTACACTTCGTTCTCAGCCTCACCAAGTTAAATTTCCTTAAATTTCCAATTTTTCGTTGGAGAATCCGGGAAACATGAAGACATTTTTTAAAATTTTCCCACTGAAATCGATGAGTTTTCACTAAAAAACACTAAAAACCAGGAAAAATCAGTAATTTTCACATATTTTTCCTTGGTTGAGGCTAAACAAAAATTGTAGTTTGTAGTCTGAGCCTCAACCAATTTTTCATATTCTGACCTGATTTTCGCGTATTTTTTCACTAAATTTGGTCATTTTTCGTGATTTTCCAGCAAAAACTCACTGAAATCCCGCAGTTGGAATAGCCAAATGAATAATCGAGAATCTCCTGGACGGATCTCGTCCCGAAGTCAAAAAATATCGCATTCGATCCACACCCTTCACAAGAACATCCAGAATTTTATTGTCTTCACCACCAATTCCGGATTCGCTCTGAAAATTGGATTGTTGAGGCTGAGAGCTTTTGTAGTTTGTAGTTTGTAGCCTACTCGAACAGTTTCAATGAATGATGAGATGTAGAATGGAGTCATTGTTACAAATGTTACTCTGAAAATTATCAATTTTTAATTTTTTTTTTCGTCTTAATTCCGTTACCCCTTCAGAACAATATGTTTCCAATACTTTTCAGCACTTCCATTAACCACAAAAGTACGTGGCAACCCCATAAGATCGCCGAGCACAATTTCCGTAACATTCGTGAGGCCCCAGAGCACACTTGAGCCGATTGCTCCTTTCCAGAATGTCTGAATTCCTTGTTTAGCGACAGAATTACAGATTACAGGAATCAGTGTGACTGGTGTCAGGTGGAGAGATCCAGCGAACTGATGAACTTGACATTGACGGCGGAGCACACCGCATGGATGGGAAATTAGCGATTTTGTGATGACGCTGAAAATTGTGTAGTTTGTAGTGGTATTTTAGGCGGAAAATTGAAAACAAAATCCTTTAAAATCGATTAATTTAAGCGCAAAAAACATTTAAACTCGTTTTTTTCATTTGGGTGAGGCTCAGCGAGAAGTGTAGTTTGTAGTGTGAGCCTCAACGGATTTTGCAGCCATTTTTAAGCCAAAAATAGTCAATTTTCGCCTTTTTTTTTCCTCGAAAATTCTCAATTTTAGTCGATTTTTAGCCGAAAAATTACAATTTTCACGAAATTTGTACTAAAATTCGATAAAAATGGCGATTTTGAGATTGGGTGAGGCTCAGCGAAAGTTGTAGTTTGTAGTGTGACCTCAACGAACTTTTCAGCCATTTTTTGCCAAAAAATACGCAATTTAAAGGGAGAAAATACGAAAATGACAGCATAAAATCAAAATTTTTAATTGAAAACTGCGTTTCTTTAAATTTAAATTCGTAAAATTGATTGAAATCTCGATTTCGAGATTGGGTGAGGCTCAGCGAGAAGTGTAGTTTGTAGTATGAGCTTTAACGGATTTTGCAGCCATTTTTAAGCCAAAAATATACATTTTTCTTTAAAAATTAGCGATTTTCGTCGATTTTCAGCTGGAAAATCACAACTTCGCGCTATAATTCGCTTAGAATGGCGATTTTTTAAAAGGTTTTTGCCCAGAAACACCAAATTTCAACAAATTTCAAATAAAAAATCATTAAAATTTCCATAACCTTAATATTATATATAAAACAACTAAAACCAGCAATATTAAATTGAAAATTCAAATTTCTCAGTTATTTTGGCGAAATTTCGAGCATTTTCAAAATGGTTGAGGCTAGAAATGTTGTAGTTTGTAGTCTGAGCCTCAACCAAATCAGATTTTTCGGTTTTTTTGGGGAGCTTGTGTGATTTAAAGGGAGAAAATACGAAATTGACCACATAAAATCTGAATTTTTAATTGAAAACTGCATTTGTAAAAACTTAAATTCGTAAAAATTTATTGAAATCTCGATTTGAAGATTGGGTGAGGCTCAGCGAGAAGTGTAGTTTTTAGTGTGAGCCTCAACGAATTTTTCAGCCATTTTTAACCAAAAATAGACCATTTCTTCGAAAATTCTCAATTTTAGTCGATTTTCAGCTGAAAAATTATAATTTTCATGAAATTTGTACTAAAATTCGATAAAAACGGCGATTTATTTGAGTTTTTCCCAAGAAACTACAAATTTAACATAAAAATCATTGATTCTTTAAAAATAATTTCCACATTTTTTCGCTAAAACAACTAAAACCAGCAATATTAAGTTGAAAATTCAAATTTCTCAGTTATTTTGGCGAAATTTCGAGCATTTTCAAAATGGTTGAGGCTAGAAATGTTGTAGTTTGTAGTCTGAGCCTCAACCAAATCCGAGAATGAGGGAATTATATCGAAAAAGCATATTTTTTTGCAATTTCGACAAAAAAACTAGTTTTTAAAACACATTTTTTGACAGTTTTCATCAATAATTTGATAATTTTTTTCTTTTTTTTTGGTTGAGGCTGTGTAGTTTGTAGTGTAATCCTTACTCGGAGAGCCCAAGGAGTGCTCCGGCCAGCGGATCAGTTGTCGCTTTTCCCGGTGGTGGCGAATGATTCTGGAAATTTTGGTGTGAACTGTGCTCGGAATACCCTGACGCTGTTGAAGGAAGCTGGTGGGAAGATGATGAAAAATCTGAAAAATTCGGCTTTTTGTATTTTTCTAGATTTTTATAACCCGAATGAAGTATTTTAACGATTTAAAATCCAAAAACTCACCATTTTGATACTGGAAGTCATCAATATCATTGTTAGTTCCTTGTGGGAACGCAGACCGGTTCCTAATGAATTGTGTAGGCATTTTGGGCCTGAAATGTGAAATTTTAAAACAAAAATCTGAATTTTCGGCAAAAAATGAGTTAAAATACCCGGAAAAACGCTGAAAATCAAGAAAATTGGATTAAAAAACAAAAAAAAAATTGAGCGCCCAAAAATAATGCAAACGCGCCCCACTGGCCAAAGACATTTCTCAACGAAATTCAATACTTTTTTCTTTAATTTTTCATCTTTAACTTGATTTTTAGATCGTTTTTAGTTATTTTTCACTTTAAAAAAATTAAAAATTAAAATTCTGCGTATTTTAAACCCTAAAACCCCCGAAAATAATGACAATTTGGGTCTGAAAAAGTAGAAAACGTCAAAAAGTGAAAACGCATTGTTTTTTGTCCAAATTTCGCATTTTTTCGTGATATTCCTGGCTGAAATTGCATTTTTGGCCCTTTAAAACATTTTAAATATTGATTTTCCAGGTAAAAAATGTCAACTGGCGCAAATCTTCTCGTCATGAACGACACATGCAAGTCAAATCGTTGGTGGAAGACGAAACAGGAGAAAAAGTTCGTTTTTTATTGAATAATCCCCCTGAAAACTCCAAAAAATTTGCAGGCACTCTGAAATCAAAAAGGTGAAGACCCTAAAATCCACGTGGGACAAGAAAATGGAGTTGAAAGCGAAAAAAGATATGGTCAAAAGGGTTCAGGACAATATTCGAGAGAAACAAGTACAAGAACGACAAGAAAAGAAGGAAAGAAAAGTGGAACAGGAGAAGCGACGGCTGGAAAACGAGAGAAAGGCTGAAATTGTGCAGGTTCGTAGCTGGAATAGTAGGCTACAAACTACACGAATTTCTGAGCCTCAACCAATTCGTTTCTATTCGAAAATGCCAATTTACGAAGCTTAAATCGCTTGTTAAATCCTATAAATCCTAAAAATTCGTTAAAAAAGCTTGCCGGATTGGTTGAGGCTCAGACTACAAACTACAAAACCGGCCGATCCTCAACCAACCTTCAATGACCTAAAAATCATCGGATAACGCTGAAAAATCATGATTTTTTGTGTTTTTTTTCGTGAAATTCCTTGAAAATTGAATATTTTGAAGGATTGTTCTATAAAAACTACCAAAAAATACATGAAAAACCGATCTAGTCTTAGTTGAAGCTCAGACTACAAACTACAAGGCTGGCTGAGCCTCAACCAAACTTTTTTGGCTTGAAAACACTGAAAAATCATGATTTTTTGCGTTTTTTTTTTGAAAAACCAATTATAAATCAAAATAGTATTATTACAACGCATAATTTGAAGTTTTTTCCTGCAAAAATTCATTGAAAACCTGCTCAAATTGTCTATAATTTTTGGTTGAGGCTTAGACTACAAACTACAAAATAAGTTAGCCTCAACCAACCTTTCCATGGCGTAAAAAGCATCGGAAAACGCTGAAAAATCATGATTTTTCGAGTTTTTCTCGTGAGTTCCGTTGGAAATTAGATATTTAGCTTGAATTAAGGAATTTCTCGGTAAAAATTATCAAAATTTTACAAAAAAACCGCAAAAAAGAGAGGGTGAGGCTTAGGCTATAAACTACAAAGTTGACTAAGCCTCAACCAAACTTTTCTGGCTTGAAAACACTGAAAAATCATGATTTTTCGAGTTTTTATTCTGGAAAAACCAACAATAAATCAAAAATTTATTACTATAACGCACAATTTGAAGATTTTTCCTGCAAAAATTCATGGAAAACCTGCTCAAACTGTCTATAATTTGTGGTTGAGGCTTAGACTACAAACTACAAAATAAGTTAGCCTCAACCAACCTTTCCATGGCGTAAAAAGCATCGGAAAACGCTGAAAAATCATGATTTTTCGAGTTTTTCTCGTGAGTTCCGTTGGAAATTAGATATTTAGCTTGAATTAAGGAATTTCTCGGTAAAAATTATCAAAATTTTACAAAAAAACCGCAAAAAAGAGAGGGTGAGGCTTAGGCTATAAACTACAAAGTTGACTAAGCCTCAACCAAACTTTTCTGGCTTGAAAACACTGAAAAATCATGATTTTTCGAGTTTTTTTTCCGTGAAATTCCTTGTAAATTGAATATTTAGCTTGAATTAAGGAGTTTCTCTGAATAAATTATCAAAATTTTGCAAATAAAAACCGACAAAAGACTTGGTTGAGGCTGAGACTACAAACTACAAAGTCAGCTGAGCCTCAACCAACCATTTTAGCGGTTAAAAAACGTTCAGGAGCTGCTTTTTCTTCGGAAAGTATAAGAAAGTTCTTGATAAAAAACATTTATATCAACTACAAACTACATTATTCTTTCAGAAAATCACGAAAATCCACAAGCTGAAAAAGACGAAGAAACGCCAGCTCCGCTCCATTCAAATGCGTGATACTACACAAGTGACCAAGTGATTCCAAATAATTTTTTTGTTGATTTTCATTCATTTTCCGTTGTTCTTGTTGTCCATTTTCATTAATAAAAAAGTGTTTCGAAAAAAAAAATGTTCGTGCCAAAAATCAGAAAATTTATTGGATAAAAAATCTCGAAATTATTGCGAAATCGGGGGGATTTATAGCGATCATCTACTCATATTAATGAAATTATTTATAATTTTGAAAATAACTTTGGAAAAAAATCGGAAAAAAAATAGCTATGGTTCTAGGCCTCAAATTATGTCAAAAAAAATTCAAAATTTTACGAAAAGTTCAATTTTCCCCAAAAAATTATCCACCGGCCACCGAATCATACATATAAATGGACTCTAGGACGTTTTAAACATTGTTTCACGGAATAACAGCTTTCAGAATCGAATTTTCCAGTGAAAAATGCACACAGTAGCTCCTCGGAATCGTGAACTGCTCGGCGAGCCTCAACAGGATAAATTATGAATAAATTATTCATTATACAAAAATATGTGAAAATATATTTTATTTGACAGTTCAAGAATATTACACAATCAATGACACTTGGAACAGAACTTTAATTTCTGTGTGGGGACCGAATAGTTTCACATTCACCATTGCTTTCTTCTCATAGCCACATCTTATAACAATTCCAGTATTTTGTTTCAGTATGTACTCATTGAAACACAAGTTATACGTATACAAATTTATACGGCCAAATGTTTTTACACTGTGTTGTATTGTCGATCAGGGGTGTGCGGATAATAGCCGATTTAGCCGTATTTTCGCCGATCGGCTAATTCGGCTAACTCGGCTAATATTAGCCGAATTATCCGTTAGCCGACTTTTTGGCAGTTCGGCTAATACGTAGTTATCCGTTTGCCGATTTTGGCCGATGTTAGCCGAATTCGCCGATCGGCTATTTCGGCTAATTCAACTAACATATTTTTTTGGAAAACAAAATGTGGTGAATTTGTATGATTTTTTCCTATTTGAACAGTCGTTCATCCCTGAATTTGCTCAATAACAGTGAAAAAATTAACCCAAAACCTGAATTAACAGAATGGACAAAAATAGCTTAACCAAATGAATATTTTCCGAATTAGCCGAATTAGCCGAAAATTAGCCGATTTGAATGACTGCGATTAGCCGAATTAGCCGTTAGCCGGTTCTCAAAAAATCGGCATTAGCCGATTTATCCGTTAGCCGAAAAAATCGGTTATCCGCACACCCCTGTTGTCGATATGGTAATTTTATTAGAGCTCAGAGTAGCAGATTAACAGACATTCAACATTCAGCGCAGAGCAAAGCATGAGCCTCTATTGTGCAGTCTCTATCTAAGGTCATATGACGTCACACGTGTATTCAGCTCGCGCGTCAGATAACCTGTGCCCATTCATTCACAATACATTGCACAGCGATGTCTACCTTCCCGATTCTTCTCTTGCCACAAAAATCTCTTCAAAATGTACTACGAATCATGCAGCCGTTGGAATTGTAAGTGTTTTTTTTGTAATTTTTAATTATTAATTATTCATTTTAATTTTAATCTTACAGAATCTACTTTTCATTTGTTTCAAAAACCTGCAAAGCACATACAGTTGATCTAAATCTCAAAGCATCTCGTCTTACAATTGTATTAAAGAATGGTGAAGAATGTGCATGGATTGAAGCCGTATTCAAAGATGGAAATACTGTAGGCTTCGAAATCTCCACTGAAAGTTGTGCTGATTGCTCTGAAGTGATGTATCCAGTGTTAGGTACATACTATGAAGACGGAAGTTATGACTCAAGCCACGCTGATACTATCAAAGTTCCAACAATAGGATTAGCTCAGGTCATTGCTCATTTTCAAACTATTTTCCACAAGCCGAAGATCAGTCAGCTCTATCATGAGAATGTTTATATTTGTGATCAAATGCTAGAAATAATTAAAACTCTCGACTTCGAGAAAATTGAATTTTGGATTCGTACTTTCGATTACTTTTTAATTCTCTTTTCAAATTACACCAGAGAAGTCGATTTTCAAATTCATTGTTTACGGTTGGTGACTCGTGTAATTCTTTGTCGGAGCATACGCTTCGTGGATTCTTCCGATTGGCATCTTCCAAATGTATTGGCTTCAAATGGTACCCAATTCAAGTGCTCCACTCCTGTTCCAATTAAATCAATCAATATGTTTCTGAGACACTGGACGAATGGCTCAAATCCGAGGCTTGAGTGTATACGTATATCTATTGAAGCAGAAGCTCCTTTTTCTGAAGAATCCACGTATATCGAAGAGGTTTTGAAAGGGATTCATTATCAAACGGAACCCATCGATAGTGTAAAAACATTTGACCCTATCAATTTGTATACGCATAATAACTTGTGTTTTAATGAGCACATACTGAAACAAACCACTGGAATTGTTATAAGATGTGGCTATGAGAAAAAAGCAATGGTGAATGTGAAATTATTCGAGACTCCCACAGAGTCTGAAGTTTTGTTTCAAATGTCATTGATTGTGTAATATTCTTGAATTGCTAAACCAAATGAATTTTTATCTTGTAACTGTATATGTGCTGTAGCCTTCAAAACAGGGGTGTGCGGCAAATTTGCCGAATTTGCCGAATTTGCCGTTTGCCGAGCTCGGCAAATTTCAAAAAAGTAGATTTGCCGAATTTGCCGAGCTCGGCAAATTTCGAAATTTGCCGCACACGTCAAAAATTTGACAGTACAATTTTGACTAAAACTATTGATTTTTTAGCCAAAAATTTAGTAAAATGATACAAAATTGAGCTATTTTGATGCTTAAACAGACATACTACGCGGAACTTATTCAGAAACCAGATGTGTGTTAAGAATTCAGTAGTTTTGGTGCTCCAAAAAACATTAAAAAATATCAAATTTTTCCGAGTTTGTTAAGCACGGCAAATTTGCCGAATTTGCCGAATTTGCCGTGCTCGGCAAATATTGAAAAAAGAGATTTGCCGAATTTGCCGAGCTCGGCAAATTTTGAGATTTGCCGCACACCCCTGCTTCAAAAATTGATTTTCGATACTACACAAGTGACCAAGTGATGGCAAATAATTTTTTTTTGTTGATTTTCATACATTTTCCGTTGTTCTTGTTATCCATTTTCATTGATAAAAAAGTGTTTCGAAAAAAAAAATGTTCGTGCCAAAAATCAGAAAATTTATTGGGAAAAAAATCTCGAAATTATTGCGAAATCGGGGGGATTTATAGCGATCATCTACTCATATTAATGGAATTATTAAAAATTTTGAAAATATTTAAAAAAAAGAAAAATAAATAAATTAGGTAAGTGAAAAATAATAGTTATAGTTCTAGGTCTCAAATTATATCAAAAAAAATTCAAAATTTTACGAAAAATCCAATTTTCCCTAAAAATTATCCACCGGCCACCGAGTCATAGTTGCTTCTCTTCAGTTTTTTGTGCAATTCGAATTTCCAGACGATTCCGGAGCCAAGAATGCACAAAATTATGAGCACGAATACGGTTATCTGAATGAAAAATCATTATTTCTTGCGAAAATCGAGAAAAATTCAAATTTTTTCGAAGAGACCTCACAAAAACCAGGAATCTTTTTCCCGTGGAACCAGAAACCTGGATAAAAAGGGCGGAGCTTAACTAGGTAGTGCACATTGATAAAATCTCATAAATTTAAATTGAAAATGTCAAATGTGTCTCAATTTTAAGCTAAACTCCGCCCAATTTCCCCGAGTTCCCAGTTCTACGGAATTAAGTTTCCTGAGAAAATAGTTTTTTTAGTTTTTTGAATTTAATAATAATTATCACTGAAAAAAATTATTCCCTACAAAAATTACAAAAAAGTCACATTTTTCCGATCAGGTTTCACAAAAAGAGGAGTTTTGTGGATCCGAAAACACGGAAAAAGTGGGCGGAGCTTCACGGATTTAGCAAATTTAAAACTTCGCGTTTTTGTCCACACACTGGCAATTATAATTTCGTAATTGAAATTCCAATTTGAGTACATACACATTAAGCCCCGCCCACTTTTCAAGTGTTTTTGTTTCCGCGAAATAGAAAATTCCAAATTTTTGTGGTGAGACTCAAAGTCGTAAATTTGAATTTCTGAGAAAAAATTTGCGCATTTTGTAGTTTGTGATCTAGTCTTGATTAGAAAATACTTTGGAATAAGGTAGAGTTGAGATTTTCAAAAAAAAAATCAAAAAAAAAAAAAATTTCAAAAAATTTTTTTTCGCTGAAATGTTGTAGTTTGTAGTCTCAACCTCACCATAGTAGTATTAGAATCATCAGGAATTGGTGGTTGTGTTGGTTTTTGGAAGATAAATGATTTCTTTGAACTAGACTCGACGGCGGCCGCGGCCTTCTCCTCCTTTTCCTCTTCCACGGCCTCTTCCTCGGCCTCTTCTTCCTCTTTTTCTACAGTTTTTCGTGCTTCTTCTGCTCGAATTCGTTCTTTTACTGTTTTCTGGTTTGATTTTCCCTTAACTTTTTCCTCTTTTTCCTCAGATTCCTCTTCATCCTCCTCGTTATCGTACTCCACCTCCATTACTGGCTTTGACTTTGATTTTTGGGATTTTCTAGAAAAATAGTGGTTTTTGAGTGTTAAAAATATAAAATTTGAATTCAGCGTGAAAAATTAACCTACAACGAAAAAAAAATAAAGTTTTTGGGTGAGGCTCACAAAAATTGTAGTATGTAGTCTCAGCCTCACCCAATTTTGATTTTTTTGTTGTTGCACATTCTAGTTTGTGGTCTATGTAGTTTGTAGTTTGCAGTTATTATAGTTTGTAGTTTTTGTAGTCTTTGTAGTTTGTAGTCACTCACTGTTTATTTCCTTTTGACGGCTTTGACTGCCTTGATTCTGGAATCTGTTTCGACGCGAGTGCCCGTCCAACGGCAGCTTTGTCCTTTGTCTGCAAATTTTTTAGGCTCAGACTACACTGTAGTTTGTAGTTTTTGTACCTTAAAACACGTCTTCACTTCCAGATTTTCCGACGTAAAAGTAGCACATCCTGTCGGGTCAAGTTCTTCTGGAAGTGGATCTTCTCCTGTAAAAGAGGCACATCCTAAGGTACGGTAGGATGACATTATTCCGAGTTTCGATTTGATTGACGCCTGAAAATTAGGCTTGGGTGAGGCTCACAGACTACAAACTACAATTTGGAAAAATTGATTTTTTTTAATTGAAATTTGAAAATTGATATATTAGTCACAAAAAAATTGCATCTAAAAAATTCAAATATTTACAACGAGACCCCACGGAAAATGGGAATTTTGTTTCCGTGGAACCAGAAACCCGGAGAAAAGAGGCGGAGCTTAGCTGTAAATAGCTGGAATAAGCTAGATCAGTTGGATGTTTATAATTGAAATATTTTACAGCGAAGTATTGTAGGGAAAGTTGCTTAAACTCCGCCCATTTTTCCCGAGTTTCACATTCCACGGGATAAAATTTCCAGAAAATAGTGGTGACTCTATATCATGAAAATTCCTTTTTTCTGAAAAATTTGAAAAATATCTTTGAGACCTCACAAAAAATAGGGATTTGGGAATATATATTCCCTGGAACTTGAAACCTGAAAAAAAGAGGCGGAGCTTAGCTAGATGTTAGTTTGGCTGATACGATTCCAATATTGTAAATTGAAAATTAGTACTCTAAAATTCAGTAGTTGTATTCGCAAAACCCCGCCCAGAAAAAATAGTGGTGACTCGTGGTCGAAAAATTTGAATTTCTGAGTCAAAATTAGTGTTTTTTTTTTTCAATTTTATTGATTTTTTCACAAATTTTTACATACCGTATAACAATATTCTCCAGTGCAACTGATATTCTTGGATCGGGTAGTTGTTCCCATTGTGGTCACCTCTACATACGCGGTACACTTTTCGTTTTCAGGTGCTGTAGGTTTTGGTTTTTCACTGTTACAGTAATCCGTGCCGCAAATACACGATTCCACGCCAAGAAGGGAGTGGGCGTCCTGAAATGGGTTGAATTTAAAGAAAAAGTTTTAAAAAAGTTAAAAAGTTAAAAAATTAAAAAAAAATTAGGGTCAAAAAATTAAAATTGTCATAACTTTTTAGAGAAACAAGATTTTGAAAAATTCACAACAAATAAAATATATAGAATTTTACGCTTAACATTTTACATGTTAATTGTTTTTTGTAACTATCATGCTTCAAGAGATAAATAAGTTTTTCTTGTTTGTTCTTAAAACCTTTATATCTCAAAAACTAAGATAGCTAGAAAAAAGTTATCAACTATCAAAATATAAAAAAATTTTAGCTTAATATTTTCTTAGTTTACATTTTTTTACAACTATCATAGTTCAAAAGATACAAAGGTTTTAAGAAAACAAGTTCAAATATTATTACCTCTCGTCTTAAAACCCTCATATCTCAAAAACCAGGATACCTATAAAAAAGTTGCAAACTACAGAAATGCTCAAAAATCAATAACCTATCCAATAAACCCACTTTAGCAACAGTATGGTGCATGGCTCCAGTGATGGGCGGTGCCATACAACTTCCGATGGCTCTTCGCTCGATAAGCGGCACTGACGCGTTGGTGCATCCCTGCTCAACTTGCTCCGTTACATGGTTTTCCACAAATGTGCACAGTTCTCCGACACATGTTTTGTCGTTTTTACAATGCGCTCCACTGCACACACATTGGATCTGAAAAGTTTTGAAAATTTTTTTTGCAATTTTTTTTCCAAAAAAAATTTTCAAAAAAATTTTTTTTTTTGAAAAATTTTTAAACCAAACTTTTCTTCAATTAAAAATCGATACTAACCAATTCCACATCTTCCCGTTCAAGTTTTCGGCTGGATTTTCTCGAATTACAAAGATCTTTTCCATTACAGAAGCATGTGAATGGTTCGTCAGTGTCTTCTGCATATTCACAGTGACTTCGAACATCTTTTCCCAGCATTGATCCTTTTGCACATCCCTGAAATTGTTGTTTGTAGTGTGTAGTGAGTAGTTTATAGTCCGTAGTTTGTAGTTTTTCGTTCAAAATTTCAAACAAATGTTCCTTGATACTGTTTTAAAAACCCATCTCGGGGGTTTTTGAAACGCTACCAACGGGTATGCAGTTTGTAGTTTATAGCTTGTAGCTTGTAGTTTGTTGTTTGTAGTTTATAGTTTGCAGTTTGTAGTTTGTAGTTTGTAATTCATAATTTGTAGTTTGTAGTTTGTAGTTTGTAATTCTTAGTCTATAGTAACTATATTCGTCATATTTGCGAAAAGTGAACATTTCTGTGTTTTGCTTAGTGACTCTAATTGATGAATAAAACAATGAAACTTATTACTACATTGTAGTTTGTATTTCATAGTTTGTAGTTTCTGTAGTTTATGTAGTTTGTAGTCACTTACCTTAACAATCTCCGGCTCTCCCCATCTCGCTGTACCCCATCGTGGTGCATATTGTGATATCATACAGTACTCGCCTTCACAGAAACTTCCCATACAATCCATACCGACACAATCGAAACATTTTACGGCTGCCGAGACGGAGAACTGCAAAAATCGATAAATTGGACAAAAAAACTGTGATTTTTTGGTTTCTGAACTATCGGAAAAATTCCTTTTTTTTTTTAAGTTTTAGTTCTAAAATTAAAAAAATTTATGAAAATAGTGAAAAATAGTGAAAATCTTCGAGTTTTTTCTGAAAAATTCAAATATTTCTGATGAGACCTCTCAAAAATTGGGAAGTTTGTTTTCGTGGATTTGAAAACCTGGAAAAAATAGGCTAGGCTTCACAGAAATCGGTATTTTAAGACCAAATGATTACGATTTTACTAAGAAAAAACTTGCTGAAAATATATTTTTGCAGCCAAAAACGATTGAAAAATTCGTGAAACTCCAACAAGCCCCGCCCACTTTTCCATGTTTTAAGTTCTACGAAAACTATTTCCCCCTGGAAAAGTAGTGACTCAAAGTCGAAAATTTTGAATTTTTGGGTGAAAAAGCGGTTTTTTTTTCAATTTTTTCAAATTCAAGTTTAAAAAATGCCTCACCTGTGCAATAAAAAATAGAATGATGGATTGGTTTAATCGCCACTTTGTTTTTGGCATTTTGCTGGTTTTTTGGTCGTTCTGAAAATGAAAATGTAAGAAAAATAAGATTTTAAGAAAGGAAAATTGTGATTAAAAAGGTATCAGAGCGGAATAACATAAATCAGGTGAAAAATGAAATTCTTAGCATCTGCAAAAATGATGTCATTTGTTAATAGGCTTTGAAATAGAATGTTTAGACTACAAACTACAAAATTTTTGGGAAAAAATTATTCTGGGCTTATCTAGGGCTATAATACATGATATACATAAAATGACATAACCGAAAAATATCAAAGTGACTACAAATTACAAAACCACAGCCTCAACAAAATTTTGTATTACGACGTTATGATAAATTAGATTTAACTCCGAAAAAAATAAAGAGACTACAAACTACAAACCTAGCCAACCCATTTGAACAGCATTACAATTTGAATTTGTACTCATTAAAAAAAAATCTTCGACCTCGACTTAAAATCCCCGTGGAAAATGGATTATGACTAAAGTGTTAAGCGGTGAAAAATCCTCCAAAAATCCCCCAGGAGACATGAAAAATAATGATATATGTTGTAGTTTGAAAGTCTCAATAATTCGGAGAAATACGGGTTGAAACTCATTGAAATTGATTTGGAAGGTTGTAGTTTGTAGTCTCTAAGCCTCAACCATTCTGGCGCCGCAGGCATGACTTCTAGCTTGCGCCAAAGGCGCCCTAACAAATTTGCGCCGCAGGCCACCATTTGTAGTTTGTAGTAAAAGGTGAATGACATCATAAATTAAAGATATCGAAATTGTAGTTTGTAGCCTGGGAGCTTCAACCAAAAAGCCAATACTACTCCCGTCATCTTCTATGCACACACATAAGAAGACGTGTATAGAAAAAGGGGGGGCAAAAAGCAATGTCTCGGGAGGGGTGAGGAGGCAGAAGAAGAAAAAGAAGGCGTCGGGGGGGGGGGGCCATCGATTCTGTAGGGAGAAGAAGATGTAGAGAAGAAGAGGGAGGAAGAAGCTCAGTAGAAGAGAAGGAGAAAAAAAAGATGGCGCAAGTGGTGCACCGCCGAGCAACTCTGTCTCTCACTTCTATACTTTTCCTGCTCCCCCCTCCCCCAACGACGATTATGGAAAAACGAGAAAATTGCATGGGCTCACGGGGGAAGAGAGACTATAGGGTTTCATCAGCTTTTCGTGGGGAGAAGCTCACGATGAAATCATTGTTTGTATGTCACCTTGGGGATTTTCGTTGAAATGGGCTACAAACTGCAAGAGGTGGCCTGCGGCGCCAAATTGTTAGGGCGCCTACGGCGCAAGTTTGCAGACATGCCTGCGGCGCCAAGTTGGTTGAGGATAAACTATAAACTACAACTATAGATTGACTACAAGCTACAACCTTGAATACGGCAAAGGTTAAATATATATGTATATATATATATATATAACTACAAACTACAAATTGTGGCCTGCGGCGCCAAATTGTTAGGGCGTCTACGGCACTAGATTGATTGAAACTGACACTACAAACTACAACTTCACAAATTAAGAGCATATTATGACAAAGGATCAAGTTGGAGATCGGTGGCCTGCGGCGCCAAATTGTTAGGGCGCCTACGGCGCGAGTTTGCATACATCCCTGAGGCGCAAGATTGACTTAAGCAAGACTACAAACTACATATTGACTACAAACTACAATCTTACAAATTTATAGCATATTTTGACAACGGATCAGGATGTGCCACTTTTACGTCGGAAAATCTGGAAGTGAAGATGTGTTTCAATGTATATTTTGACAACGGATCAAGTTGTAGATTGATGGCCTGCGGCGCAAAATCGTTAGGGCGCCTACAGTTTGCAGACATGCCTGCGGCGCTAGCTTCGTTGAGGCTTCGACTACAAACTACAAACTACAAACTACAACTTAAATATGGAATCTAGTTGAAGATAAGTGACTACAAACTACAATTGATGTAAAAGTTTGCCATGGATATGTACGTATTTTTTAAAAATTATTAGTCTGTATAGGATAACTGGTGGCCCTTTGGTTGAGGCTACAAACCCAGGCTACAAACTACAAAACTCTAGAATTTCGATTCAGCTAGATGAAACTACAAACTACAAAAGTCAGTACAAATTTTTATCGTCACTTCTCATCTTCAAATTTTGATGCACCATAAGATTAGTAACTTCAAGATTTGATGTATAATGCAAATTTGTTTGACTGCTAGATTGGTTGAGGCTTAGAGACTACAAACTACAAAACAGGCTAAGCCTCATCCAACTAGTCTGATATTTCAAGTCTCTTGAGAATTTTTCTTTGACCACTAGATTGTAATTCCAGACATGGTTATTTACTTTAGTCATAATCTGTTTTCCTCGGGGAATTCGAGATTTTGCTGACGAATTTTTTTTGGTTGAGACTAAGAGATTTGTAGTTTGTAGTTTGTAGTCCATAGCCTCAACCAACCAAAAAATCCAAAAGTTTCGCAAAAACCGATTAGTGGCGTCTCCGGACACCCTCCCGCCAGCACATAAATTTGCTTAAATGAATAATTTTATTTTGCGCTTTTCCTATTTTTTTCGTCATTTTCAACGGATTTTTGGTGTTTGAAACCAAAAAAAATTCCAATTTCAGAAAAAGCCTGGCTTCCTGGTTTCAAGGCAATACCCTCTTCAAAATTGCACTAGAGCCACCGCAATTTTCACACATTTTAAATGATTTTTGGTGGAGATGGGTTTCTTGGGATCGAGTGAGGTTGGGAGACTACAAAGTGCAGGGTAGAAACTACAAACTACAAACTATAAACTGCAAACTACAAACTACAACATGCCAGCATCGATTGTTGTTTTGTTCATTCAATACCTATTAATACTTTCGAGTAATAGGCCGGACTGTAATATAACCACTTTATTCGGTTGAGGCGGGAACTACAAACTACAAATAGAACCTAAAAACTACGAACTACAAACTACAAACTACAAAACTATAAACTGTAAACTACAAATGTAACAAACTTTTAAAAAAAGCACTTCCCTTTACTTGCCCAATTCAATCATCAATATCATCAATATCGTTATGAATCGGTTACCTTGATTGAGGCTAAAACTGTAAACTACAAACTACAAAATATTGATAGCCTCAACCAAAACTTGTTTTCCAACTCTAGTATTTGCTTTCCATTACTTTTGACATGTTATTGCGGAAAAAAGAAAAAAAAACAAAAAAAAGATGAATATCTAAGGTTCGAGAGCTCATATTTCACGGGTGAGTGCTATTATAAAGATGACGAATCTGAAAAAGCAAAATAAAATTATTCATTTAAGCAAATTTATGTGCTGGCGGGAGGGTGTCCGGACGCCGCTAATCGGTTTTTTGCGAAACTTTTGGATTTTTTGGTTGGTTGAGGTTATGGACTACAAACTACAAACTACAAATCTCTTAGCCTCAACCAAAAAAAAATTCGTCAGCGAAATCTCGAATTCCCCGAGGAAAACAGATTATGACTAAAGTAAATAACCATGTCTGGAATTACAATCTAGTGGTCAAAGAAAAATTCTCAAGAGACTTGAAATATCAGACTAGTTGGATGAGGCTTAGCCTGTTTTGTAGTTTGTAGTCTCTAAGCCTCAACCAATCTAGCAGTCAAACAAATTTGCATTATACATCAAATCTTGAAGTTACTAATCTTATGGTGCATCAAAATTTGAAGATGAGAAGTGACGATAAAAATTTGTACTGACTTTTGTAGTTTGTAGTTTCATCTAGCTGAATCGAAATTCTAGAGTTTTGTAGTTTGTAGCCTGGGTTTGTAGCCTCAACCAAAGGGCCACCAGTTATCCTATACAGACTAATAATTTTTAAAAAATACGTACATATCCATGGCAAACTTTTACATCAATTGTAGTTTGTAGTCACTTATCTTCAACTAGATTCCATATTTAAGTTGTAGTTTGTAGTTTGTAGTTTGTAGTCGAAGCCTCAACGAAGCTAGCGCCGCAGGCATGTCTGCAAACTGTAGGCGCCCTAACGATTTTGCGCCGCAGGCCATCAATCTACAACTTGATCCGTTGTCAAAATATACATTGAAACACATCTTCACTTCCAGATTTTCCGACGTAAAAGTGGCACATCCTGTCGGGTCAAGTTCTTCTGGAAGATGGCCTTCTCCGGCGAAGGAGGCACATCCATAGATATGGTAGGATGACATTATTCCGAGTTTCGATTTGATTGACGCCTGAAAATTACGATTGGGTGAGGCTCACAAAGGAGAGTATTTCAACTTATTCCTGGAATCTGAGTTGAAACCTATTTTATTTGAGAGAACACCTTGAATATAGGTCATTACAAAAAATTTGGCTGCATACGGGCACTTTGAAACAGAAAAAAGTTGATCTGAAATTGCTCTCATAAGGGAAGGCTCTGAACTCGTTATCGGACTTTGTTACGCCACTATATACATTCGATAGAGAATGGTTACAGATGATCACTCCAAAAAATTTTGCTGCTCTGAAGAGCAGGTTCGACCAAGTTACGACACTTTGAAGATGCCAAAAATCATTGATGCACCCCCTTTGAAAAAAATCGAAAGTTTTCACTGAAAAATTTTTATTCCTGAAAGTTGTTAAAAATAGTTGTAATCGATTTAAAATAGTAAAAAACATATATTATACAAGTTTTAGCCCATCACTCTCAAAAAAACCCTTAAATTAATCTACATATCTTGAGAAAAATTCCAAAAAGTAGATGTTCATGTAGATCAATTCAAGGGTTGTTTTGAGAATTATGAACTGAAACTTGTATGGTATGATTTTCCATCATTTTCAACTATTTGAAAACATTTTATATCAACTTTTAGAAAAAAACAATTTTTGAATTTTTTGGAATTTTTAAAAAGGGGTATTTTGGCACTTTCCAAATTTCGTAACTTGGTCGAACCTGCTCTGAAGCAGCTAAATTTTTTGGAGTGATCATCTGTAACTATTCTCTATCGAATGTATATAGTGGCGTAACAAAGTCCGATAACGAGTTCAGAGCCTTCCCTTGTCAGGTCATTTTTCACAAAAAATCAATTCTTCGTGATTTTAGTACGTTTTATGGACATTTTAAGAAAAATAAATTCCAGATAAATTATTGAAATTTTCTGGTCATTTCCGTTGGCATTCTCTATCCGCTGAACCACCAAAACGACGATTTTGCTGTGAATTTGGAAGTGAGTTTTCTGAGCCAAGTATTTAAATTTTTTTCCCGAAAATTTTCAGCCAACATTTTTCTCAACATCCCAAATCTCCCGAGAGGTCCCAGAGAAAAAGGGGGTTCTCACCCTACTGCCCTACTCATTCGTCTTCCTTGACTGCCTTGTGTACGGCGGTCTCTTTTTATTGATTTTTTCCAAATTCTTTTATTGTGCTTTGTTATTTGTTATGAAAATGGTGAGTTCTTCAAAAAAAAAAGGTATAAAGGTTAGAATTAGAATTGTTACCGATTTCTCATAGTTTTTGAGGTTTTACACTAAAATGTTGACCAAAAATGATACTTTCTAATTGGAAATGTACCAATTTAGAAATTCGTCCAACTTATAAGATTTTTCAGCCAATCTAGTGTACACATTTATTGAAAAACAAAACCATGATGAGAATTCAGTATTTCTTCCAAAAACATATTTTCAGAGCTATCTTCTTTCGGAAATTATTATTGTGCCACCAACAACATCACGACACCAGTACAATCGATATGTTCAAACATCTGGAAACTATTATAATATTTCTGATATATCCTATCTATACCACGTTGGATTTCAATTGGAATAAGGAAAACATTTTCTACCTCAATGGGAGTAAAGGTCAATCCGGGAGCTTTCCAAAGGGAAATGCACGCGTTCTGCTATATGGAATCCATATTATGGATGACATAATCAAAAAGTATTAAGAAGATTATTTAAACTATTTTCCGTCTATTGGTGCAATTTTGGATCTCATCCGCATTGTGCACAAAAATGGAGGATTTCACAGAGTGGATCCATTTTGGCTTCTGGAAAGGATTACAGATGTTGCAAGCTCAAGACCAGATAATGCTTGGAGAGCACTCGAGGATGTTGTCATCAATGGAGCCCGTGCTCATTATACATCCATTCACGGTATTGAATCTTTGGGATTGGCAAGAGACAACACAATTCAATATCCACAACTCGCAAACTTCACAATTCGAATCACGGAAAACTTCTTCGAAGCGAACAGATTCTTGGCACCATTCAATCGTCAACGCACTCTACCAATCTTCTTCGACACGGAATCCGCACATTTTCCCGTTCGTCATAGGGATAGGTTGGCTCTGTTGACGTTCTGCGACATTGATACCCAGACAATTGTGCTTTGGCGTATCCACAAGACAAACGAACCAGAACTTCGAAGAATCCACCATTTCATTGCTCAGCTTGGGCAAACAAGAACATTTGCCGTCTTTGGAATGGAGACTCTTCTTCCACCCGATCGAGTCCTGAACCTGCAACCAAGATCAATGCCTTCGCTGAAACAATTGGCTCTGGAGGTTACCGGTATTATCCTCAATAAGGAGGAATCCCTCAGCGATTGGGTCAGGGAAGTACTTCGCATCGACCAAATCCACTATGCTTGCATGGATGCAGTCATTCTCCATCACATTTATGACGAGAACATTAATTGTTCCTGCTCTTTTTTTCAATCAGAAACACATTAATTTTTCAGAACTAATACGACTTACTCCTTGGCTGAACCAGCAAATGCATTTTTTTTCGTATTAATCAATTGTATTAACAAATTATCAATAAAACAATTTGCTCATGAAAACGTATTGTGAAATAATAAGAATGGGTACGCAATGGAGTGTCAGTGTGTTTGCGGATTGCAACCTTTTTACCCCTGGGGCCCTCTCCTCTATGTATAGTTACTCACAATGCAACTGCGTCTCTCTTATTTGGAAAATCTCTCAGTCATGCATTGTGTCTCATTTATCTGTCTCTTATGTCTGCGTCTCTCTATTTCAAAATTCATACCGTTCTTGGGTGGTCCCCCTTATGTTTTCATACAAACACATGTCTCCCCCTTTTTCGACTCTGTTCCTATCTGCAATCTTGGACCTACCACTACTTACATTCCAACGGGTTATGAATCTATTTTGTTACATAGATGACATGATCATCACTGTAATAAATGAATTTATTTTTATTCTTCTTATTGGTTAAATAAATGTATACAATATGAACTCTAATATCCTCGTGTCTTAGAAAAATGATGAAAAAATTCTTTCGACAATTTTTAAAGAATAGGGTCAAATTTCAAGGGTCAGTTTGCTTACTCTTAAGTCGTCCGACACAAGTTACTGTCTCCCCCCGAGAGGTTGCAAAGAAAAAGGGGTCCCCACTCTACATACACCCCTACTCATTCGTCTCCTTTGACTGCCTTTTGTACGGCGGTCTTTTTTTATTGATTTTTCTCCAAATTCCTATTTTATACTTTATTATTTGTTATGAAAATGGTGAGTTCTTCAAAAAAAAAAATCAAGAGAACAATTTCACATACTTCATTTTGATAGCCATTTCTAGTGGGGGTTTTGAACTGAAATTTTAAACAAAAATGATACTTTCTAATTGAACATGTACAAATGAATGCTATTTTTTGAACCGATTAGTCAAATTAATTTCCATAAAAAAGGTTTTATTGATCAGGAAGCAACCTTTATTGTTTGTAAGAAAGACTAATGTTCACAATAATCATTACATTAGCCGTTTTTGCAGAAACTGGAACGATAGTAGCTTCATTCATGCTGCTAGGTTTCCGAAAAACGGTCAAAATGACAATCTTCATAATATGACTACCAACAAAAAGCTTGTACGCCGGTGTGGAAAAAATCGGTACAAATCCGAAATAAAAACCGTATAAGACGGTCCACATCGGCAAAATTCAAAGAATGTATGAAACCTCTTTGATGATTCATACCTCTAAGCAAAAGCCAAGGAAATTACAGAAATGTCTTCACCGACATACGAACCTAACGGCACGGACGAATCTCCAATCTTATTGGATTATGAAGAGTCAATGGACGGAGATCCAACAGAAGACATAACAAAAGCTGAAGAAGACGAGCTTCTGAAAGAAGAGCCGACAAAAGAAAAGACAGTGGAAACTCCAATGGAAAAACTGGTCAAGGACAGAGTCTGGAAAATCATTACTCTAGACCAATGGTCACAAGAAACAGTAAAGCTCATCAAGGAACAATTCATAAACAAAAATTCAATATATGAAGGATTGCCGGAAATCACGACATTGTACAGAACTCTCTGTACTCTCTTGATTCTTAAATTATTATTATCTTTGTAATGGTTTTACTACAGTAAGCCACATTATTGTATTACACACCCCCATCCACTTGATTGTTTATATTATAATCTCTCTCCTTCCCGCCATCACCAACTCCGCCCCCTGACCCCGAGGCAGCAGATGTCCAACCTTCTAATCCAACCATTCCAATAACGAGTGCGAGTGACCCTTGCACAGACTGAACACCCTCAACTCTTTTCCCAATTATCTTGTATTTTCTTTTCTTTATATTATTCAATAAACATCAACCACACAATCCACTGAATTGCCTCCAGCACAGACATCTTCCGAAAAAATGAAGAACTGGCGAAAACTGGAAGAGATTCGATCAACGCTCACTGCACTCTTTATTGTTTTCACAAATGAGTGTGATGAGATAGCGAATGTGCTGCGAGAGATAAACCGACTCGAGGACTATGGACTGGCAAGAAATGGAATTCGAGTCGGTTACCTCGAACAGATGAAGTTCAATTTGGAAGAAATGTTCCAGGATCAAAAATCCATGAAAGGAAAAATAACTCTGAACATTGGAGAGTTATCAGAAACGATGAAAGAAACATGGGAACAAATGAATCATTTCGGGGCGCAGCTCCATCGCGGCCACCATGCGATGG
The DNA here is from genome assembly GCF_000002985.6 of Caenorhabditis elegans. Classification (NCBI taxonomy): domain Eukaryota; kingdom Metazoa; phylum Nematoda; class Chromadorea; order Rhabditida; family Rhabditidae; genus Caenorhabditis; species Caenorhabditis elegans. The sequence goes on along the minus strand of NC_003279.8, from coordinate 13,409,542 downwards.
AAAAGAAAATATCTTTTCTTGGAGATAGAATCGAGAAACATCTGAGAAATGACATACAAAATCTCAACAAGAAAATCGACAAGAAAATCTCTACTTTTGGAGAAAGAATCGAGAAGAAAATTGGAACCATCCAACCCGACGAGCTCGAGACCGTGAAAGTGATGCTCAACAAAACGAACGAGAAGATCGAGAAGATTCATGAAACCATCATCGACCTGCAAAAGAAAACCGATAATAGCTCTATTGCTGTCAAGCAAATGAAAGCCAAGATGGACTTAAGAGCCATCAGAGAACAAGAGGAGCGAACCGAAAAGGTTTCGGTCATCTTGACCGAAACCGAAAAACCATGCAAGTTCCCCTTGAAAAGCGATCCCAAAGAATTTCAGGGAAACATCCCACGAAAGGTCGACAAAGGACCGAGTATTCCTCGAAGGAAACCGAAGAACTCAGTGTTCAAAAACGATAAGAAAGTTCCCATGAGGGACTTCACGACGGATGAGGAGGAGAAGACACCGCGATGTGTGTACTGCCATTATCATCATCATTCCAATCGATGCGGGCACACGAAAGGAAGTTTCGAAAGAAAGAAAATTCTCTACAAAGACAACCGTTGCCACTTGTGCCTGGCAAAACGAGAAGGAAGACATCAATGTACTCCAAAGCCATGTACGTACTGTAAAAGGATCAATCATCATTGTTCCATCTGTATCGAGGCTCCCATTCAAAAAAGCGAAGATCAAAAGTGAAACAAGCTGCCAAGATCATCTTCATCACACACTCATCAAATCTTATCATCTACTCAAGCCAAGCAGTCTACTCAAGCTCAACAAGGAGATCAAAACAAAATCCGAGGCTACTCATCGTGCGGCGCGGGGTGTGTATGAAACCTCTTTGATGATTCATACCTCTAAGCAAAAGCCAAGAAATGCAATAATAGATTATAATTGATTTTATTGTAATGTTTTTTAATATAGGCTAAGAGCCTCAACCTTTCCCCCTTTTCTTTGACTGCCTTGTGTACGGCGGTCTCTTTTTATTGATTTTTAAAAAATAATCTTTCTAACCATTCACCTAAAAGTATGACTCTAACCATTCACCTAAAATTATGACTCTAACCATTCACCTAAAATTATGACTCTAACCATTCACCTAAAATTATGACTCTAACCATTCACCTAAAAATATGACTCTAACCATTCACCTAAAATTATGACTCTAACCATTCACCTAAAAATATGACTCTAACCATTCACCTAAAAATATGACTCTAACCATTCACCTAAAAATATGACTCTAACCATTCACCTAAAATTATGACTCTAACCATTCACCTAAAAATATGACTCTAACCATTCACCTAAAATTATGACTCTAACCATTCACCTAAAAATATGACTCTAACCATTCACCTAAAAATATGACTCTAACCATTCACCTAAAAATATGACTCTAACCATTCACCTAAAAATATGACTCTAACCATTCACCTAAAATTATGACTCTAACCATTCACCTAAAAATATGACTCTAACCATTCACCTAAAATTATGACTCTAACCATTCACCTAAAAATATGACTCTAACCATTCACCTAAAATTATGACTCTAACCATTCACCTAAAATTATGACTCTAACCATTCACCTAAAAATATGACTCTAACCATTCACCTAAAATTATGACTCTAACCATTCACCTAAAAATATGACTCTAACCATTCACCTAAAATTATGACTCTAACCATTCACCTAAAAATATGACTCTAACCATTCACCTAAAATTATGACTCTAACCATTCACCTAAAAATATGACTCTAACCATTCACCTAAAATTATGACTCTAACCATTCACCTAAAAATATGACTCTAACCATTCACCTAAAATTATGACTCTAACCATTCACCTAAAATTATGACTCTAACCATTCACCTAAAATTATGACTCTAACCATTCACCTAAAATTATGACTCTAACCATTCACCTAAAAATATGACTCTAACCATTCACCTAAAATTATGACTCTAACCATTCACCTAAAATTATGACTCTAACCATTCACCTAAAATTATGACTCTAACCATTCACCTAAAATTATGACTCTAACCATTCACCTAAAATTATGACTCTAACCATTCACCTAAAATTATGACTCTAACCATTCACCTAAAAATATGACTCTAACCATTCACCTAAAATTATGACTCTAACCATTCACCTAAAATTATGACTCTAACCATTCACCTAAAAATATGACTCTAACCATTCACCTAAAAATATGACTCTAACCATTCACCTAAAAATATGACTCTAACCATTCACCTAAAAATATGACTCTAACCATTCACCTAAAATTATGACTCTAACCATTCACCTAAAAATATGACTCTAACCATTCACCTAAAATTATGACTCTAACCATTCACCTAAAAATATGACTCTAACCATTCACCTAAAATTATGACTCTAACCATTCACCTAAAATTATGACTCTAACCATTCACCTAAAATTATGACTCTAACCATTCACCTAAAAATATGACTCTAACCATTCACCTAAAAATATGACTCTAACCATTCACCTAAAATTATGACTCTAACCATTCACCTAAAATTATGACTCTAACCATTCACCTAAAATTATGACTCTAACCATTCACCTAAAAATATGACTCTAACCATTCACCTAAAAATATGACTCTAACCATTCACCTAAAATTATGACTCTAACCATTCACCTAAAAATATGACTCTAACCATTCACCTAAAATTATGACTCTAACCATTCACCTAAAATTATGACTCTAACCATTCACCTAAAAATATGACTCTAACCATTCACCTAAAATTATGACTCTAACCATTCACCTAAAAATATGACTCTAACCATTCACCTAAAAATATGACTCTAACCATTCACCTAAAAATATGACTCTAACCATTCACCTAAAATTATGACTCTAACCATTCACCTAAAATTATGACTCTAACCATTCACCTAAAAATATGACTCTAACCATTCACCTAAAAATATGACTCTAACCATTCACCTAAAAATATGACTCTAACCATTCACCTAAAAATATGACTCTAACCATTCACCTAAAAATATGACTCTAACCATTCACCTAAAAATATGACTCTAACCATTCACCTAAAAATATGACTCTAACCATTCACCTAAAATTATGACTCTAACCATTCACCTAAAATTATGACTCTAACCATTCACCTAAAAATATGACTCTAACCATTCACCTAAAATTATGACTCTAACCATTCACCTAAAAATATGACTCTAACCATTCACCTAAAAATATGACTCTAACCATTCACCTAAAAATATGACTCTAACCATTCACCTAAAATTATGACTCTAACCATTCACCTAAAATTATGACTCTAACCATTCACCTAAAAATATGACTCTAACCATTCACCTAAAATTATGACTCTAACCATTCACCTAAAAATATGACTCTAACCATTCACCTAAAATTATGACTCTAACCATTCACCTAAAAATATGACTCTAACCATTCACCTAAAAATATGACTCTAACCATTCACCTAAAATTATGACTCTAACCATTCACCTAAAAATATGACTCTAACCATTCACCTAAAATTATGACTCTAACCATTCACCTAAAAATATGACTCTAACCATTCACCTAAAATTATGACTCTAACCATTCACCTAAAAATATGACTCTAACCATTCACCTAAAATTATGACTCTAACCATTCACCTAAAAATATGACTCTAACCATTCACCTAAAATTATGACTCTAACCATTCACCTAAAAATATGACTCTAACCATTCACCTAAAATTATGACTCTAACCATTCACCTAAAAATATGACTCTAACCATTCACCTAAAAATATGACTCTAACCATTCACCTAAAAATATGACTCTAACCATTCACCTAAAAATATGACTCTAACCATTCACCTAAAAATATGACTCTAACCATTCACCTAAAATTATGACTCTAACCATTCACCTAAAATTATGACTCTAACCATTCACCTAAAAATATGACTCTAACCATTCACCTAAAATTATGACTCTAACCATTCACCTAAAATTATGACTCTAACCATTCACCTAAAATTATGACTCTAACCATTCACCTAAAAATATGACTCTAACCATTCACCTAAAATTATGACTCTAACCATTCACCTAAAATTATGACTCTAACCATTCACCTAAAAATATGACTCTAACCATTCACCTAAAATTATGACTCTAACCATTCACCTAAAATTATGACTCTAACCATTCACCTAAAAATATGACTCTAACCATTCACCTAAAATTATGACTCTAACCATTCACCTAAAAATATGACTCTAACCATTCACCTAAAATTATGACTCTAACCATTCACCTAAAAATATGACTCTAACCATTCACCTAAAATTATGACTCTAACCATTCACCTAAAAATATGACTCTAACCATTCACCTAAAATTATGACTCTAACCATTCACCTAAAATTATGACTCTAACCATTCACCTAAAAATATGACTCTAACCATTCACCTAAAATTATGACTCTAACCATTCACCTAAAATTATGACTCTAACCATTCACCTAAAATTATGACTCTAACCATTCACCTAAAATTATGACTCTAACCATTCACCTAAAAATATGACTCTAACCATTCACCTAAAATTATGACTCTAACCATTCACCTAAAAATATGACTCTAACCATTCACCTAAAATTATGACTCTAACCATTCACCTAAAAATATGACTCTAACCATTCACCTAAAAATATGACTCTAACCATTCACCTAAAAATATGACTCTAACCATTCACCTAAAATTATGACTCTAACCATTCACCTAAAATTATGACTCTAACCATTCACCTAAAAGTATGACTCTAACCATTCACCTAAAATTATGACTCTAACCATTCACCTAAAAATATGACTCTAACCATTCACCTAAAATTATGACTCTAACCATTCACCTAAAATTATGACTCTAACCATTCACCTAAAATTATGACTCTAACCATTCACCTAAAAATATGACTCTAACCATTCACCTAAAAATATGACTCTAACCATTCACCTAAAAATATGACTTTAACCATTCACCTAAAATTATGACTCTAACCATTCACCTAAAATTATGACTCTAACCATTCACCTAAAATTATGACTCTAACCATTCACCTAAAATTATTATATTTCGTATGCCAATCTATTTTTTGGTATGTTAATCTATTCTTCGTAAAAAATAGATTGGCATAGGAAAAAATAGATTAGTCCCCCACAATTCCGAATCCGATATCTCTTCGAAGGGCAAAAACTCAATTTTTCTAAGTTACAGTAACCCTACATAAATCCTACAGTACTACTACAGAACCCGATTTTGGTGCAAATTATTTTTTTTGTTGGTTTAAAAACACGAAAAACATATTCATTTTTTGTTGGAAAAGTGAAATATTTAAATCCGGCGAACAAATAATGTTGATTTTGAAAAAGAAGAAAAGAAATACAAGCAGGGTGTAGACACAAAATGTTTTTTTAATAAACAAAAATTTTCAACTGAAGAGTGACGATCTCAAAAAATTTCAAAAAACCTCAATAATTTAGGACAAAAAGCACAAAAATAGGGAAAATGTAGGAAAAAGGAGATGAAAAATAAATTTTAACTTCGAAGTATCGTGATGGCGGTGGAATTTGGCATGGAAGTGTTGGCGGGCTGGCGGGAAATTCAACTTTTTTAAAGTTATCTTCCCCAAAGACCATTGGCACGTTGCCATTGAGCTGGTGATCTGGAACAAAATATCAATAATTTCGAGAACAAATCAATGGCTAATGGAGCAAAAGTTTAAACTGAAAGAAGCGTGGCAAATTTTAAAGTTTTCGAAAAATAAAATCAGTAATTAATACATTTTTGGAATTCTCGCAAACGTCATCCTGCCCAGAAATCGAGGGCTCAAATTGCTCCTGTAATGGTTATTGAAATTCACAGAGTAAAAAAAAAAAAGATCTGTGTACATTTTTTAACAATAAATTTGAATTCCCGCTCACCTTTTGTACAACATCGTCACGTCATCATCTCCGTTTTCAGTTGTGTAATCGTCATCGAACGAAGAAGCAGACCGTTTTCCCCATAAACTGTTCAGTTTGTTCCAATTTTGAGGGGTTCTCTTGTCTTGCTGCAAGAAAATATGTTGTGTGTTGCCAAGATGTTACCGAGAACTAACCGACGCTTCTTGAACAGACCGTTTACCCCACAATCCGTGTGCCTTATTCCATCCCAACACACGATCGTCTGAAGCCGCCAAACTCAATGAGATGAGCATTGCCAAACCTGCAAATTCTGGGGTTGCAGTAACAGATTTGAAATGTTCAATAAACTCAAACGATTGAAAATGGAAATTTAAGCATTTCGTTGGTTGGTAGTTTTTTGATAACTCTATTGTCTAATATAACTAGTTGTCTGCATCTCCTCCTCGCACCACACTAAACGCTCATATCTCTGCTGTGGAAAGAGTTACATAAAAACTTCCAACTGACAAAATTATCAGCTTAAAATGTACAGTATTTTGTCAGTTTAAACCGTTTTGTTAGCTCTAGCGGTTACAGAGATACAATCGATTAAAAAAGACAGTGTGAGAACAGAGAGGCAAGAGGACGCAGGTTGTCTCGTTGTCTGCGTCTCTGACAAACTTCTGACAATTGTATTTTAACAGCGGATTAAACTTCTTAAAATAGTTGTATACTGGCAAAATAATCAGATTTTTATCTGGGAATATTTTTTAAACTTTTTCTTTAATTTTTATTTGAACGTAAATTTCCAAAATTCATCCAACAAAAAACAATTTATCAAAAACAAGAAAAAGTCTAAATATAGTTTTCACAAGAAAAAATTATTTCTGGTTCCCCTGGCCAGTTGGTAACAAAAGTTTCCACCCACATTTCATTTTTCATGTGGCCGACAATGTGTCAAAAAGGGGAACAAAGGTCCCAATGGAGCACATTCACTTACCAACAATAAAGTGTATCAGCTGCATATTTCTTTTCTTTTTGCGCCTTCTTTTGTTTTGTAGACCCTGGAAAAAAATGGAATTTGGTGTGAGAACTGATGTCAAAAGAGAAATGTTAAGTACATGGGAAGTAATTAGAAAAAGAGAGAGAGAGAGAGAGAGAGAGAGAGAGAGAGACCATGTGGCCTGCTGCGAAACGCAGAAAAGTAGTGTGGCTCACAGCGAGGCGCAGATGCGCAGAGTGTCTGGCTGAGAGATGCAGACAAATAGTTGGTTTTGTTATCTGCGTCTCCACCTATTTCTTTCAATTTTAACTCCGTGTATCTCTACAGTTACTTGTCTCAGAAAAAATTTGCCAACTACAAAAAATGGAAAAATGTACAACATCAAATTTTACAGGTTCGTTCCAGTTTTCATGTTTTCCCCAATCGCCAACACGTCATGAGTCCTTGTAGAGCTCAAACTCCACAACAACACCGGAAGTGTCTTAGAACTCTGAAATTAACAACAACGGGCGGTCCGTAATCTCCGCTAAACCCCCGCGCTGCAACCTCAGACAACGATCGGTACGAATGTGGGAAGTAATACGAATTATTTAGATTCGATGGGATTTTGAGAGTATTTTTACATCAGGGATGTGCGGCAAATCTTAAAATTTGCCGAGCACAGCAAATTCGGCAAATTCGACAAATCCACTTTATTGAATATTGCCGAACTCGGCAAACGGCAAATTCGGCAAATTTGCCGCACACCCCTGTTTTAGATGTGTGAGTATAGGTCTGAAAATTTGCAGAGTGAGTAACATTTTTTTTTTGAAAAATCGTCTGCATCAGTAACTTTTTACGTTTAAAAATCTTTTAAAAAAATGAAAAAATCTAAACTAGACGCATAAATTGTATTTCGATAGTTTTGGTGCAAGTGTTAAACAAAGAAATTGAGAAAAAACTGAGGTTATGTTTAAAAGACTCCAACTTGCCAAGAATTCACATAATCAAAAAAATTTACTGACAAAATGTTAACCATAAGTTTTTACATATTTTGTTAGTTGAGACAATTTTGGTAGCTTTTCTAGTTATAGAATTACACCATCTCGAAATCATGCAGTTTCTGGCCTAATTTGAACATTTCTCGTTATAGGGGATTCTAGAAAGCTCGAAAATCTCACAGAACATTTTTTTTTAATAAGAACCATTTTAAATGATTTTGGAACTTTCGACTAGGTAGGTACACTGGTCTAGGTTATTTTAAACATTGTAAAAAAAGCTATATAAATTTCTGGACCAAAATGAGAAAAGCGGACAAGATAGTTTTTTTAGGAAAAAGTTCCAAAAATTTCCAGCTGGCTTCAGCAGTCACCAAAAAAAGTAAAAATAGTAGAAAAATAAGCACCAAAACTCAAGAAGTTCAAAAGTAAAAACACTTTCTTTCCTGAAACCAATAACTTTTTTCTCCAGTTTTTTTCAAAAACTTGTTCAAAATGAGCTAATGAGCCAAGAGCCACCCGGCTCCAAACTCCGCCTACTTTTTTTGTATACGTCAGCAGAAATAGCAGAAGCAAGAAGGAAGACAATGTTCTCATGGGAATTTCAGATGGAATATAGTGATATGGAAAATCGGCAGGGGCAAGGGAGCAAATTTGTATATCTATGAGAAGCTGGATTTTTGGAATGAAAATTTATTGCAATTTTTATCTTGATTTTTTCGATTTTTTTTCGCATTTTTTCCAAAGGTCGAAAATTGAAATTTATTGTCTTTGGCTAGAGAAAATAAAATTACTTCAAAAGCATTTTTATAAGAGTATGTTTTGTGAACTTTTTTGTGAAAATAATTTTTTTTCGCAATTTTTTTCTATTTTCAGAAACTTCAGATTTTTTTCACCACAAAATTAAAAAAAAAAACACCGAAGACTGCAAAAAATATTTTTGGAGCAAATTAAATGGAAAAATACGCCTGAAATTTTGTTCTGTATATTTCCAGTTTATTTCCATCTAATTTTTAGTTTGCTAACAATTATTTCTGCACCTTTTATTGGGTAGGAGTTTATTTAAAATTTCAATTTTTTTTAACTTAAAACTTCGGCATGCTTACGAAGTATTTTCCTAAGTTCTGCAACACAAAAAAACGCTTTTGGAGCAATTTTACAGCTCTTATGTGAATTTTTTTACCCAACCAGAAAGCCTATTTGAAAAAACTCAAAATTCACACCTAAGAAAAAACGCAAAAAAAAATTGGAAAACAGCTGGAAAACAAAAGAAAAAGATAATGACAAATAATTCATTTTCCTACACATTTGCCTAACTCCCTGGAACATGGAACCCCTGACAGAAAAAAAACAAAGAAAATGAACTCATTAAAATTCACAACACACATTTCTGGAGAAGGGAAATCCTCCATTCTTTAGGATTTTAGGCCTAAAGAAAAATAAGAAAAACTGCAAAAAAAGTTTGAAAAAACATTAGGTTAGGTTTAAGGTTACTGTGGTCTGCCTCATACTTTCCTTCACATAAACCTACCTAATGCCTACCTACTTGCCTAACTACGAGCCTACCTAGGTGCTTACCTACATGCCTACTTCCTATCTACCTACTTTTTTATCGAATACCTACCTTTTCGCTTAACACGTGCCTACTTGATGCCTGCCTACGTTTCTGCGTTATGATTACGCCAAGTCTAGCTGCGGACCAACCGAATACATTTGCGTCTACCGCATGCCTGCCTGTGTGCCTATTTCATTCGTACCTACGTTAATGCTTCTGTGTACTTACGCGCCTTTCTACGTGCCTGTCTGGTGCCTACCGCATGCCTGCCTATCTCTGTGAGTGACCTGCTTGAAAATGCTCAAAAATCTGAATTCCTGAGTGCTCTCTTCACTTTTTCGAATTTCTTTTTTCGTAAAAGGTATGACCTGAACATGTATGAACAAAATTCATAAAATAAATCTGTTTAAGGCCAAACAATAAATAAAATTGGGTACTTATGGGTTTCGCTCCCCCCAAAATGATTTTTAATTATTTAACGCTACCTTTTAATTTTAATCCACACGTGAAGTTTATTTTAATATTTACTGTTTTCATTTATAGGCTTAGAAAATCATTTCCCTAAGCCTGAGAATGAAAAAAGTTCACGTCTCAATTAGAAAATATGGAAATCATTTTGGGGGGAACGAAACCCATAAGTACCTAAAATTGTATCATTTTCTGTCGTTTTCTCCGAGAAAAAAAATTCGAAGCTTATACCTGAAACATGATAATAAATTTTTAAAAAAGTAGCTTCAGAACAGTCACTTTTGGTATATATTTTTTAAAACTCACAAAAAATTAAGAGAAACCTAGTAACCGAATCTGTATTTCAAGCTTTTTTCCGCATTTCTAAAAGCCCTTAAACTCTAGTTTAAACAACAAATATATATAAATGGCCTAAAGCTTTGAAACTGAACTTTCGGGTAACCTCCTCGTCAATTCCAACGGAAAAATAAAAGAAATAAGAGTACTTTTTCTCTTTCTGCTAATTAACACCCATTCTCCCCTCACAGACACCCCTTTTTCTCTAGTCAACGCCTCCGTGGGATTATGCTCAAATTTCAAAATCCATCCGTAAGTTTTCCATGTCTCAAAAGTGCCCCTAATTTGTTAGAATTTGCAGATAGCCTAAAATGTGGAAGCGCAGAGAAGTTAGGGTGTCTGATTTCTTTCCGTCTCTGGATATGTATGTTGAGCTTGGAAGTTTTGAAAAGTAGTTTTAAAAGTAGGAAATTTGAAAAAAATTTAATTCGAATTTAGGACCAAAATGTTTAGAAAAAATTAGATTTGAATTTGGCGCCTATTTTCAGATTTTTTTAAAAATTTCTCGCCATAATTTTTGGCAGTATTAATGTATTAATGTATTAATCGTACACAAATTTATTTTAAAAATTAAATGTTTTTGAAAAAAATTGAACTTCAAAATGTTGTCAAGTTATTTTTTGAAATTAGAACAAAATTTTTTTAAAAATCATATTTTTATTCTTTTTCATAAGTTTTCATATTCGATATAAATTAAGCATCAATGATATCATCAGGACCCGTTCTCTGATTATACTTATTCATCCAGAAGCTCTTGGCAGCCACGTATTTACGCCCACGCATCACAACGTAGATCGCAAGCCCCTGGGCGGCAGTGAAGCAGATCTGAAATTAATTTTTTAAAAATCAGTAAAATATGCACGTTTCAACTGAGAAACGCTTGGATTCGCGCACAAACAAGATCCGGCCAATCAGCGATGCGCAGGGGGCGTGGTCAACATCGCTGATTGGTCGCTCTCCTTGGTTGCGCGCGGGAATTCAATAAAAAATCTCTCATTTTTTACCTGAAAAGCAGTCCATCCCAAATCAAATCGAATATTCCCGAAAACTCGTCGATGAACATCCATGGCAAATGCTCCAAGCGTCAAAATTGTGAAAATGCAGTTCAAAATGAAGTTTGTCATGTAAAACACAAGGAACGGGCTGTAAATTGATAATGGAAACTGTTGGAGAGGGGAGAGGGCGCAGAGAAACCAGACACTCTCGCTTCTCTGCGCTTTCTCACTCTCTCTCACAACTTACCTAAAGAAGACCTTTTTGCTCTTCTGAAGCCCGTAAAATAGCAAAATATGGCATGGTAGACCCACAAGGAAGGCGAAGATCAAATCAACTGGAAATCAAAATTGTTTTTAAAATAATTATCAATAGAGCACACTTACTGATCTCCAAATGATCAATAAACGGATTCCGTCCCTGTCCACGAGAGTGGAATAGAGAGTAAGAGACGCAGAATGCGATGGTGACGGCGAATCCGATGGCACACGCGATGTAGGATCCGACCTAGAAGATTAAATGATATTAGAGAGTACAAGAGAAAGAGAGAGGGCACAGACAGACATAGTGTCTAGCTTCTCTGCACTCTGTCTCACCTACCTTCACATGAACGTTTGTCCCAAATAATCGGAAGGCTTTGTCATTCTCACGGAAGGTTATCACTTCTGATCCATCCAGTCTGCAAGTTAAGGTCAGGTGGGGACATTCAACCTAGAAATTCAGTATAGGCGCCTACCTACCTACCTACCTACTTGCCTGAAGGGTAACTAGAGGCTGCCTGATTAAATGAATTAAAAAACGACTCACTTTGTCTCAAACCTCGAATAATCCACTTCCTGCTCATACACAATCCCGCGTAGAAAATGTTGTACTTGGGTTACGGTAGGTATTTTTGAGCGCCACGAGGACATCTGGAAATAGGGGAAACTGTTGAGATGATAAGGAGTAAAAATTGATAAAGAGGAGAAAAAGAAGAGAAAAATATTGGTTTATGTGAGAATATGTTTTATTATAAAAGTGATTTTTGAACAGTTCACACATATATTATTGATTGGCCAAACTGGCAGGCGCGTAGGCATCAGAAGGCATGTTGCAGGCGCGTATGGGTAGGCAGGCAGAGATGGGCAGACATGGAAGCACGTTTTTTTTTAAAATTTAATATGAAATTTATAATGAAAAATGTAATGAAATTTGAATTTTGAAACTTCCGATTTTTCAATATTTCCTCTTTTGGTACTTCAAATAACGAGACTCTGTTCATTTTTTCTGTATTTTATAATCTAGCATATTTATGACCGAATTTTTGATTTTACATTTTTCGAAAATGTCCTGAAAATCTAGTGCGACAAATTTTAAGATTTTTTTTTCGAATTTTTCGTACCATAAATAAATTACATCTATAATTTTAACCGAAAAATGTAAAAATTCGCAGTAAGTTTTGTGTGTTTTCAGTGGAAAACAGTAGTTTTAAAAATCTAATTTGTTATATTTCAAGGAAAAGGATTAAAACTTGTGGCTAAATTGTTTTTTTTTAAATTTTGCATAAACCCGGAAATTTATTTTAAGTCAGAGAAACTTCACCCTAAAAATATTCAAATATAGACCCCTCCCATATCTTGGCTTTTCTGACTTTTTCCGCTTTAACTTTATGAACTTTCTGATTAATTACTGTAAATTTTAGGCCAAGGTACACTTTTCCAGTTCATTGCTACATTCTCAAGCTTATCTTTTTGAGTGTATAACTAATTGGAAAATATTGAAAAAAAACCTATGGAAAAATCTGAATGGAATATAGTTTTCTTGTCAACGAAATTGATATCCAAAAATGTGTAAAATCGCAGGATTTTATTCATATTTTTTTCATAAACTAAAACTTTTTGGAGACACTTTCAAAATGGAGAAAAGTTATACAATGTTTCTAGCAAAAGTATACAAAAACCAACTGGTCACACACATACAGAAACCTTCTTTTAATCTCTTTCCTCTTATATCCAACTCGTTTTCCCACAAATGCAACAAAGCCCTAACTATTCTCTGAATAAAATCGATAAAAGAGAGATTTCTTCCAACTTATTCATAGGAAGACGTATATGTTTTTTTCGGTTAACAACCGGTTTTTGTTGGTTTTTAAAAGAACCTTTTCAGATAAACAAGGCGAAGGTTTAGACATCAAATGATCAGATTTATGGGGAGGAGAAATATGATGTTTGAAATTGGGAAATAATATTTTAATTAAAGAGGAAAAATTTTTATAATTTTTTTTTTGGCAAAAATTATACGAAACATTAGAGAAATAACTAGAGAGATTTGATTGAACAGAACGTTTTTTTTCAGTTTTTTTCAATTTGTTTCAAATGCATTGATACATTATCATAATTATATATAAGTGGTAAGAATTTTAATTCGTTTTTTAAAAGTATTTGACTTGGAGGCTTTTTATGCAAAATCACAGCCATTTTAGTTTAAAAAACTAGACACATTTTCTAAAAAATAATTATTTTCTTTAATAATAAAAAAAAAAAATTTTAAATTGCTTGTACTTCAAAAAAAGGGTGCGCGTTTAAAACGGAGTACAAACCGGAGTTCAAAATCTTTTTAACTTTTGGGATACTTGGTTTTACAACAAAAAATTAAAAGCACCATACCCCCTTCTTAAAGGCACATCGTCAATACCAGAAAAAGTTTCAGTCGCTCCAAGGCCTATACCTTCAGAGTTAGATTTTTACAATTGGATAATATTCGATATTTTTAGAAATATCTCATTTTCGAAAATGTTGAAAAAACAAGATTCAAAATTTTTGAAAATGAAGAATAAAAAGTCATACATAACAGAGAAAGAGAATCCCCAAAAGACACGTAGAATCATCTCGATACTTGGATTGAAATGGAAAACAAGGTCGTCTAGATGTCTGCGTCTCTCACACTACCTCTCTCTCATTTATTCCTTGTATTCCCGATTGAAAATAGAGCGAAATTGGTGGTTTGACAGGAAGATGAAGATGAAGGAAGAAGGATTTCAAGAAAACAAGAAACATTAAAGGAAAGACAGAGAGGGAGGGAAAGTGTTAATTGAACGGTAAGAAAATGGTTGTAAACGGACAGAGAAATGGGTGCGGAGATTCTTTAATTAGGAGGCATTGGACACTACACACGATAATTTTAACGCGAAAAAGACGTTTCTTCGATATAGAATTGGGATATTGTGCAGAAAATAAATCGAAAAAATGCTATTGGGTCTTGCCACGATCAAAATTTCAGCGCATCTACAGTACCTGAGAGTACTGTAGATTTGAATTCTTAAATATCGCAATTGTGCAATTTTCTACCAATTATTTATTAATGGGGTTTTTTAGTAAAAAATTATTATTATTATTGGAACGCAGGAAAATTATCAATTTGAAATCGAAGTGCAAGCGCGCTCCACCGTCAAAAGATGGGTCTCGTTAGGTATTTGGCGGCAAAATCGCGAATTCAAATGTTTTCACTTATTTTTTGTGTGTTTTGATATCCTTTCAGTTGTTTTTGTTGATTTTTCTGTTGAAATTGATGAAAACGGCAAATTTGATCAGGAAATTTGAGTTTTTGGTTTAAAAAAAAAGAATTTTAGCAGGGGAATGTTTTTTTTTTGTGTAAAAAAATGGTTAAAACTTATAGAAAAATACGTTAAAAACCACTTTTTTTCGGAGATTTCGGCAGGAAAATGTCAATTTGCATGTTAAAAACAAGTTTCCAGACATTCGATCCCGCAAAAATTTCGATTTTTGCATATTTTATAATGAAAAATGTGAAAAATTGGCTGAAAATCTGATTTTTTTTACTGAAATCTTCCAAATCTTACTGTAAAAGAAACATAAAAAGACTAAAAACCAATGAAAAAGTTTGAATTCCCGAATTTGCTTCTAATACCTAACGAGACCCAGATGTTGGGGGCGGAGCTTGTTTAGCCGTAGAGCGCGATTGCACCTTGGCTTCAAAATACGCTTTTTTTGCAATTTCATGATTTTTGATTTTACTTTAAAAAAATACGGAAAAAAAACAATTTGTCTGTAAAAAATGCATCTGTGCCTTTAAGGAGGAGTACGGTAACTCGGCTTCATCCAGTTTTTTGCATTTCTCCCCAAATTTCTGATTTTTTTTTTCAAATTCCTAATTTTCAATTAATGATTTTCACTAGAATATGCAATCGGAAGCATTTATTCTTCAATTAAAATCATGGTATTTACAAAACAAAAGAAATATTATGTACAGAAATCAACTTCTGAGTCTTGCCAATTGAGCTTCGAGATCATCGAAATCAGCCGGAGCAGTGCTGGAAACCTTTGTGGGAAGAGCAGGGACATTTGCAAGCTAAAATTTGAGATTTTGTGATTGGAAAATCATTAAAAATCGATATATCTACCTTTGAATTCATCTCAATTCCAATTTCATCGAGAACTTGATTCACGATAGCGTCTTGTTCGTCGGCGTCTCCAGGTGCGTCGAGAATCGAGTCAAGAGTGTCGTTCATCATCTGGAAAATTAAACATTCAAGATTTTTGTGTAGGCACGAAAATGCCTAGCTGCCTGCCTAGACCTACATTAATTTTTAGAATCAGATTTTCACAGAAAAAATTTCAAAAAAAAATTAAAAACTTAGGTACAAACCTCTTCAGTAAGTCCCATTTTTTCCTGAGCCATTTGGAATTCTCTCATATTTGCGGCAACTTTTTCCAATGGCATTTGAGCATTCATTGCTTTCATTGTTTTGACAGTTGTTCCCATTGCAGAGCCCATTTTAGCCATACTTTGCATATGTCTGCAAAAGGATTGATGTTTTTATTTTAATTTTGAATTTCAAAATTTTGAATTTTTCAGTTCATTTTTTTCGTAAATTAAAAAAAGCAACATACAAATTTCCAAAAAAAAAAAAAACTTGGAAATTTTTTCGAAAATAAAATTTTTATAGCTGAAAAATTCAAATTTGCCGGAAATTCGAAAAGTCTGAAAATGCCTGAAAGTTCTGAATTTTTAAAACTGTAGAATTATTTGAAAATTTCTGAAAAATCTTTAAAAAAAGTACTTCAGAAAGTATTTAAAACGAATAATTGGAATTTTTAAGTGTTAAATTTTTTGAAAATTTCAGATTTTTTTGTTGGTTTTTTTTGAATATTTGAAATAAATTAAGAGTTTCAAAAAAAAAAAATTTTTTTTTAAATTCAAATTTTTGAAAAGAGATTCTGAATTCTAAAAACCAAAAACTTTCTGAAAATTACAGAAATTCAAATTCCAAAGGCTTGAAAATTCCATCAGCATTGAAACTTGAAATTATGTGAAAATCTCGGAAATTTCTAAATTTAAAAAAACTTGCAAATTTTCTGAGAAAAATAATACAAAATTTTGAAAATTCGGAAACCTTTAAAAAAAATTTTTTATTTTTGACATTTTTTTAAAAAGTATCTGAAAATTCCAAAAGTTGAAAAAACGAAAAAAAAATTTTAATTTTTTAACTCGAATAAAAAAAATGTCTCGAAATATTAGATTCCAAAAATTAAAATTTTTTCTGAAAATACGAAAAGCTGTCTGATTCAAAAGTTTCTAAAATTTATATTTATTCTAAAAAAAAAGTTGTTTTATTGAAATTATTCCAAATTGATATTTTTTCCTTTTTTTCTAGAATTTCCATCAAAAAAACGTACGAATTTTGTGCCTGTACTCCACTAATTCTTGCACTCATTCCAATACTTTTAGTCTTTTGATTTCTCAGCTGAACAAGCTGTTTGGCCAAATGTCTTGCCGCATCATTATGTCCTTTTGCAGCTAATTTCTTAATTTCTTGTTCCAATTCTTTTTCTCTTCGATCCATTTGACGACGATCCGATTCAAGATCTCGATTCGTTTTTCGAAGTTCTCGTTTATTGGCTCTTTCGAGCTCTGTAACAAATTGAAGGGCTTTTTTTTTTGAAAATCGAAGAAAAACGGGTTTTAGGTGGGAAAATTGATTAAAAAATTATTTTTTCGAAAAAAAAACTCACCTTTTGGATCGGGCTTCGAGAAAATGTTCATCCTTGGAAAATTCCGATTTTTCTGAAATAATTTTCAGTTTGTGAAAAAATGACCGTGAAACCTCTTACACGGCCGTGTGCCGATTATTTACGCGGCTCGTGTACTCCGCGTGGAGAAGATTTTGAAATTTTTGCTAAAATGCCTGATGTTGGGCTAATTTTGCTAATTTTTTTTTGAATTTACCGTTCAAATCGCCAATTTATCGCCTTTTTTCAATTTTTTAGATAAAAAAATTCGAATTTAATGCTCAAAACTACTGGAAGCTGAGAATTTGTAGTTTTCCAGCAGAAAATTAACCGATTTGTACCTAAAACACTGCAAAAAAAGACAACCTGAAATTTCAAAGTTATATCCAAAAAAAATTGCCCTAAATCTAGAATTTCCGCAAAAAAGTGTAACAGCTTCTCCACGTGTAGTACACAGGCTGCGTAAATCGACAACGCACAGCGGTAGAGGTTTTTGCACTTTTTTCTTCCATTTTCAAGAGAAAGAAAAATTTTAAATTAAATTGAAATTTGCAACAAAAAATTTCGGAAAAATTGTTTTTTGGATGTAAGTTTTTGGCTTCAATTTCCCAAAAATGTACGTTTTTTTTTCGTAAAATGGTCTTAAAATATGAAAATAAATTTTAAATTTTGGAAAAATATTTTTTATCAGAAAATCGGAAAAAAAATAAATTTTTATCTCAAGCATCGATTTTTTTTAATTAAAAAATCAACAGAAAATGTACAAATCTGAGCAAAAATTGCCAAAAACTGAAATAAAATCAGCAATTCTTTGTCACTTTTCTCTCTTTTTTTCTCTATTTCTCTTGCCATGACTCAGTGAGGCTCCGCCTACTATTGCGAAATTTCTGATGAAAAAAAAAATATTTTGAAATCGGATGTGTTTACCCAATAATATTTTCTAGAAAAAATAAATCGATTTCAAAAAAAAAATTGTTTAAAATTTTAAAATGATAACAATCGATAATTATGATTAATTTTCGTTCCAAAAAACAATTTTTTGGGGAAAAAATTGAAAATTAACAAAAAACAATAATGTAAAAAAAAACTCAGGATCCTAATAAAATATAAAAACAAGAGCCTATAAGTCTGAAAATCTACCAAAAACAAAAATATCGAAAAAATGCGGAAAAAATTAAGAATTCATGATGACGTCATCAAATCATTACGTAATTGGTTTTCCACGTCCCGCTTTTTTGAATGATGAAGCATCACGTTGTCGGAGATCAGCCATCGATGGAGGAATTGCTTTGTTGTCTGGAAATGGGCCAATTTGATTTGGTTTTCGAATTTAAAATTTGGAAAAATGGAAAAAAAAGTTCTAGAATATTCTAAAAATTAAAAAAATTAATTTTTTAGCTGAAAAAAAGCGAAAATTTCGAAATTTCGATGAGTAAAATATTCTTAAGCACTTTTTATTTAAAAAAAAAAGCTTACTTTACTTTACAAATTTTCTGGATTTTCTTTATCGAAATTTCAAATATTTTAGTATTTTTTCCGAAATTTTGAATTATTTTATTAAATCGTTCAATTTTGAAATGTTTAGTTTTTTTTTCAAACAATTTTTTGATATTTTTTCGAATTATAAAACTTTATTTTTTTCTTTAAAATTTAGCATATTTTACGAATTTTTTTTTTTATTTTCAGAGAGAATTTCGGAGTTTTTTTTTCAAAATTTCAAGATTCAGAGCTTTATGCCTAGAAATTCAAATTTCTTTCAATGTTACAGTAATTTTTTGAATTTAAAAAGTACTAAATTATTTAAAAATTCAAAATAATTTTTTTTTTTTGAAAAAAATCGAAAAATTGGGAAATTTCGTGGATAGTTTAGAAGCATACAATTTTTTTCATAGGATTTTAATTTCAAAATTTAAATTTTCAGATAAAATATTTTTAATTTAATTTATTAGTATTTTTTTAATACAATTTTTAAAAAATATATATTTTTGGAATATTTTTGTTCCAAAATTTTAATTTTTTTCAAATAAAAAACAAACTATGGTACTTTTTTCGAATTACAGAATTTTTTTTTTCAATATTATAGTACTTTTTTACTTTTTTCCAATAAAAGTTATTTTTCCGTTTATTTTTTCAAAATTTTCGTATATTTTTCATTTAATTCGATTAAACTACCTTTATAAGATTTCAAGACTTGTGAGATGGCATTCTTTTGGACGGCACTCGGTGGAAGTGGTACAACTGGTGGAATTCCAAATATTTTTCGAATCGCGTCAACTTTGAATGCGGCCGCGTAGATCAACGAAACAGCGTTGGAAGCTGTCCAATATACGCATAGACCCTGAAAAAACAAAATTTTTATTGTTAAGGAAAATACAATTTTAAAACAAAAAAGGTGATTTGTTTGGAAAGATTTTTCATATTTTGCTCTTAAATTATTTTAAATTTGGAATTTTATTTTATCTGAAATTTCAAAATTTCAAAATGTACAATTATTTTTTGCTGATTTGCCGGAAAATCGGCACATTGCCGGAGTTGAAAATTTCAGGAAAATCGGTAAATTGCCGGAATAAACACTGCCCACTCCTGATTTTTACGGATTTCATCGTAATTTTTTTTTTCTTCAAATTTTCTAAATTCTATCACTTTTTAATGGAATTTTTATATTCAAATCACAACTTTTGGGCTCTCGTACCGTAGCAAATTGTGAAGAAACTCCAAAAATAACAACAGGAAGACCATAAGTCATAAATGCACGCATAATTGGTGGCATTTGATCAGCTGATGTACCCATTTCAATTCCAACTTTTGTCACCAAAGCCATAGTAGCTGCAGAGATGAATGGAAGTGCATAATATGGATCAGTTGCTGTTAAATCAGTAAACCATAATGTTCCACCAGTAGATAATCCAGGATAATTGACAACTACCATCTTTTTAATTGCAAAGAATTGAGTAGCAAATACAGCTCCATTTGCAGCCATAACCATAAATTGACGACCCAATCGAATATCTTTTGATCGAAGAAAATCTCGTTGTTCCAGAAGAATCTGTTGTTGAAGAAGTTGATTATTTTCTTTACGAGCTTCATCAATTCGATCACGGAATTCGTTCATTTCCTTTCGATACATTGATTGTTTTGCCACAAGCTTCTGAGACATTACGGGGACACCGATTAAAAGAGCACGAAGGGTTACTGTAGCTGCAACGATTGTAACCCACCAGGGAATGTCAAGGTGCACGTGAATGCCTGGAAAATTAGAAATTGATAATTTTGAACCGATTTTTTTAAAATTTTCTATGTATTAGGATGAAGTGTTGGAACTCTGATAAAATTTAGATTTTTTGCGTTGTTTTTTTCTAATTTTGAGTAAAAAAAGAGTTTGGAAGCCGTGATAAAAAAAAAGAAAAACTGTAAATTAAATTGAATTTTGCAACAAAAAATTTTGGAAAGATTAATTATTCTAATTTTTTGGCTCCAATTTTCCAAAAAAATGTACGTTTTTTTTCGTAAAATGGTCTTTAACTATGAAAACAAATTGGTGCACGTGAATGCCTCGAAAATAGAAAATTTATCAATTTGAACCGATTTTTTTAAAAAAATTTCTATGTATTAGGATGACGGGTGTTGGTTTTCCGAAAAAAATTTAGATTTTTCGAAAAAATAACTTCAAATTTTGTCCATTTTTCTTCTTTTTAGAAGAAAATTATTTTGTTTCTTATGCGTTTAGGGCATTTTTTCGGTTTTCTCTACAAACTACCGAAAATAGAAAAAAATATTGTAAAACTTTCGAAAAAAAAAATGGAAAAATTTAACTAAAACCTCCAATTTTCGCTCTAAAAACTTAAAAATGAGCCTCAAAAATGGAAATTTGCTATGAGTTTTTTTTCGCTTAGTTTTTTTTTTCAAAAATCTCTACAAAAAGTTCATTTTTATTCAAATTCATTCATTTTTTTTTGGCTAAAAAATGTCAATTTTAAGCGTTTTTCGTATGAAAACCGCTGGTCTAAACCACTTTTAACAGAATCTTCCTCGAAAATTCTCGCAAAACGAACTTTCAAGAGCCCATCTAAAATACGAAGATGGTTTCCACCACGTCCATAATCCGAGTTCTTCCAGTACAGATGCTCCAGAAGCAATGAGCTCATCCACAGACATTCCAGGTATTGGAGGAGTTGGAAGTGGTGGTAAATCAGGAATTGATGCACTTTCAGTGATTTTGAATACGTCATTTGAAGAGATATTTCTCGTTTGACACGTGGCAATCACAGGACGAATGAGCCGAAGACGTGTTGGAGCAAGTCGGAATGAAGCTGCTGCCGTTCGTATTGAAACTGATAACATTTTGTGATGGCTTCTGGAAAATTCAAGAATTTTGAATGATTTTGGCTGATTTTTGTCACTTTTCAGAGAAAATATTTGACGAAAAACAAAATTGTTTTGGCAAAAATTTCAGATTTCCAGCAAATTTGAAAATATTTTTCCGCAAAAAATTGAAATTTCATATAAAATGGAAGAATAAACGTCTAGCACGACCACGTGTCGATTTACTATGCTTGTGTACTCCACGAGGAGAAGATTTCACAACTTCTGACTGAAATTCCTCAATTTTTGAACAATTCCCGCTGATTTTTTTTGAGATTAAGGTTAAAATCGTTAATTCATAGTATTTTAAATGTAAATTAATTTATTAACTCTTGAAAACAAGGAATTCTTAATTTCTATAGTTTTCCAGCAGAAGAACAATCGATTTTCCACATAAAAGATTAAAAAAAATAGGGATAAAATACCGATTTTAATGCAAAACCTGAAAAAAATAGGCGAAAATAAATGGTCAAACATCAAGCATTTTAACTGAAAACTCGGAAAAGTTCTCCACGGGGAGTACACGAACTGCGTATATCCACACATGGGTAGAAAAAATTGCTGAAAATCTGAAAATTTTGCGAAAAATCTTTCAAATAACTAGAGTTTTCAGAAATTTCCAGTTTTTAATTTAATTTTCGATCTAAAAAATGGAAATTTAAGCAGAAATAAAGACAATTGCGGTTAAAACCAAGTAAATGCTTTGAAACTGAACACAAAAAAAAATCAAAAATTCTTGGAATGATTATTATTAGCGAGAAATTGAACAAAAATCATGGAGTAAATGTACAAAATGTACAGAAAAGGTAAAAGAAAAACGGAAAATTTAAAATTTCGAGCAAAAAAAATGTGAGAAAAATCAATAATAAAGTGGATTATAAGTGACCCAATGTCCTTCAGTCTTATTTTTTGCAGCTTCACATGTTGTAAACAGCTTCTTATAAGTGTCTGAAGTGGTAGGATCCGATTGAATATCCGTATTTGCTTTTCGTTTTTCAGCTTTCTTTTCTGATGTCGAGCCACCGGTGAGCTTTGCGATTTCCAGCTTTTTCTTGAGATCCACTGAAAAAATAGGGGTTTAAATGTATAATTTGGTACTTTTTTCGGAATTTCTCTAACAATTTTATGGCGGTTTTCGTATCTACATCTCGGAAAATTGCGAAAAATCTCCAATTTCGCCAATTTTCAGAAGCTCGAAACTCATTTTTACATGGTTTTTTTTTTCACTATTTTAGGCATTTTAGTAGTTTTTCTTCACGCTTATGTTTAATTTTTGTGTCATTTTCCACCAAAAACTTAGACATTTTCCACCAAAAACACGTATTAAACGACCAGAATGTGAAAAATGAACTAAAAATCAATTTCCGACAGATGTAATGGAAAAAGTGTCAAAATTAGGGGGATTTAGCGAAATTTAAGTTTTTTTTTCGAATTTTAGCCTTTTGGGACCATTTTTTGAGTCTTTTAGTGATAAAATCCTGTAAAATATTTGGAATACGTACTCAATTCGGATAAAATCTCAAAGTCATGTTTCCGTATCGAAGCAGTCGAAAATTCATTTGAATTCTATTTCAGCTTCCGTTTATTCCGTGGTTTTACTGAGTTATGTATATTTTTAGGAGTTTTGCACCTAAAAACAATCATAGATCAACAAAAATCACGTAACTCAGTAAACCCGTTCAGAATATACTCAGATTTAAACCAAATTGAAACCGTACAAGCCTATATTGTGAATTTATCTGCACAAATTTGGTTTACATCTACTCAAACTTGCAATCTATGCAAATTAAGTTTGGATCTAGACAATCTTGGTTTACATCTGCCCAAAATTAGAACTTTTCATAATATAGACTTGTACGGTTTTTTAAATGGGTTTGAATCTGGGTATATTATGAACGGTTTTGACTGAGAATAAACTACCGAAATTTGCAAAAATAGATTTACGACCGGCAAAATTGCAGATTTTCGCTTTTCTCCGACATTTTTACGATTTTTTTTACATGAAATTCGATATATTCTCCAAAACTTACCATGCTTTCCAACTCCGGAGCCACTTGGCCCTGGAGCAACACTTGAAGCTTCTCCTCCTGATCCAGCAGCCAAACTAGCGGCAGCCTCCATCTTCTCAGCTGTTTTCTTTGCTTTATCCTTCTTCGCCGCCGCTTTTTCAGCTTTCTCAGCCTCCCATTTCAGCTTGTAGAGCTCTAATTGCTCCGGCTCCGGATTCAAAATCACCATTTTTGTGGCATCATAAGGTCCTCCACAAACATGACAATTTGAGGATTTAACTTCTTGTTGAGCTTTCTCTGAATACACACATCCACACTGCCAATTAACTAAGAAACTTTGAATTCCGTTCATTGGAACATTTGTGATTGGGCAAATGAATTCAGTTTGATTCACATCATTATAATCGTCTCCTTTCACATCTCCACGCTTGAAATCTTTATTCAAAGTGAGCTTAAGCTCTACAAAATCCTTTGGGCCTTTGATATGAGAAGCTGAAGCTGATTTCGAGATAGTTTTGCTCAAAATCGAGTTGATCACATCTTCCTTGTTGTAAAGCTTTCCAAATCGACAAGCAATCACTGGTCTTTTCAGTGGAAGCTGTGTTAGTTGACAGTTTCTCCATTTTGTGGCGTTTTTCACGTGTTTGTCGAGCTTTTCCTTCTTCTTTCTCTCCTTGACCAGTTCGCAACTGAAATTATCGATTTTTTTTAAAGATATACTTTTTTGTTGGAAAAAATCTGATAACTAGCCGATTTTTTCCCACTCAAACGTGTAAATATTTTGAACTAAATTATACATAATTATTTCTCCATTGCATGAGTTTGCTCAGACGGTTTTACTCATTTTCAGGCATATTTTTAAACAAATTCACATATTTTTATTGAAAACCTTATTTTTCGGGTTTTTGCCCATTTTTCCTGACAACAGACACTTACCGCTTTGGAATAGTTCCTCCATCGGCTCCCATGGCGATTTGTGCTCCAAAATTCCAAGAAAAATCGATGAAAAATACAAATATCCGAGCGAAAACGCAAGAAATAACTGACGAAACGACGCCCCGCCCACTTTTGCAATGTGCGGCGCGCGGTTTCGCAATACCTCCGCACGGGAGACAGTGGTTTAGCGTTTATTTTTAATAAGTTTTGTTGAAGAAGAAAAAAGACGGTTT
This sequence comes from Caenorhabditis elegans, assembly GCF_000002985.6. Classification (NCBI taxonomy): domain Eukaryota; kingdom Metazoa; phylum Nematoda; class Chromadorea; order Rhabditida; family Rhabditidae; genus Caenorhabditis; species Caenorhabditis elegans. The sequence goes on along the minus strand of NC_003279.8, from coordinate 13,384,632 downwards.
AAGACACAGAAAAAATTAATTTCAGGGACTTATCAACAACAAAACAAATGAATAAATGTTTTAATTTTCAAAAAAAACAACACTATACAAAATTCAGATAAAATTAGACTAATTCGATGCACCATGTCTATTTACCCTGAGCCATATATCTTGGTTTATTTAAGATATATCAATACATTTATTTTTTTTCACTTTGCAATTTGGAACGAATTACGATGAACAAAAGTCACATTAACAACTCAAGTTTTAAAAAAATCAAATAAGTTTTCTATTATTTATTCCGCACGCACGGTATTATATTTAAAACAAAATGTATTAGTGAACAGTTCAAATTAGATCAACAAGAAAATGTGATATCGAATTTTGAAATTATGTTGAAATTATGAAATTTTAAATTAAAACCGAAATAAATAAAGCTGGATGGGAGAGACGGGGGACCACATGGAAACCGGAAAATGACGAGAACAAGTGTAGAAAAATGAATAACGTTGATTGATTCAAAACGTGAATAAAATCTCTGGAATATAATATGTTTAATGCTTTATAGAAGCCTGTCACGTCTCTCTTGGCGCAGTCGTTTCTGCTCGCGGACTTCCCATTCGGCATCGCTCTGAAAAACGTCAGATTATAAAAAAATATTTTTTAAAAAAGAAAGCTCCATTAGTCTTGCCAAAAGTAATTTGGTTTTTCTAGATTTTCAGATGATATTTTTTTCAAAAAAAAAAATTGCAAAGAATCTACGGGAGAATAAATAACTCTTACCTCTTTCTTCAAAAGATCGTCCTCCTGCTCCTTTGTCCACACGGTGCACCATGGTGGAATGAAATCGGGATCCGCGTGAAGCGAGAAGTCCAGTCTTCCATTCCAGCGCCATTCATCGTCGGGTGGGTTTGTATCGTACACGCAAACAGAATAGAAGTCCTTCTCGTCCTCTAATCGTTCCGAGTAGGTAGATTGCCAAGGTTCGGCTCCATTTTCCCAAGCTTCAAGAATTTGTGCCTTGCTTGGAGGCAGCTTCACAAGATCTGAGGTGCTGGAAAGATATTTCTTCTGGCGAGGAGGATGCTCCGTATCTCTTGACGTGACGTCTCCTGAAGCGCTATCGGGGGCTGGAGCGACGTGGTCGGAGATTAGCGGCCGGGTTGACGAAGTGTCTTTGTTGTCGTAGGTAGTGGCTTCTGAAATGTTTTAAATGTTAATCTCAAACAGTTGGAGACTGAATACTTCTACTTGAATTCCTAGGCTGTTACTTTTTGAAACATTATCAGCATTTTTGAACTAGAACTCAATATATATTTCCTGATGTCTAACTCCACTATCACATTAAATGACCAGCGCCAGCGAGTCTGTCGAATGAAATTGAATAAAGTAAGCAACTTTCGCAACTATTTCTCAGCCTAATAGTCACGGTGTGGATTTTTCAACAAAAAATCAAAAAAACATGTTCCAAGAATTAATTCATTCTTAACCATTGCGTGACACGTGGCATTTTTTTGAGTTTTTTATGGATTTCAGCTGTTTTAAATCAGCCAACTTTCAGCTTTGTTTCAGTTTTTCTTCAATTTTTTTCTAGATTATCAAAGTTGACAGCATTTTCGAGAAAGACATAAAGAAAAAACTAGAACAACACATTTTGACATAGAGAAAAACAATGACAAAGTATGTATATCTTGCACCAGGAAAAGTCCTCTAACTGACCATTGGGCCCACAAGTTTTTTTAAAAATTTACCATTCTGATAATTAGATGGGTGGTTACACTACTAACATATTTTTAAAATTTTTCTAAGTCTAGTTTTTGAGAAAATGTAGGTAGTTGTGAAAAATGGTGGTTTCCCTAACAGGGGAAGGATCTCAAAGAATCCTCAGAAATCTGTTACGTGATAACATATATTTGATAAATGATGATTACAGTTAATCACTCCAAAAAAATTAGCGGTATTAGAGCAAGTTCAACCAAATTACAAGGTGTTCGATTTGTCTAAAAATGTCCTTCTTTTGAACATCAAAAGGAGATTAATTTACAGAACATGTCGATTTTTGGAGTTTATAAGAAATAAAGAGAATGAGCATCGATGGACGAGCTTCTGGAATGTTTGCTTTCCTTAGAACAAAAAAAGATAAGGCGTTTGTGACGGCTCGTTTGAAACTGTTCGAAATTATGCAACAAATAAGGGAGCAGACAATATGGCATTCTTTTGTAAATAAGTCGTTTTTTTTGAGAAATGATGAAATAATTGAAATAAAGTTGCACAACAACTATTAGTAGGTCTCATCACGACGAAAATAATCAAAAAAAAATAGCCTTGCTGGTGTCAAAGCCTCTGGTTTGTAAAACTCGAAGTGTTTAATTTTGCAACATCCGTACAAGCTAGCATATTTTGTTTGGTATTTTCTGGTATATTTGATCATGCTGAACAGTTTTATGAAAGACAAAAAAAAACCAATTCATATGATTTTGCCATACTTTTGAATTTTTGAACAAAAAAACAGCTTTTAATTAAATTTTGCAATTTTTTAAAATGACCTTCCGTATAAGCTAGCATACTTTGTTTGGTATTTTCTGGTGTATTTGATCATGCTATTTGACCAGTTTTCAATTATCTTGCACCTTCTCCCACTATTTCATTAACATTTGAACAATTCAACTACATATATTGCTGTTTACTTTTCAGTTTTCAGAATTTCGCAAAATGTTTTGTTTATACATATTTGATATCAGTTTCTGTTGGTAACTTTCTCATAGCCGTGCACTCAAAATTACCACTAACTTTACTTATAATAACTGTCAAAGAAGCACATGAAGAATAGTCTAATACTACTTTATATACTTTTTGTCAAACATCCCTGTTATTTTTGGATAGTTTATTCAGAGATATAGAAGATTTCCCTTATTCCTGGCATCCAATAATCTATGACTAATAAGCGCTCTCGTATCGCGTATCGTGTCACTGTTCATCACGTCACTGTGCTCCGCTGCTTTCTTCCACTCGCACTCTCTCTCTCTCTCTCTCTCTCTCTCTCTCTCTCTCTCTCTCTCTCTCTCTCCCTGGCGCTACACAGAAGAGACTCTTTTTTTTTCAAAAATAACAGTTTTATCAGTTCTGTTTTTATTTTATCAGTGAATATAACGAAAAATTGAAACATTATTTCCCCCGCCAAACTGACCAGTATTTCCTGCTCCACAACAAAAATTCCAGATCACAGACAACAGATTACAGAGCATCGTCGCCAAGTTCAGCTGGAAAACAAATGTTTAAGGTAATGTCAAAGGCGTATGGACGGCAAGGAGCGTACATACTTATTTATAAAGAAACTGGAATAAAAGTTTGGGAGGAGAAAATGACATGTAACAGAGAAAAGAATGTTGTGAAGATTTTGAAGAATACGACTAGAAACTATAAAATGAATTGGAAAATGCAATTATTGTACCAAAGTCTGAAAAATGACTAAAACTTTAATATCTATAAAGACTTAAATGTTGAGTGAAGAAAGCAAATCTAAAATAGAAAAAACTCCTCCCACTCGCAGCAACTGGCAAACGGAAAGATGTCTAGAATAGTGAGACGGAGAGAAATTGGAAAAGAGAATGATGAAAGGAAGCGCGAAATATACGGTGACATTGGTATCGTGAATGATTTTTGGATTTAAACAGAATATTATGCTGGAAAATTGAGAGAATACAAAATGCCGATTGAACAAAATTCCAATTACCAAACTACAAAGTCAATGATTCATTGGAAGGAACAGAGAGTTCAGATTTCAACGAAATGAGGGAACTACAGTTTAGTTAGTTAAAAATGAATGATTTCATAATATCAACAACAATTATGAATAAGAAAATCTAATATGTACATTTGATATACATATGTATTACAGAAAACGTTCTCGAAAGTTACCAACATAATTTCAGCAATCTTATTAGTTTTGTTTTTTTCAGTTAAAAATGATTCCTTAATAGTTTTGTACTGCGCTCATAATAGTTATTTGCAAAATTATACTACATGCAGTGCTAATAGGGAAATGCGGTATATTTATTCATTTATTTATTTGAATACGATTTAATTATCGTGAAAAGAAAAATATCTTGAAACGTAAACCCAATCTAACAAATATAGGAGTATCAGAAGCAGTTTCTTATAATTTTGCACGTGGTGTCAGGCTGTCCCATCACGGTTTAATCTATCAGTTGAGTACTTTTTTTTTGTATATCTACGTAGATCAAACCGACATGGGACACTCTGACACCTCGTACCTTTACAGAACTGTGTATCGTTATCCTGCTAAAATAAATTATCACACACACACACTTACAATAATTGAAACACTGAATACTACGCTACATAACTGATAGTATTTTTACAACATGCCTTCGCGTGCCCTCATCGGCACCATCACATTCTTATTGGAAACAACCGTATGTGGTAGGTTTTCAAAACATTTAGCTTGCCTTCAACAATGAAGGCACCTGTTGCATCTAAAGTATGGAAGAGATGAGGATCAATCGAAAAAAAGTTGAGTTTCGAAGAAACATTTATGTTGCGGTGAATAGATTAAATGGTGAAAAATGTTTTCTTGGTGAAAAAATATATATTACCATCGAACTCTAAAGAACTCCTCGTCATGTATATGTGCATTGTCTGATAGAGTGGCTACACACCAATCTGAGACCGTCGTCGATGGCGTCCGTTTTTGTTGGCTTTATCTCTCACGGTCATGCGCCCTCTCACTTCGTCTTTCGCTATAATTTTTTTTCCCTCCATACCGTTTGGCGCCTCTCCGAGGGGCGTGTGTCGGGCTCGTGTGTAGGCCTCTGATAGTGTGTTGTCACAGATTTAGTTGCGTTGTTTATATTTCTAAATCTTTCTATCTTCGTTTATTAAAATGTTCTCTAAATAGATTTGATTGATTATGTTGCATAATATTTTAAATTGTCGCATTATAAATCTTGCACCTCACTTCCTGTATCTAACCATGTTCCTTCTAACTCTGATAGATGATCTTTTCAGATGTTCGGTGCCATTTTGGAACTCTTAAAATGTCTTTTCTCATGTGAGAAAACCTCTCAGAACGTCGCGATAAATCTATCCGTGGTCACTCAACAAAACGTGGTGATTCTGGGAGCCCCCATACCAAACTCGCGGAAGAGACAGCTTCATCTTCAGAGTGTATGTTGCATTTTTTCGTTAGGGCAAGTCCCGAAGCATGTTACGCTGATCTGAATTGATTTTATATGAATACCAAAGCTTGATTTTTCAAATGATCGAACGTGAACCCTTCCATCAACAGAGAGTTGAAGCTCGTCGTCACTTTTTTGAACCACGTCATCATTAGCAACTCAATTTCTCGCAGTTGCTTTCACAAATATTTTCCCCAGTATGCTTTATATGTTCATAATAATTATAATATCTTAGTACAAGGAAAATAAATGTTGTTTTACTAATATTTGTCAACATTTTTTTCTCCGATCGATAGAAAGTGCCAGTCCAGTATGGGTGGGAGGAACGGACGACACCAAGAGTGAAAGGAAGAGGTTTGCGCGTTTTTTTTTTCGTTTTTTCGCGGGTTCGATAGAGTGAATATGTCGAAATAGGAGAAGGGGGGACACCTACATCAGCTTAAGCAAAAGCAAAAAGAAAAAGCAACTCCTGTAGGGAAGGTACGAGATGTGTGAAAGCGATTGATTTCGAAATATATATTCTTGATTTGTGAAGATTTATAGAAGATTTATAAACCTAACTAACTTCATTCAAAAACTATTGGATAGGGTTCCAAATATCTTCTGGATTAGTAAAATTAAAATTCTATTTTGAAGCATGAACTTTTTGAAGGGTTAGTACCGCAGAGGTTTTTTTCTATATACATCCCAACATGGATAAATATCCTAACTGAAAACTCTAAAAAGTTCAAGTTTTGTGGCTCGCCAACTTTTAGAAATGATACTTTAGAAATATAGAGTGATTAGGAAAGTGGAAAATTTTAAATATGGCTGAAAGTTAGAATTCGGTTTTTGTTGGTATGGTACAAAGGGATGGTAGGACGATTAAAAAACAAAACAAGTAATTATAAAAAAATTAAACATGTTAAAAACAAAACAAGTTGCCGATTAGTCTGAGTGAAAAAAAAGCAAATAATGACGTGTTAGCCAAAAGACGTGATACTCTTCGACTTAACTGATATAAAATGGACTTATTTGAAGAAATTAAGAAAGTATGACTTTGAAAACGATTTTAGTGAGAATCAAGACGAGCCGGAAAGTTGTGGAAAAAGATGTTGGTTATAATTTTATTGTATTTATATCAACTTCACCTGTGGAAGCAATACTTAATTTTATGCTTATTATACGTTTTTATTGGTGTTCTGAAGATCACGATCTACTTTTGCTTAATTTCCTTCTAGTTAATTTTTATCTATAGATTTAACTTTCATATATTTCCGTTTTCTCCATCAATTCGCTTTCTATTTGTCAATTCCTCCATTCCTCCTCTTGGGGGGTATGTCACAGTGGCCCGCACGCATGCACAAGTCGATGTCACTTTAGGCGACTGTGCAGGGAGAGAATGATGGTACTGTTTTTTTTTGCGACTGATATCAGAGTTTTGAGCTTTCACTGATGAAAGAGAAAGAAGTTAATTTGGTCAAAGAGGTCACGAAATATCAATTTATCGTATTTCCTCTATCAGTATTGCACCCGACTACTTTAATTTAAAACGTTATATCTCGGTTCATTTTAAAGATATTAATGTTTTATAAATTGTAAAATGATTGAAAAAGAACTAAAAAATATTTTATTAGTTGACCATTTTTGAATAGAACAAACGATAATTGAGATATATGTAAGCTGTCAAAGTTGAACAATGTTGAAGGTGTATCGTCGTAGATCTTGGTTGGTCTGAGCACGGTTTTGCTTGTTGACTAGAGGATATCAGTTGTTTTTGAATTTAACAAACAATTATTGACTGACAAAATATGTGCATTTCGCTTTTCTTTTGGATGCTTCTCTCTATGAATTTCCAAAGCTAGAAGGTACGGTGCCAGCTGTGAGCATCACAAAAATTAAAAGCTCATTTCATGAATTACCTTCCTTCAATCCCATTCCTTTCTTTCTGAAATCATTAAAACACCCAAATCTTATAGTCAACATTCCATTAACCTTTTCATTTTTGACCGCCCGTCCCACCCGAATCTCTCTCAATTTCTCCTTATCTCTTTGGCTCACGCCTTTTTTCTTGGCCCAAATTTGTTTTGCCTCCCCGAATTTATATGAATAGTCAGAACTAAAAAATTAAGTTGTAAGCTTTATTTTGTACAACTTAACATATGTATTTAATCAATTTCAAATATATAAATAAAAAACCAATAAATTAAAAAATTAATAAAGCAAGCGTCCTACTCCTCTGTATTCTCCTCGCTGTCTGTCTCCTCAATGATAGCCACTACCTGCCCAGCTGGAGGGATTCGGCGTCCGACAAAGTGGTGCACCACGAGAACGTCTAGAATTGTTAGGTTTAGTGAGAAAAGCAGTGATCCAGTGTGATAAACAGTTAAATCTCGACGACTTAGCAAGCAAATCTCTGTAGCTTTTCAAGCTGAAAGATGGACTATATGACTTTTGCCCTGCTCAGTTCTACTAGATCATATGTATATAATATAGGTAAGGCGGCCTACGCGCCTCTTGACTTCACTTCTTACCAATAATGAGCTGACAGAACAGCATGGTGATGGAGTACAAGATGATGATGGGGTGGAAGATGAGCATGACGTTATAGTTTCCTGGGAACTACAACAATCTGAAAATCAATTGCGATAAGTCAGGTTTTGTGCTAATACAAAATGTTTCAGAAATGCAAAAAATTATTTATCACATGAAAACTGAGGAAATGAGGAAATGCTTGCTCGTCGTCCAATCTGCAGGCAAGTGGGAGGAGTCTCAATGATGGGCGCACTGCCGTACCGTTGGGGGAGTGTATGCCTTTTCTATTTCTCTCGTTTAGTTTTCTCCTATTTATGAATCATGCATTTTGGGAGGAGAGAAAACCAAGTGAAATGTGTAGAAAAGGAGAAAGAAATCGGTAAGGTTAAAGTAACATTGTAAAGATATTAACACATATATACTTTTAATTCAGTTTCTCGAAAAATTTACATAGAAGAAATTTTGAATATAGTGTTTCCTCTGGCTATAATTTTGAGAAACAAAACTTGAGATAAGTCAGTTGAATATTATTAGAAGCTGTAATACTAATAAAGTAAAATGAAACTTCTCCTGTAATTGCTTTGTAACGGTTCTGTAACCGACCATGTACCGAATGTGGAGCTCAAAAATTGATAAATGCGAGATAGGATTGATATAAAAGATGTTTCTAAATATTAATCGGCAACAAATCACACACACACACACGGCAGATATTTTGTTTCCCGAATGTTTTATTTTTTCAATATACATGCCGTGGGGTGTCACGGCAGCTCGACTCATAAAAACGAACAGGCACATAACATGGCGTCGACCATCTCTTCTTCTCTCCCAAACTCTTGTTCTCCCTCTCTCATTTCTTCTAACTCTAATTTTTCTTTTTCCGTTTTTTTCCGTCTGCACACAGTACCACGCCTCTTACACAGTTTGTCAGTGTGCCCATATTTTTAATGCCTAAAAGTTCATTAGCGTATTTGAGAAGTCAATATCATTTAAAACAACTAATTATAGTGACGCTGTGCTGAAATTTCTGAAACGCATGTTTGCAAAGCCATTTTTGCAAAGTGAAATGTGTTAGGGATCTTCTCATTACAAGCAACTCAAACCATTTGCATAACTTCAACTCTAAAACTTTCTACTTTTTCGAAGCAATACATTTTCTAGAGAGACCTACCTGCTTTGTGTTTGACAAATGCTCGGAGCTATTGAACAACGAACGTGCTCCAAATTTACAAATCCATTTGGTTACATACATATTTATTGAGTTTTCAAACATACTTATGAGTTTTCAGATAATTTGTCCTTCCGGTCTTTTTCGAGATAAATCTGTATGAGATTTTTCCAATACATACATCTTAAATAATTAATTTAGTAAAACTTCAGACAGCGTTAGTCATTTCAATTTAATTTTTTGTTTGAGAAAATTTGCTAAGAAAACTGCATAATTTTTATGTAACCCGAAAAATTTTTCATACCTATTTTGAACTGCTTTTAGTATAAACAAATTTCCAAACTGTGAAACTTTGCATCTTATAGCTTAACCCTCACAAGTCTTTCCAGCAGCCTTTGGATAATAATTTGGGCGTGTCATTCTTTAGTAAATTTCCATTGAACAACGGAAGTTTCGATGATGTTTTGGGGGTGGAGAGTGTAATGAAATAGAATGAAGAAAGCGTATTTCGAAATGAATAAAAACGCCGCCCCCATCAGATATAGACATCTAAATGCTGTAAACGAATGGAAAATTTCTAAAAGATTTTGGAAATGGTGAAGTACAGTTTTATCTCCATACGTTCCATTTTACTGTAATTTAGTAATCTTCGATCCTGTCAGGTGTCTAGAATATTCTGAACTTCCTGCTCACACAAAATCTGGGCGGCAGACGATTTTTCCGGAAAATTGGAAAATCGGCAAATTGACGGAATCAAAAATTTCCGGCAAATCGGCAAACCGGCAATTTTCTGATTTGCCGAACGGCAATTCCCGCCCACCCCTGAATTATACCACCTTCGAGTCTGAAATGGGCATTATATGGTTCTTGTTCGCGTGTGCCAGGCTTGATGTATCACAAACTATTCACTTCGCTTATAATCTGAAATTAAGTCTTGTTTTATCTGAAACAGGGGATCCTCAGCGCGTAAGATGATAGCCAATGACTTCTGAATCTTCCTCTCAGAGAGTCGGCGTATATGGTCATTTTTAGAAGAGAGCGCTAAACCTGGTAGCTGTGCTCTGATTCTGAGTAGATTTTCGATTGTCGATATGTTTTCGTAAATGTTTCCTTCTCCCATCAATTTTGAGTTTTGAATACCGACTTCAAGGGAGAATAGTTTGATACATTACCTTGATATTTTCCATCCATTTTCAAATAGAGATATTATTAATTTAAGAACTTTGAAAATCCAGGAAAATTTGAATTAGTTGAAAAGCTTCCAGGTTTTGAGCATATTACTGATGTCTTGAAAGTAATTTGAGATTTATAGAAAGTGTTAACTGATTCTGTAAATTCAAAATATTCTGTTGATAAGTGCATATACCAATAAGGGTAGATCTAAAAGTCATCGAACTTGGAAGAGAAGAGCCGAGGAGCTAGCTCTGTTTAATAGATTTTTTCGAATCTTTCCGTTGCCAAATTCTAATTATCTTAACTTTCTTATCGTATCTTTCATGTTGATCTATTTTTTTTTGATTAATATGCATAACTTATTACACAGTTTTTAAGGAATCTACTGTACATGATTGAAGTTTAAAATTCGTTCTAGCTTTTCTTTTTTTTCAACAAACCTCCAGTTTCTGCTCGAATTGAACAATACGTCCAATTCCGTACTGATCAACTTTCTCGAAGCTTAGTGCTAAGTTTTGGATTTTATCCAAAAAAATCACCCAGCTAGAATTGAGCATATTTGAAGCCAAAAGTAGGCAAAGAAGGGGTGGAGACCCCAGGAGGGAGGAGGGGAAAAACGAAAAAAGGAGGCGGTGTCGACTGGCGGGTATCTAGGAGAAAGAAATATGAGTTCGCGGAGAAGAAAGGGGTGTGTATATTTAATTTCTTAATTTCTTAACGTGATTTTTTTGTTAATTTTTCTGTAATAACGTAAGTTGGACTTTGTTAAATCTGGCTGATCTTTTTAATAAGCTTGCTAACTGTGCGTTTTTAGATTTCAGCTAAAATTGGACCATTTTCAAAACATAAAAACAGCTTCAAGAAAGTATGATGATCGGCACACAACGGGGTTGAAAATGGCAGTTCGAACAAATATATCTCGTAGCGAAAACTACAGTAGTTCTTTAGATGTCTACTGTAGCCCTTGTGTCGATTTACGAGCTCGATTTTTGAAACGGAATAAAATGATTTATGTTTTGATAGAATATTAAAATTAAGCAAAAAAAAAATGAAAAATACATTTATTTCAAGAATATTGCCGTAAATCGGCACAACAGCTACAGTAGTAGTTTAAAGTGTTTTCGCTACGAGATATTCTGCGCGTCAAATATGTTGCGCAATATGCATTCTCAAAATGTTATGTTCCCGTAATAACTGTGTATTTTTAGACCGCAGCTTTCCTTTCAATAACATAGGATCCTCAAAAAATTGTAAGATAAGATATATACACTCATTACATATTCTTTCATTGTTCATTCATCCCTTCTTCTTCTTCGTCATCCCCCGCCCTTCTTCTCAATCTTCCCTCCCCCTAGTGTCAGTGTCAGACAGTAAGAGTCTCCCGCCCAGCTCGAGAGACGCAGAGACCGCTATGTAAGAGACGAAAGAAAGAAATTATCGGAGACTAGAGGGAAGAGACGGAGGGATAGAGTGTCCAACGACAAACACGCCATGTTATAGAACAGGAATTGAAGAGACGCAGAGTACACTGTGAAGAGACGTAGACATTGGAGATGGAGATGAAGAGAGTATACACACCCCTTTCTTCTCAGCCAACCCCCATTTCTCTCTGCTAGATGCCCCCAGCCAGTCGACACCGCCTCCTTTTTTCGTTTTTCCCCTCCTCCCACCCGGGGTCTCCACCCCTTCTTCGCCTTCTTTTGGCTTCAAATATGCTCAATTCTAGCTTGGAAATGTTTTGGAAAAAATTGAAAAATTAGCACAAAGCTCTGAGAAAGTTGATCAGTGCGGAATTGAACGTAGCAGAATTAGGAAAAAAAAAGAATTGATTCGATTTGTGAAGTGGTTTTTTTTCGTCTTATTCTCTTCTTCTTTAGCATTCTTGTATTCTGATTCTTTTGAATTCAAAAATCAATCAATGACATCATCATCACTAGAATGATATCACGTTATCAGAAAAGCAGAAGGTCACAACAACATGTAATCAAATTTTCTATGCAGTTTATTTGGAAGAGGGGGGTAAGCTGATCCTGGTGAGATATCAGAGATTAGACGAGACTTCTAGGGAATTTTATAAATTTTATTAATGTTCCAAAACAATTTAGCTAGGTTTCTCTTTACTGATGAACAGTTTGGCGTTTTTGCAAAAAAAAAAAGTTTTGAAATTTCGAACCAGAAATGTGCGGCAAATTTCGAACAAAATTTTAATTTCAAAAAGCATCCAAAAATTTTATACATAGAGGCACTGTAAAGATATGAATCGTGATTTTTCAGCAAGTTCAATAACTCACTGCGATCTTCGAGTTTTGGAATTTTACAGCCAAAAATTTTGATTAAAACCAACTTTGTGTGGAGGTACGATTTCACCTTTAGTTTTTTGCAAACAACTTTGTCTAGCGGTATATATATATATATATAGAGGGATTAGGCACATCCAAGTTTTTGTAAATTTATTGAGGATTAGAGGACTGGAAATCATCCGGAGGTTTTGACCTGATTGGGAAGCACAAAGGAAGCTCAGCATGCCTTTAAGCTCTTAGGAGGCGGGGAGAGAGATTCCGAAAGAGCTCGGCATCTGGCGCTCAAAATTATAATACTTAGTCCGGAATTCAGTATAAGGCCCAAATGGCCGCTAGCAAACTTTGGGCCAAGTTTGGTCAAGTGACAAGCCAAGTCCAAAAAACCATAGGATAGACGTTTGACAAAAATTCGAGTAGTCTAAACCAGGGATGTGCGGCAAATTTGCCGAGCTCGCAAATCTTAAAAATTGCCTCACCTCCCTAGTCTGAACATAGTCTTGATCAAGCTTTGCCAATTTTTGTCTACATCTGATTGTGAACCAAGAACATATGTTCAGGCCAAAGAAGCCCAATACCATACCACCCCAAATTTGTGTTATTAGTCCAAATTTCATAACAATTGGCCACCCAAGTTCTCTCACACTTCTTCTCACTACCCTCCGCCTCTTCCCGCTTGGTTCTCACTTGAGCTCCCGTCCCCCCTCCGGAGTCGCCAGGTGTTCCTGTTTTAGTTTTTTTTTTTTTCGTTCGAAACCCCTTTTTCACTCTGAATCTCTTTTTCTTTTTTCCCGCCCAAATCCTTTTCGTTCGTTTTTCGTTTTTCCACACCACTCATTGAAGCATGTGAGGCGGTCTGTCGGATGGACGGACAGGAGAAGAAGTAGGTGGAGGTGGAGTATGGAAAAGAAATTTGGATAAAGTAGGCAAACAGGTCGTTTCATCGTCCTACTAGCACCCTGTCTCTCTCTCTCTCCCGTGTGTCCTCTTCACTCTTTTTCCCGCCCCGATTGCTCACCGGCCCTCCCACTCTGTGTGTGTGTGTCTAAACGGGAAAGAAGACGGAGAATCTCAATCGGTACTGTACACAAGCAGTGCACACCCACTGTGTTGTTTTTTTGGGACTGTATAGAGAGAATTGGGAGAGCATGGGATTTGGCTCCAAGTAACGTACACTTTTTGAATGTTTTTTTCCAAATATTCAACAATCGAAGAAATGTGGCTAAGTTAGAGAAAAATCTGAAAATTAGCGGTCGGCGGTACTCACCGAGTTTTAAATATTGCTGGTAATTGCCGAGTTGTCAAAAATTCGAATTTGCTGGGAACATTGTTCCCTAGAAAGCGTTCTCGTCTTGTAAGGACTCATCCAGCCAAGCGGGTTAGTCACAAAACCCTAGACCAGATCGAACCGCCGGAAGATTCCCCTTAACTTCCCCCTAACGACATTACGGTTAGGAAATGCGGCAGAAGCTTTGTTGGAGTAGGAAGATCAAGAGCGAGGATCGGGCCCTTAGCAGGCCTACTGAGCCACGTTTGTAAAGATCTAGCTTCAAATTGCACCAAATTATACACATGTTTAAGTCTAACTCGAGAGTTTGATAGAAGGCTCACCGTGGAAGCTTGACCTCTGATGATCTCGAGACGCCACCCACTTACTGGCTCTTGTCTATTACAGGTACTAGTTGCTACCTGGCAGGCTAAGATCACAGTTTTAAGTTCTTCAAGCTTAGATATCAGACAGATACATTTGGCCGGGTGGTGTCAGGCGGTCCTTTTGCGGGTGATCTACAAAAAAAACGGAATTTTTTTGCACAAAAAAGGTGACGTCTGCACGCTCTTAACCTTGCAAAATCAGTTGAGAAATGTGCATCTAAATTGCTCGCAATTTTCGTAGATCAAATAGAAATGGGGCATTCGACACCACGTTTTTGACCAAAGACTGACACAGACTTTTGGCTTTCTGAATAGGCTTAGAGAAGGTACTTTCCTACGGAGCAATCACAGGTGCCCTCCAAAACGATGTCTGATGTTCATTCCTTCGTTCTTCTCTCCATATTCGTCGTTATCACAATTGACAGGTCATATGGCTTCCCCTACTTCTCCGCCCTTCATCTTTCTCTCTCCACCCTTATTTCCCCTTATCAACATCGTCTTATTCGTCTTCTTATTTTACACAACCGCCCACAATTTGTCAACCACCTTAAAATGGGGAGGAAAAGTCAGTCTCTATTTCTCTCCCTCTCTCTCTCTCTCTCTCTCTCTCTCTCTCTCTCTCTCTCTCTCTCTCTCTCTCTCTCTCTCAGTCTAACTTTATTCATTTCAATCGACAACGATAAGCAACAATGTCAAGGCCACAAGACAAAGCACCACCTCACGTGGCCTAGCTTTTTCTAGGCCATCAATAGTCTGTGAAAAGTGGGAGGCGGATCGTGTTGTGTATGTACGTACGCCGGCGGTGGTAGGGGAGACACACTTGCTGTGTGAGGCGGGCGCAAACTGGGAGGGGCAGGCGCCTCTCTTCTTTGTTTGCTGTCCAGTACCCTCTTCATTTTGTGCACTCTCTCGTTCAAAACTGTCGATGTATATGGAATGGGTGGAGAAGAAAAAGAAGAAGAAGAAGAAGAAGAAGACGGGAGGAGGGGTATGTCGAAAGTTTCACTGGAAAGTATGCTACTGTATAGAGGGGGGGGGGGGGGTCTTTGAATTCTGAAATTTCACGTGGTGTCAGAATGTCTCATTTCGGCTTGATCTACGTAGATCTACAAAAAATGCGGGAAAAGAGACGCAGAGTTCTCAACTGATTTCGCTTGGTTAAGAGCGTGCTAACGTCACATTTTGTTGGCAAAACATTCCCGCATTTTTTGTAGATCAAACCGTAATTGGACAGCCAGGCACCACATGAAATTTGACGTCTGGCGCAATTTTTGGTTTCCAAGTTTAGAGGGAATCCTGGATAATCTAGATTGAAAAATTTTTCTGAACTCAGTAAGATTTTTCAGTTCTTGCAGGAATTTGAAAACTGCCAATTTTGGTAATTTTAGATTTGACGCAATTTTCACGCAGGTCTCGTAACTTTTCAAAAGCAACAACCCAAATAATGATAAGAGATTGGACACTTGAGATATAGTTAGAGACGCAGACGTAAAGCAGAGAGCACACGCTGACACAAGCGGGAAAAACTTGGGAACAAGGAGGAGGAGAAGGAGAGGGCGTGACGAAACTTGGGAATTTTTGAAAATTTGATTTTTCTTTGGCGTCCCCGCTGTGTTCTAGGTGCACTTTGCAGGGACCACGCAACTTTCAGCGGCAGAACTCGACTCCTAAAATTTTTCTGGAAAAATATTCCCGCATTTTTTGTAGATCAAACTGTAATGAGACACCTCGTGCGAACCTTCTGTAATTTACTTCGAACACTTTTTTTGGAGTGGGGGAACATTTTGGAGGCTTTTTCAAAAAAAAATTGTTTCCAATTTTCTTCCTCAAAATTTTTTTTGGAGTATCTATTTCAGTTTTGAGTTTTTGAGAGCTTTAACTATCCCCCATTTCTAAGAAACCCCCAGTTTCCCGCCCTGTTTCCCAGACGTAGTGGACCATACAAAGTCAGAAAGGTGGCAAATTAGATGGAGGGAGGCGATTGCCATTTAAGTAGATGTACGTGTGTGTGTGTGTGTGTGTGTGTCCAACCCCTTTTCTCCTCTCCACCCACATTTCTTGTGTTTCATCGATTTCCTAGGCGTTTTCCCGCTTTTTTTGTGGAATTTTGCGATTTTTTAACTGATCTCACTTTTAAATCGATTATTTCAGTCAGATTTTGAAAAAAAAACCAATTTTTAAAACGTATTACTTGGATTTTCAGCCAAAATTGTTTGAAATCCGTTAATATCGATTATTTCAAAAAAACAAAATTTGTTTCTTAAAAGTACCGTATCCATTTAAAGGCGCACACCTTGTTTTAAGAGAATGGCCCCTCAACGCCAAGGCTCTTTATCTGTTTTTAGAAGCTTATGGACTGATTTTTTTGTTTTTGGATAGAAAATATTTGCTAAAAAATTTAAATTTTCAAATTTCCTTGAATAATCGAAAAACATCGACGTCGACTTAAACTATATTTTAATTAAATTTATTACGCACCGTAGTCTTTTAAAGGCGCACGTAAAAACCGGGTATTGTCGTGTCTGGGCCCTTTTCGATTTTTAAACTCATTTTTTGAAGAATTCCCTCTGTTTTCTACTACTCGATTTTGCCCAAGAAATCTTTGTTAAAATGTAGAAAGTCTCATTTTTCGGGATAAAAAATTAATTAATTAATTTTTAATAACATTTAGAACTAAAAACTGCTTCTTTTTTGAAAAGAGGTCTTTATTTTTCATATTTTTTCGAAAAATCAATTTCTCTTATGATTTTTGTCAGATATAGTTAATTATTATCATATTTTTTAGCAGAAACAGGTGGTAAATTCTGAAAAGTTGAAAAATACAAAATTTTTCATTTAAAAAAGTTCAAATTCCCGCCCAACCCCCAATCAGTCGATATTTCTTTTTGTGGTGTTTTCTCCAAATTTCGACACGTGAGACACTCTCGTAACAATAGAAATGAGAGAAAAAGACAAAAAAGAAGTGAATCGTTAAAACCAGTCCCCCTTGCCATTCCGTTCTTGTGTCCAAATTTCAACAACGGGGGGCACGCCTCTCCACACTTTTTTTACTACTTTACGCTGATTTTTTTTTAGAAAAAAATCAATATTTTTCCAATAAATCACTCGAACACTGCCTGTGTTCCATTTTTTCACTGCAGCGAACAGGTTTTTATCGTAAAAAGGTCATTAATATGAACAAAAATCGGCTAAGAATTATGCCACGCCCAATAATTTTTTCTTTTCTGATAATTTCAGCTTTTTTCTGGTTTTTTACTAATTTCTTTTGGAAAAATTCAAAAATGCATATGTAAAACGAAAGTTTTGCATTTTAAATTGATAAATACCGAAATAAAAGCATTTTTCACTGAAAAAGCACTGAAAGTTATAAAAAAACCACGGAATAATCGAAAATCACCAGAAAATCGGCGCCGCAAGCTTGCAAAATGACGTTCCTCTTTTTTTTTTCGATTTTAGTGAACAATTTTGATAATTTCCGGCTTTTTCCAGATTTTTTCCCAGAAAAAACTCGAGAAATCATGATTTTCCTCTTAAATTTCGATTTTTTCGCTTATTTTCTCAATTTTCACATGGAAATCGGTATATTTTTGACAAAAATCGGCAGATTTTTCACTCTTTCCCGCCTTTTCTACTTTTTTCCGATTTTCTCTATTAAAAATCGAAAATTCCATGATTTTGACTGTAAATATCGATTTTTTCGCTTTTTTTCCGAATTTTCCAAATTTCTTCAATATTTTCCCTCCTAATTCCCATATTTTTTCCAGTTAAAATCTTCTCTCCCTCACTATCTCCAAACCAAAAAAAATCTGGAATTAAAAGGGTTTTCTTATGTCAAAATCGGGTCAGCAACAGCAACCTCACCAACAAATGCAACAGCAACAGCAGCAACAGGGAAAAATGATGGTTGTACATCATCAAAGAACAACAACACCTGATGGATCACAAGTATATCTACTACAACCGAGTCAAAGTCATCCACAGCAGAGACAGGTAATTGGATGGAAAATCCGAAAAAATTGAAGAAAATTGGAAAAAAAAACAGAGAAAAATGGTGAAAATCCGGAGAAAATCGATGGAAATTGGAGAAAAATCGAATAAAAAACCAGATTACAGCGAAAATTTGCAACTTCGAGTCGGAATTTCACCTAAAGCCTGCCATTTCTTTATTTTCAGTCAATTTCCGATGAAAATTGGAGAAAAATTGGAGAAAAATTGATAATCAGTTTAAAAAAATCGAAGAAAAAACAATGTTTCAGCGATATTTTTAAAATTTTAATTAAAAAATCGACTTTCAAGGAACAAAAATAATCGGAAAACGTCGACTTTTATTTATTAGAAATCAATGAAAAAAAAACGATTTCGGATGTTACATACAATAAAAATATGCGACTTTTCTCTATTTTCAGGCAATTTTCGTTAAAAATTCAAAAAAAAACTCCGTTGAAAAATCGATTTACTGTGAAAAGAATTGTAAAAATTTGAAAAAAAAAAGTGAAAAAACCTACTTCTCGCAAAAACAACAAAAAAAAATTTTTTCCTCAAATTTTTGTACTAAAAATTCACTGAAAATCTTCAATTTGAACAGCACAATTCTCCGTTTTTTGTGATTTTTTCAGTCGATAGGTACAAAAATTCACTGGAAATACCTACAAAAGAAATAAAAAGGCGTAAAAATCAGCAGAAATATATTTTTTTTTTCTGGAAATTTCCCGTTTTTTCTAAAAACGGGGTGAAATTAATTTTTCCAATTTTTTTCCAACGGAAGTTTAATTTTTGTGACAAAAAAGGGCGTTTTATGCATTTTATGCTGATAAGAGATAAAGTCATACTTTATATTTCGATTGACAAACAACTTTTGAAATTTCGAAACTCATTTTTATTTAAAATTTCGGAAAAAAAATCACTTTTTTTTGACGAAAACCTCCTAAAATTGAGTTTTCCCATTTTTTCGGTCAAAATTGAAATTTCAAAATCTATTTTCACTCGAAAATTTAAAAAAAAATTTCTAAACTCGGAAAATCCCAGAAAAAATCCAATTTTTCAGGTGCAATTCATTCCGATTCAAGTGGCACAGGGTGAGAAGAAGCCTCAAACAGTTATGATGAATCAAATGATGGGACAACAACAACAACAACAACCATCATCATCGAATCAACAATCACAACAACAGGTTCAACAGCAGCAGCAGCAAGTTCATCAGGTAAAAAAAAACGAGAAAAAATGATGAAAATTGAAGGTTTTTAGGGGAAAAATTGAAAAAATCCAGTATTTTTTTTTCATTAAAAATGAGCAATTTTGAAGGTTTTAGATGGAAAATTGACAAATTTTGAATGAAAAAGTTAATAATTTTTGGAATTTTATATTTTTTGCACAGTTTTTTGAATCTTTTCGTAAATTACAAAAAAATTACCGAGATCTCGGTGAAATTGGTGAAATTTGAAAATTTTTAGCAAAAAATTAAAAAAAATTTACAAGCTTCTCCACGTGGAGTTCAATTTTGAGGCTCAATTTAAAAAAAAAAAAAGTTTATGAATTTTTTAAAGTAAAAAAAATCGATTTCGATTTTTGAGGTTTTTTTTTAAATTTTAGCAAAAAAACCTTTAAAAATACATTTTTGAGTGAAAATTTGGAAATTTTCTGAATTTTCCAGTTAAAAACCTCAAACTTTCTCTATTTTTCATCAGAAATTCCTGGAATTCCGGAATTTTTCAGCTGAAAGCCTGGAGATTTCGAGAATTAAAAAATTGTATTTTCAGAAAATTCAAATTTAGAAATAATTTTTCCAACAAAAATTTCAAAAAATTATTATAGTTTTTAAAAAAATCAGTTTTAAATTTTGAAATAATTTCTCAATTGAAAAATTCAATTTTTAAAAATTAATCATCAAAAATAACTAATCAAATCAAAAATTAAATCAAAAAATCAATTTTAAAGTTTAAAATAATTTTTTAAACAAAAATATTGATTTAAAATTATTTATATTTCGATAGAAAAACAAAATTTCAATTTATTACATAATTTTTTAAAACAAAAAACTGTATTTCCAAAAAATTTTGATTAAAAAAGTTCAAATTTTTGAAGATTTTTTCAAAAAAATTAATATTCAATTTTTGAATACTTTTTTTGAACAAAACAGTTTTTTTTTAAATTTAATTAAAAAACTTCAATTTTTCAATTACAATTAATTTCAGGTGCAACAAGTACAGCAACACCAAATGCAGCAACAAAATCAAACAGTCCAACAACAACATTTAATGATGGAAACAATTGATCAAGTTGGAAGTGGAATAATTGGAAATTCAAATGGAAATAATCAACAACAACAGCAACAACAGCAGCAGCAGCAACAAAGAAGAGATCCAATTCCAATTGCTCCGGCTGGAATGGTCAGTGGACAGAGAATGCAGCAACAACAACAACAACCGCAACAGCAACAGCAGCATAATAATAATAATACAGGAGCATCTACTTCTAATGGAGGAGTTAATGCTGCTCCTGTAATGCCTGTTATGGGTGGACAACAGAGAATTACTTTAGGTAATTTATACAACAAAACAAAACCTAAAATTTTAGGATTAAAAACGGAGCGAGTTTCAACAAAACTCCACTTTTTTAAATATGAAAAACTTAAATTTTTCGATTAAAAACTAGTTCTTTCTATTAAAAAAAACTAAACTTTTCAATAAAACCTGAATAATTGTTGATAAAAACGGAGGTTTTTAATTTTAAAAACCTAATTTTTTTTTGATTTTTGATAAAAACCTACATTTTTAAGTAAAAACCTGAACATTTCTTGATAAAAACATAGTTTTTTAAAATAAAAACGGAGGTTTTTGACTAAAAAACCTCAATTTTTCTCTAAAAATTGAATAAATTTTTAATAAAAATAAATCCTAAATTTTTCGGAAAAAAACCCTAATTTTTTGATTTGAAAAAATTAAATTTTTTTTTTGATATAAAACCCGATAAAAAACAGTTGTTCGAAAATTTGGAAAATAAATGGATAAAAATTGATTTCGTGCTAAAAAAATGTTTGAAAGTGAAAAATTTCAGGCTGAAATGCTTGTTTTTAATCATTTCAACAATGTTTTTTGTGTATTTAACACTAAAATCGCCAATTTGACTGTTATTTATAGTGTTTTAAGTGAAAATCCTTCAATTTCACTATTGCTCAACTGAAAATTCTGATTTATGTTGTCTTCAACAGTAAATACGTCCATTTTCACATAAAACACTAAAAATTATGTGTAAAATGGCAATTCGAATGTTAAATGCACAAAAATTTAAGAAAAAATTGGACGAAAATCAAACCAATTTTTCGAAAATTGCTTGTCCTCGAGAAGTACACGAGCTGCGTAAATCGACACATGAGGCACCACTGAAAGGAGAACAGGTGAAAAAGGAGAACACAAAACCACGCCCATTTTTCCGTGCGGTGCGCAAGTTTTTGCAGAAACTTCTGCGAATTTTCATTTTCAAACGAAACAACGAGGCTCCGAAATAACGCATTCACGATAAACAACACGCGATACGTTATTTCGGAGCTTCGTTGTTTCGTTTGAAAATGAAAATTCGCAGAAGTTTCTGCAAAAACTTGCGCACCGCACGGAAAAATGGGCGTGGTTTTGTGTTCTCCTTTTCGTAATTCTCCTTTTTCACCTGTTCTCCTTTCGGTGGTGCCTCCGACACATGACCGTGTCAGAAGCCAATTTTTCGATTTAAAATTCAACAAAAAAAATTTTAAAACCAAGAATATTTATTTTTTTTTTAATCAAAATTTCCCTAAAAAACAACAAAAACCCCAAATTTTCTGGAAAATTAATTCTAATTTCAGGAAATCTTCACTTCCAACAGGATCCGAATGATCCTCAAAAATGGATAATCACAAATGAAGGACCACCAGTTGCAGGACCATCTGCTCCAGCGAGAAAAGTATTTTTTTAATCCGAAAAAACGTTGAAAATCTAAAATTTTCAGCCGAATCAAATCCAACATCGTCAAATGATTCCACAAATGAACGAGGATGGAATGATGAATATGGGAAATGATTATGGAGATATTAATGGACAAGGACTCGGTGAAGCACCAAAAAGATGTGCATGCACGTGTCCAAATTGTTTACAGCAGAATAATCGACAGTTAGTAGTTTGATGGACATTTTTTTGGAGAAAAAACCGAAAAAAATGATGGAAAATGGAAGAAATTCTGTCAATATTGCAGAAAATTGAAAAAAAAATTTCTGAAAGTTTGGGTGAAAAATTGAAAAAATTTCACAAAAATTGCAATTTTTAGCGTTTTTCCAGATAAAAATCTGAGTTTTTTTTTCAAAAATTAATAAGTAACTATTGAAAATGACCGAAATTTTAAAGAAATTGGCACAAAAAAAATCCCAAACATTTTTGGTTTTTGGCACTTTTACAAGAAAAACACAATCATGTGTAGATTTACGCAGCTTGTGTACTCCTCGAGGAGATGTTTTAACAATTTTTCGCTGAAACTCTCTGATTTTGGACAGTTTCTGCTATTTTTTACAAAAAAATTTAGAAAAATGGTCCAAAATAAGAATTTCAGCTAAAAATTGTTAAAACTTCTCCTCGAGGAGTACACAAGCTGCGAAAATCTAAACATTTTTAGTTTTTCTTGAAAAGCTCCAAAAACCAAAATTCTTGGGATTTTTTGTTCCGGAAAATTCTAAAAATGGGATTTTTCAACAAAACAAAAACTTTTTTCAGGTTTTTACTGAATCAAAAAAATTATTTTGAGAAATTCCCTCAAATTTCGCTCAAAAAAAAAATTTTTTTTTTCATATTTTCCAATTTCAGAGGAGACGGAAAAAGTCGAATTCACATTTGTCATTTATGCAACAAAACATACGGAAAAACGTCTCATTTGAGAGCACATTTACGTGGACACGCTGGTAATAAACCATTTGCATGTGATTGGCAACATTGTAATAAGAAGTTTACAAGGTTTGTCGCTTTTTAATTTATTCGGAAAAATTTTATTTGAAAAAAAAAAACATTTTTAAAATATTGAAATTTGCAATTTGCTTTTAAAAATGTTTCATCAAGTCTTCCTTGTTTTTCACTGAAATTTTTAAAATGATGAGCGAAAAAGGTCCAAAACCATCCGAAATGTTTTGAAAAATGCAGTTTTTTTTTAATTTCAAAAATATAATTTCCAATGTTTTCAATTAAATTTTTTTATAAACCTGAAACGTTCGATTAATAGTTTTTAAATAAAAAAACAAAAATTTTCATTCAAAAATTCAAATTTTTGATTTTTTTTAAATTCCAAAAAAAAATCAAAAATTTCCAAAAAAAACCTATCTATTCTCCATACAAAACTAAATTTTCCAAAAAAAAATTCAGAAAATGAACATTTTATTCTAATAAATTAGAAAATTTCCCCAAAAAAACACTCCTAAACTTTCCCAGAAAATTTAAAATATTCCAAAAAATTAAAAAATTTTTAAAAATCCAAAAATATCTAACTTTCAAAAAATGAAACTCCCCAGAAACTTTGTTTCATATAACCAGAAAAAATTTAGAACTTTTCCCAAAAATTCGAGTTTGCTTTCAAAGATTCAAAACAACTTCCAAAATATATCAAAAAAAAATTTAAAAAAATTAAAACTTTGTCAAAAAATAATTTAAAAAAAAATGCCAAATTCAAAACAATATCAAAAAATGAAATTTTTCTGTCAAAATAAATTTAAAAATTTTCCAAAAAAATTAATTCAAAATTTGCTTTAAAATCCCAACTTGGTTTCAAAAAATGCCCCAAAAAAATCTCAAACTTTTCCAGAAGCGACGAACTTCAACGTCATCGACGAACCCACACTGGAGAGAAACGATTCGCGTGTAATCACTGTGGAAAGAAATTCATGAGAAGTGATCATTTGACAAAACACGAACGAACACATCAATCGAATCGAATTAATAATATTAATCAACAAACTCTACGACTTTCATAGAAATTTCAATTTTAGTCTCAATTTTTTCGCCTTTTTTTTGAATTTCTTCTGATTCTATCGATTCTCCTCAACTGGTTCCCCTTCTTTTTGTGTTTGCTGAATTCTAATTTCAGATTGTTTTGTTTTTACTCACAAATTTAATTTTTCTCTGTAATTTCCCCAAAATCTGAAATCAAAAACGAGTATTTTTTTCTTTTTCTTTTTCTTCATTTTTCTATCTTATTATACGCTCAGTCAAGAGCGAGTCACGGCAACTCGGTCCAAAACCATTTCTAATTAGTAAACTCTCAAAAACCACAACTAATTAGCTTAAAATCATTGCTAATTAGCAAAAATAAGCTAATTTACAATGGTTTTAAGCTATTTAGTTGTGGTTTTTGAGAGTTTACTAATTAGAAATGGTTTTGGACCGAGTTGCCGTGACTCGCTCTTGACTGAGCGTTCACGTACTGCCAACGTGTAATACACTCTCCCATTTTTCCCCATTTCAATAATAATTCTCCCCCATTTTTATTTAAATCCTCCCAAAAATTGTGCTGGTAACTGAAAAATTTGCGTTTCTGTTTTGTTTTTATGAAATTTTTAACCCTCGTTTTGTTTTTGTAATTTGAGGAAATAGTTTTAGATTAGAAGAAATTTTTTTCCCAAAAAACAAATTTTGGAAATTCTAGAAAAATTCCATAAAAAATGGCATTGCGGCAGATTTTAGAAAAATGACATTGCCGGCAAACAGAACAAACAGACAAACATTTTTAACAAAAAGAGACAAACTTCCAGAACAAAAAAAATTTTCCCGTGGTGGAGAGTTGAACTCATCCCCTCCCATTACGGCGGATTTTAGAAAAATGGCATTGCGGCAGATTCTAAATTGTTTTGTTTTTACTCACAAATTTAATTTTTCTGTGTAACCCAAAATCTGAAATCAAAAACGAATTTTTTTTTTTCTTCATTTCTTCATTTTTTTTACCGAGAAAAAGTGTTTTTCATAGAAAAATTCAAATTTTTCCAAATTTCCAAAAAAAAAAACCAAAAATCAATAAGAATTTATCTAACAAAAAAGGCGCCGAAAAAAAATTATTCAATATTTTTTCCTCCGGTCAACAAAAAAAAGCGTGTGAGATGATAATATTGATGATGATGATAAGAATGATAAGAGAGAGAGAGAGAGGCTGGAAAAATAACATTATAAAATCATTTCTCAAACAAAAAAAAGACGACAACGTATGGACCCAAGAAATGAAGTGAATTCGGATAAAGAATTTGATGAAAAAAATTTTTTAGGCAAAATAATAAATGATAAAATTTCAAAAAAAAAAGAAGGTAAAAAATTAGTTTAAATTAATTAAGGCACTTGAACCGAAAATTAAAAGACAAAAAAAAATATTCCAAAAGATCGAAAAAATCGAGAGATGCCTATGAAATCGGGGTCGAAAGAGAGGAAGAATTACAGTGTGTGAAGGGGACGGGTTGTGTCGATTTACGCAGCTCTCGTGTACTCCCAGAGGAGAAGCTTTTACAGTTTTTTTGCCAATTCTTTTTGCAAAAAAGTTAGCAAAAATTATCAATAATCAGGCAAATTTGCTGAAAACGTGTAAAATCCCTTCCTCGGGGAGTACACGAGAGCCGCGTAAATCGACATATGATCGTTCTAGTTTTCTAGGCTTTTAAATGTTTCTAAAATTTGATCAGAACACATTTTCAGATCAAAATTCAACAAATTAATTAGTTAACCATTAAAACCTGACCCCTCACACCGAATTCTAGAAATTAAAATAAAAAATTTCTAAAAAAGAGAAAGAAAACACCAAGCGAGTAGTGTGTGTTATGAAGAAAAAACCCGCAGAAAAAATGACTATTCTAGCGAGGAAACGCCTAACGGAATTTGACAACACGTTTTGCTCACTTGGAAAAAATTATCAAAATTGAGTAAAAAGCGTTGTCAATTTACATTTCAGTGGAGAGCGAGAGAAAAAATTATTTGAATTTTGAAAAGGAGCAGGTCATAAATTTGCATGATTTCCAGATCCTCCAGAAGCACCGGCACCAAAATTATTATTATGAAGATGAGATGACGTGGATGATGACGTCACTTTGTCTGACGCAACTTGTAGTTCATCGATGATTTTCTGAAAATTCGATGGAGATTTTTTTGGGGGGATTTTTGTGGAGAAATTGTGCATTTTTTTTAATATTAAATGTATTTAGGTAAAACAAAATGTTTATTTAATCTTTAAATTTCCGCTGAAAACCTCAAAAAATATAGAATTTTAGTTATTTATTTTTTTCAAACAAAGCAAGAATTTTTCACTTTTCGATACTCTGAAAATCGAAAATTTTAGTTATTTTTGAAAAAATTTCAAATTCTTCAAATTTTCCGATAATTCTCTATTTAAAAATGTTCAATTCAGAGCAATTTCAGAGAGCTCTAATTAAAATTAAAATTTAGAAAAAAAGGTGACATGCGCTTCTTACTTGTTTTTAAATAAAATTATGTAGTCATGTACAAAATCATGTACAAATAGCGAATTTACGTTCTTGTGAGCGTTCTGGAAATATTGATGAAAAAATTATATTTGAAAAAGGGTTTTATATGATTTTTTTGGTAATTTAGAGTACTTTTTTTAAAATTTAAAATTTAAAATTTAAAGGTTTAAAAAATTTAGCGCATTTCCAGAAAGCTTGCCATAACTTTTTAATTTTTAATTTTTTTTTTCCAATTTTTTCAGTCAAAAAACACTAATTTTTATGGCAAAATCTCGCAAAATTTCAGATTTTTTCGTAATTTTCGAATAATTCGTCAAAAAACTAACATCAATATGATCAATTCTCGTAATAAGAATATCTCTCATTTGTTTCTTTGCACTTAAATATTGTTTATTGGATTCAGATGCTTGAAGTTGATTCAACAATTGATTGTCCATCCAAATCGAGTGACGACGCATTTTTGTCTGAAAAAAAATTGAATTTTGGGTTGATTTTGGAATTAGAAACTTTTTTCTATTTTTTTTTCAAAAATTTTGCGTCGTTTTTCGCTTTTCTGAATAAAAAATGTACAAAATGTACAAAACTTTGTTTTTCTTGATTAATTTATATATTTTTAAGCACTCGCGTACTGGAATTCCAATTTTCTGGTTAAAAATTTTTTTACTCTAATTTTGCAAAATAATTCAAACTTTATTATTTTTAGCTTCTTTTTTTTGTGGTTTTCACGAAAAAAAAATTTTTTTGGCTGAAAAAGGTACAAAAAGGGGGAAATTTTGTGTAAAATTGGTTATTTTATAACTTTTTGTTCAAAAATAATTTTTTAACACTAAATTTGCAAAAATATTCAAACTTAATCATTTTTCGATTATTTTTTTTGTGTTTTTTTACGAAAAAAAAATCGATTTTTCGCCTTTTTTTTGGCTAAAAACGTACAAAAAATGATTTTTTCTGAAACATTAATAAGTTTACTTTTTCCAAAAGCATGTTCAAAATATTTAAATTTTTTGAATTTCGTTTCTCGCTTTTGATTTTTCTTTTTTTATTTTTTTATTTTTTTATTTTTTTATTTTTTATTTATTTATTTTTTTTTTATTCGACCCAATTCTGCAAAATAATTTTTTTCGCCATTTTAAAAATTCAGCAATATTTTTCAATTTTCTTCAGACTTTTTAGAGTGAAAATATTTTTTGTAAAGCTCTGACTTTAGACATCGAAAATTTATCAATTTTTAGTACATTTTTTTCAGCCAATTTTTCAAAAATCGATGCGAAGAACTCCTTACCAAAGTCTTTTTATCATCTTCATCAGCTAATCCCAATGATTCAAGCTTCTCATTAGCCATTTCTTTATCATAAAATCTAAACATATCAGGAATCGGAAGTTTACATCTTGTTCCAGAATTTGAATATTTTTCTTCGGCTGGTGGCGATGATTTTCGATTTTCTCCGATTATTGCTGAAAAAAAGTTAATTTTTGAATGAAAATCTGGGTTTTTTTTCGAGAATTTGGCTGTAAAAATTGGATTTTCAAATTTTTTCAGACAAAAAATGGTTTTTATTTCTAGTTTTGCACACTTTCAGTACCTCCATGCTCTGGTGAGGGTCTTCCATCCATACTTCGTTCATTTCTTGATTGTCTAGATGATGGTGTAACACTTCCATCATCATAAAACCTTCGTTTCAACTCTTTCGGCGGACTTGCTCCTTGAGGTCGGTAGCTGCAAAAAAAAAAAGAGGATTTAGTATGGATTTATCGATTTTCAGCAATTTCGAGTGGTTAATTTTCAGCGTAGTTTTTTTTTAATTAAACGATTAAAAAATAATAGATTTTTTTTCTGGATTTTGAGATTTTCTTGAATTTTTAAAAATCATTCAGAGTTTGTATTGTTTAATAAAATGATCGAATCCTTTTAAAACTTGATCGAAGCTTTAAGTGAAACATTTCCCAGGTTCGGAAAAAAAATGCAATTTTTAACTCGAAAATTTGCTATAATAAAAGAGTGTGCGCCTTTAAAGTCTACTGTAGATCGCAATTTTCAGATTTATAATTTTTACTTTTATTTTAATTTTTAACGAGGGAGAAATCGAGATTTATAATTTAAAATTTAAAAAAAAAACCTCGAAAAGTGGAAAGATACAGTTTTCTTCAAAGGCACGTCGAGACCTGGTAATTTTTTTTTGTCAAACTTCTTTTTTTTGAAACTAGATAATAGCGCCAATGGAGCTAAAATTACCTAATCATAAAATAAAATAAAAAAGTGACAAAATATTATGATAATTTTTTTTGAGTCAATTTGCCAGCTTTTAAAGCTAAAATTTCAGATTTAATTGATGTTTTTTTTCCGAAATTTGAACTAAATTCAACATTTTAAGAGTTAATTTCAATTAAACAATTACCCCTTATTATTATTAATCCTTTGCTGTTGCTGATGTTGTTGCATCATTTGTGCAACTTCTCGTTTATAAAGTGATTCTGTCGGTGGTTTTGTGCCTGTCGATATGCTCCTCGTAGGCCCAGAAGATGACATTCCAGCTGATGATGATGATGGTGATGCGTGTATACTCCCACCACTGTATGAACTGAAAAATCAGAGGGTTATATCATGGGTGGGCGGCAAACGATTTTTTTTTCTATAAATTGGTAATTTGCCGGAATTGAATATTTCTTCTGGCAAATATGGCACTTTGACAACACACCTTTTTCTCGACTTTTTGAGATTAAAGTGAATTTTTAAAGTTTTAAATTTAAACCCAGAAAACCTAAACATGTGGGTTGAGCCTATTTGGGGGTAAGCCAACAGGCCAAGGCCTATAAGCATAAGTGTGGTTTCAGATAAACCTAGTCCGGCCTCGAGATGACAAATTTTTTTTTAGATGTTAGATTTATTGAAAAACCATAAAAATTGATCGATATTCTGCAGCAACAAAATTTTGAAACTATACTATTTTTTCTATTTTTTAAAGGCGCACATTTTTGCATTTAACGAAAATTTGTCGTGTCGAGATCGTTTTCGGCCCAAATTCGCAATTTTTTACGTCTGGATAATATTTGCATTTTTTTTGTCCATCAATATTTAATAAATGGACAAATAAATGAAATTTTAAGTCAACTTTTGAAAAAAAGATTGAGCGAAAAGTGGTGTCGAGGTGTCAGTTAAAGTTCTCAATAAATGCTTCGAATCAAAAATTAAAGTGATCATTCTCACTAAAAATGAGATATAATACAAGTATATGCAGTCAGTCACTTTTCGTGTTGGCACATTCGTAATACCTTTTGTTATTCAATAATGGCGTTGATTAATATTCTGATTTGAAAAAAACATCCGTTATAACTACCGGCGGATGTCTATGGTTTACGCTTACTTTTTTATTCTCGTTAACTGTTATTTTCAGTTTCTTGTGCTGATTGGGACTTTTTGAGCAATTTTCGGTTCTTTTTCATACTCTCTTGTTTCAAACAGAATCCAAAAGTAGTCGATTTTTAGAAAATTTTTACAATTTCATTTTCAAATTTATTATTATCTCCGAAATAATCTGATTTTTGAAGAAATTTCCTAAATTTTTTATGTTTCCGGGTTTGCCTCGTAATTTTTATTATAAAAAATCTATATTTTTTAATATTTCGATTATCCTTGAATACGCCTGAATACAGGAGGTCAATTTCGATTTTTAGATTTAATAAGAAGAAGCCAAAAGTTTCAAAAATGCTCACTTTCTGTGAGCTCCAGGAGCACCAATCGGACCACCAATTACACTAGTTCCCTCCATTGGAGGTGGTGGTGGAGGTGGCGGAGGCGGCGGCGGTGGTGGAGGTGGTGGTGGAGCAGTTGATGATGATGATCCTGATGGCATTGAAGTATATGCTCCGTCTCGTGGTGAGTTGAACATTGGATTTCCAGGTGTTCGGGGTGTTCTCTGAATTCGGAATTTAGATAAATATATTCGTTTTTTTTTAAATTAACGTACCTGCATTGGAGGTGGTGGTGGTGGTATTCCACTACTACTCGCAGTCGATGAAGCTGATGATGCTCCGGGAAGTGTCCTTGGAGGTGGTGCAGGTGGTGGAGGAGGTGGTACTTGTGGTGGTGGTGGTAATCCTGATGCAAATTGAGGTGGAGCCATTCTGTAACGACTTTCAGACGGATAAAAAAGGGGGCTTCGGGCAATTGACGAACATTTTGAAATTTGGTGATTTTTTTTTCAAAAAATTTCAACAAAATCAAGCTGTTTTTGTTGAAATAAATATAAAAAACACGAAAAAAAATTTCGGGGGAAAAAATAATTTTTTCAAATAATTTTCCGTCGAAATTGACATATCCTCAATTTTTTCGTTTTTTTTTTTTGCAATTTTTTGTGAAAATCGATAAATCAAGAGTTTTTCATTATTTTGGATTAAAAAATGTACTTTTTTTTTTCTCATTCAAATCATTTTTAGAGAATATTTCACTACTGGCATAGAACTTTTAGAATTTTTGCTCATTTTCCCACATTTTTAGCGTTCACATAAAACTTTAAAAAATTTAATTCCTCATTTTTCAAAAAATTTTCCGCAAAAAAATCGTTAAATACTGTAATTTCACTCTTTTTTCAATTTTTTGTTTATAAAAATTATACAAAAAATTGAAAAATGGTCAAAATTAACTTTATATTTATTTTCCTTAATTTTTCTCTAAAATTTCCGTTTTTTTTTAAAAGTTTTTAAACATTTTTCCGCATGTAAAAAATCTATAAATCACGAGTTTTCGACTTAAAAATCCGGCCAAAAACATGGCAAACTTATTAAATAAATAATTTGAATTCAGCTCATTTTTCGCTTTTTTGGCAGTTTTAAATGGAAATTTTCCAGAAAAAATTTATTTTAAAAATTTATTTCTACATTTATTTTTACATTTTTCTCGAAAATTTTGCGAATGTCTCGAAAAATCAAAGAAAAAAGGAAGGCTTACGGTGCATTCCTTGGAACAGGCGTCGTCGGACCACTATGCTGTTGTTGTTGATGATGATAATATCCAGATTGTGGTGGTGGAGGTGGTTGAGTATAATAATGTGGTGGTGGTGGTGGAGGTCCTAATCCATGAGGTGGTGGATATTGTAGATGATATTGATGATGTGGTGGTGGACCACCCATAAATGGCATCCCGTGTGGTCCTGGAGGCATTGTTGATGGTGGTAGTGATGGTGGTGGCTGAAACTTTGAACGAATGAGGATGATTGGATAGCTTTTATGGGTTTAACCCAATTTAGATGAACTCAAAATTTCAAAAAATCGGCCAAAATTTAGCTAAAACCTTTGATTTTGTAAGAAAACTAATTTTTATCGAATTACTATGCCATTTTTTGAATTTTGATTTTTTGTTTTATACCGTCGATTTTTGTATATTTTTGCTTTTGGGCGGAAATTGCCTTTCGCAAATTTTTTGTTGACAAAATTGGCAAATCGGCAAAGTGATGGTTTGCCGATTTGCTGGAGAACTTCAATTCCGGCAATTCTCCGGTTTGCCGGAAATGGTTAGAGTATTTTTTCTATAAGACGGAAACACTTAAAACTGTGCCTTTTTGAAAATTTTTTCCCGTTTTTTTCAAGAAATTTTCATAGAATTTGTCTACATTTCAAAATAGATGTAGGAACATTCATAGGATGCGTACAATTTTGCCGATTAAAATTGAAAATCTGAAATTTCCAATAAAAAATGTGCGAAACTGTGTTTTGCCGTTTTACCGGCAAATCGGAAAATTGCCGGCTTGCCGATTTTCCAGACATTCGCAATTCCGGCAATTTGCCGATTTACCGGAAAAACCGGTTGCCGCTTTACCCTTGGATAAAGTATCAAAATCGGCAAACGTAGGTCAGTGAAAAATTCAATGAAAAATTGATTTTAATTGCTAGAGGCTGGAAAAATGTAAGATTTCAGCCAAATTTAGCTTAAAATTTCAATTTTTATCAATTTTTTAAAAACCCCATTGACACGCATTTCTACGATACCTTCCTGACTAAAGCAGCTACTGCGGCCGCAGTTTCAGTCGATATTTGTGTCAATTCACGTGGAAGTGCTGGTGGTGCTGGTGGTGGTGGTGGAGGTGGTGTAGACACCACATGCCGTTTCCGACGCCGTGCCGTCGTGAATTCGACGACCGGGATCTCCATGATGGAACGGTGAAGCTACCCGAAAAATTTAAAAAGATGGATGTGAAGCTTGACCAGTTGGAAGAGATCGGAGGAGATCGGAAGAAAAAGTAACGAATTCTAATTATAATTTTAAGAAGGAGAATTTCAAGATCGAAGCTTTTGCTCGAACAAAACCTCAAGTTTCTCAAAACTTCAGCGATAGTTCAAAATCATGTCGATTTACGCATATATTGTGTACTCCGCGAGGATAGGGAGAGAATTCAAAAGTTTCCGGCTAAAATTCTCGATTTTTGACCATCTTTGCTGATTCTTATCCCATTCGACAGTGAAATGGACAAACTTTAGTTTTTGAGTGAAATTCGATGAATTTACTGTCGAAAATCAGTTTTCCCTCACAAAAAAACACTATAAACATGGGATAAATGTTCGATTTGAATGTCGAATAAAGAAAAACTAGTCCAAAATCAAGAATTGTCAGCCAGAAATCGTAATTTTTCATCTCAAAAAGTACACGAGCTGCGTAAATCGACATGATGCTCTATTTTGAGCATTGATGGAGGCCAGAAGCCTATGGAATTCCAAAAATGGGCACTTGGAATGGAAGAATACTGGTTTTTTCTGAAAACCCAGCGAATTCTCCAAAATTATGTGCAAAAACTGTCAGAGTTCTAGAAGATGCTCTGATAGAAAGTGCAACCAGAAAAAAACCAGAAGAAATTGGTATTGAATAAGCAAAGCACCAGGCGAATGTCGGTGGGAGGCTGGTGGGGAACGGAGAAAAAGAACATGGAGAGGGTACGGAGCGATGAGAGACCGTTACGCCATATAAGAGACGCAGA
The DNA here is from genome assembly GCF_000002985.6 of Caenorhabditis elegans. NCBI lineage: Eukaryota > Metazoa > Nematoda > Chromadorea > Rhabditida > Rhabditidae > Caenorhabditis > Caenorhabditis elegans. The sequence continues at coordinate 13,351,225 of NC_003279.8, read as the reverse complement.
CAAGTGGAACACTGCAGTATTCGATGAGAGAGTGTGTAAACCGAGAGAGACCGAGAGAGATTGGAACCATGAAGAAGAAGTAGAAATGACAAAAAAAAACGAAAAGGACGGACCGATCGAAGAATAGGAGGACACCGCATGTGGGAAGAAGAGAGAGAGAGAGAGAGAAACATAGAGAGACAGAGAGAGACAGAGAGAAGCATTTGGGGTTCAACGAAGAAGAGCTCTGTTCGAATGGCGACAAATTGAGAGAAGAATACGGCGGCGGCGGTAATGATGACAAGACATTTTACAAACTGAATGCCCTTTTAACAATTCTGGGGAACAACAATAAGGCAGGCAGACTTTCAGGCAGGCAGGCAGGCAGTTAGACTCCTGATTGTGAGTGCCTGGATTCCTAGATTCGAGTACCGTAACTTTATGTTAAATGGAGCAAAATTTTCAATGTCGATTTCGAACAACGGTTGTGATTTTTGAATTATTTTCGAGCTATTGGAGTTTTTTTTTCTTCAAATTTTTTGATACAATTTCGGCTATCCACCTTAGTTTAAGCCATAGTTTTTCTGGCTTTTTCAACTTTTTTTCAATTTTTTCCTTTTTTTAAAATAATTTTGAGGGATGTCCTCTTTTCTAATTAAAATCAGCAAATGTTTTAAACAATTGTGACTTTTTTCCGAGAGAAAACGGCATTTTTTGATGGAAATCAGCCAATATTTACGGATTTCACTATTAAAAATGAATTTTTCAAAGCAAAATGTATCGAAAATTCGAAAAATTGGTTGTGACCAATTCACATCATTTTTTTTTGGCAAAAATAAATTCAAATTTTTGAAAAAAAAAGTAGTTTTCTGTCGTTTAAAATACAATTTTTATATAAAATTAGAGGAAAAGCTACAGAAAGCTTCAAAAAGTCTAAAATCGAAAAAAAAAGAGGAAAAGAGATAAGAATCGTTCATTATCACACATTCTTTTTTATTACAAACGAGTTTTTTACAACACTTTTTGAAGAAAAATACTTTGTTTCAGGCAATAATTAAAGGTCAGTTGAGATTTTTCTTCAAAATATAGTAATTAGACTGTAATTTTCAAAATTTTCAATTATTTATTCAAATTTTGCGCAAAAAAAGGTTGAATTCCCATATTTCCTATTTTCGATATTTTTTTTAAATCTATTTTTTATAAATTTTCCCGCATTTTTAGGACAAATTTGTGATTTTAGCGAATTTTTCCCGGATTTTTCAGCTGTCTAATTTTTTGCAATAATTGGAAAAAAATCAGAGCGGAAAAAAGAGGCGGGGCCTTGTTCTGCAAGTCTGCGGCGCAGTTTTTCCAGAATTTTGAGTTTAATAGTCTTCAACGCTGTTTTAGTGGTTTTTTTTGCAGTTTTTCAATGAAAATGTTTTTTTTGGGATTTTTTAAAGCTTAAATTTGCAATTTTCGTGGGTAAAATAAATCTTCAGGAAATTTCTGAAAATTTGGGTGAAAACCTTAAATGTTAGCAATTTTAATAGATTAATACGCAATTAAATGCATTTTCATTTGAAAGAGTAGAAAATCTCCATGTTTCAATATTTTTTTTCGTATTCATTAACTAGAAAGGCTAAAATTTCATGTTTTTAGCTTGATTTTCAAAAAATTACAGGAAAAACTCGGGAAATGTCGAAAATAGATCATCGTTATATTTTCTTTTAATAAAAACTCTAAAAATTCATAAAAAATATTTAAAAAAGTTTTTAAAAAAGTTCACCTCATTAACCTGAAGGGCTCGTATGGAGCTGGTCAAAAAGTTGAACAGCCCCGACGACGACGAGGACATTTTGATGGAAAAATAGTGAATATAGGGATGAATTCTAAGGTGAAGCCCAGGTAATAATAATAAGAAGAAGAAGTTCGTGGGTAAAAATAGATAAAATAATAGTGAGAAAATAAGTGAGTATGTGAGACAGTTCGTGCACCCTCACTCTATCTATAACCGTCTGCGTATCTCTCGGAGAAACTGTAGAAGAGAGTGAGAGAGTGGGAGAAAACGAGAAGCGCAGAGATAATACTTTGAGGAGGACGAGAGACTGAAGATGCCGATTTGTCGCCAGAAACACGAAGAAGAAGAAGATAATTGACCGATATATTCATTATATCGATCTTCCTGAGGAAAAAAGAGATAGATTGGAGACGGATTGGAGATTCAGGTGTACTTTTATGGCTAAGTTGCCGATGGAAGATAAGAAGAAAGTGACTGGGAGTTGATGAGCTTCGGAGCCAACTGAGCCAAGAGCTAGAAAACTAATGATTGAAGGTCAGGATCATCCATCTCGGTCATTAAATCAACACGAAAAACCATCTGAACTTTATCGAAGACGTAAATGATCGGAGATTCAGGTGTACTTTTATACTTTTATCGTTTAGCTAGAGTTGCCGATAGTAGATAAGGAGTTAAAAAAGGGAGTTGATGAGCTTCGGAGAGCAACTGAGCCAATTTTGAAGGCAGAATACATCTATCTCGGCCGTTAAATCATCGAAGACGTTGAGTAGATTGGGGGGGGGGGGGCTTCATCTAATGAAATTTTAAACAAGTACAACCGATGCGATGGACTGAAGTAGATCACAACTCGAGCTGGAAAAGCCTGCAATATCAATCTTCCTGAAAGATAGATCGGAGACGGATCGGAGATGGAGGTTTACTTTTATGGTTCAGCTAAGTTGCTGATAATGAAGATAAGAAGATAATGAAGTTGAGAGGAAGAGAGTTACAACAGGGGTGAGCGGCAGATCTCGAGCACGGCAAATTCGGCAAATTTGCTGATCTTAACAAACTCCGAAATTTTAACACACATCGGATTTCTGAATAAGTTCCGTGTAGAGTGTCTGCTTAATCCTCAAAATAACTCAATTTTGCGTCACTTTACTAAATTTTTGGGGGCAAAATCAATAGTTTTGGTCAAAATTGTATTATCAAATTTTTGATGTGTGCGGCAAATTCGGCAAATATACTTTTTTGAAATTTTCCGAGCTCGGCAAACTCCGCGAATTTGCCGCACACCGCTGAGTTGAAGCAGTGGTGGATTGCCAAAAAATTTGAAATACGGCATTTGCCGAATTATCGAAAAAAAATGTCCAATTCTCCTAATGAAACATCAAATTATTTCGATTTTCAATGGCTGGGGGAGAGAGAGAAACAATTTTTTCGAGCACTATAATTGTCGATTTGCCGAAAAGTTGGAGAGAGCCAAAAAGTAATTGAGACGACTGGAAAACAAAATGAAGAAAAAAAAATTAATTCCTGAGGCGTTGAAAGTTCGCAGAAAAAAACATTTTTGCTTCGCTATTGGCTAATTTCAAAATAGTGGGCGTGGCCAACCAATCAGCGATCGCAAAGTTTTAAGCTGAGCAATGGGAAAAGGCGAGAAAAATGGCTGATTGGTTGGTCACGCCTACTTTTTTGAAATTAGACCAATAGCGAAGCGAGCGAGAAAAGCTCATTTCAGTATTTTTCAAAAAACTTTACCAAATAAGCGCCTTGCAAAATTTCAGAATTCTCAGTAAAACAGCTTTTTAAGAAGACTTTCACCCGATTTTATAAATTTTTTCTCAAATTTCCATGAAAACTTACCGCAAAACGTGGTTTTTCATTAACTCCTCCTTTCGGTTTATCTCGTTCCGCCGATCCACCTTCCGCAGGCCATTCTGCTGGTTTATCCCATTGTGAGATCTGAAATTTTTGGGAAAAATTGTAAAATGTCAGTAAGTATTTGAATTTTCAAGGTTTTTTCTTTAAAAAAAAACACAAAATCACCCAACAAAAATCTTTAAAATTTCGGAAAAAAAGGCCCGAATTCACTTTTTTGATGCTGAAAAAAAAATTTCCCACTGAATTTCTCCAGAACTTATAGAAAAAAAGAAAACAGTTATTTTTTTCAAGAACTTCACTAGAAATCGCTCAAAAAAAAACCGGGAAGAGTGCTAAATTTGACGAAAAATGTTCAATTTTGCACCTTTTTTTTCGAAATGTTTGATTTTTTGGGTCGATTTTCAACCATTTTTTCGCCAAAAAATCATCCTTACCTCAGTCTTTTTGTTATAATAATACATTTTTCCACTGGAGCTCATTTGCTCCGTCCATCCTGCAAATGTTCGCGGTACACGCGACATTTTCGGATCTCGAAAATCAAATTTTTAACAAAAATGTTTTTAAAAATTAATAAAAAATAACAATTGGCTTATAGAAACCATTAAAAACAAAAAAAAACATCAGAAAAACGTTCTAAAAAATTTTTTAAATTTTATATTACAAAATTTACATTAGTTCTACGACGAGAATTGTCTAATCTTTTGCACACAAACGGAAAAATACACGAAAAATGAGAAAAAAAAGTCGCGGGGGAAATGAGAGATCATCACTGGAATGGGGGCACATTTTCGGATAAAAATTCGGGAAAAAGCTTAGAATTTCAGTTATTCATTGCCATCTGACTGTTGTTCTGGCTCCGAGAGTAGAGTCTGAAAATTTTGGGGTTTTTAAGTGTTTTTTGAGTTTTTTAAGGAGAAAATTCACTGAAATTCGTGTTTTTTTTTCTGGAAATACTGAGAAAATTACGATTTTGGAATTAAAATTGGTTTTTTTTTTAATTTTTTGGCGTTTTTCGACAAAAAATTGTCTGAAATCCGTGTTTTCTTTTCTGGAAATACTGAGAAAAATACATTTTTTGAATTAAAGTTGGTTTTTTCGACTGATTTTATGAATTTTTACATAATTTCTTGCAATTTTTCGAGTTTCTACACAAATTTTACACCTAAATTTCCTAAAAAGCTAGTTTTTGGAGTTTTTATCGAGCTTCCAAACTGTTTTATACTTGAAAATGGGAGAAAAACCTCATGTGTCGATTTACGCTGCTCGTGTACTCCTCGAGGAGAAGAGTTTTCAGTTTTTGGCTAAATTAATCCTAATTTTGAACCTTTTTTATCGATTTTTTATCTATTTAACACGCTAAATTGCCAATTTATTTCATTTTTTGGTGTTTTTGAATGAAAATCAACGTGTTCAAAAACTGCAAAAACGCCATTTTTGAAGCTAAAATCCAACAATAATCGAGATATAGTTCCGAAAACTATGGAATTATCTCAAAAATTTTGCGGTTTTAACAAAAACTTTAGCGAAATCAACTAGAAAATTGATTTTCGAACCAATATTTGATTAAAATGGGAAAATAACCGTTTCTATATGAAATTTGGACGGAAAATTGAGAAATAAATAGTGTTTTAGGTGAAAATCGATCAATTTACTGTTGAAAAACTGTAAATTTTGCTTTTCAGTAGAATATGCACTAATTTACACCTAAAAAGCTGATTTAAATCGAAAATAATGCTAAAATGAGCCAAATTAGTCGAAAACCCCCTTTTTCGCATACTTTTTTCCTGAAAAACCGGGGAAATAATAAATGTTTGAATTTAATACTTCAAAAATTGATTTTTCGATTTTTTTTACTGATATTTTTTGAAATTTCAGCGATTTTCCACTAAATTTTCGCCTAAAATCACTATAAAATTGATTTTCCAACCGACATTCCTCTAAAATAGGGTAACTTTGTATTGAATAAGAATTTAAACTAAATTCGTCTGAAAAACTAGCAAAATACGGTTTTCGAACGATTTTTCAAAGAAAAATCAAATAAAACGATGAAAATTTACAGTTTTTCGACTATAAAACCAGGTTTTCGCTACAAAAACTCGAGAAAACGAGTGAAAAAGTAAGAAAACGGCACGAAAGTATTTTAAAAGCGGAGAGTGTTCGGTGGAGCGACTTTGCATCGGCAGTAGAAGGGGGAGGTTCATTTGCACAGAAATTGGAGCTCCTCGTGGCTCCGGGAGCATTTTAGGAAGTGAGAAGGATGTTTTTTTGGGGGGAAATTGATTCAGATATGCTGAAATGACTGGAAATTAGAGGGAAAAGCTCCAGAATTAGACTAAATTTGTTTCAGAACGCAAATTTTAGCTAAAAACTCGTCAGTTTTTTTGAAAAAATACAGAAAATTCCATCTAAAATCTGGTTAAAAAAGCGTTTTTTTTTAAATAAAAAATTAATAATTTTCAGGTCAAACAATTTCTAAATAATTATTAGCAAATTTCAGATCAAAAATTGTCGATTTTTTGATGAAAATTGGTGAAAAATTGGGAAAATTTAACACTTTCAATAGTTTTTTGAGCGGAAAATTGCTTGAAACAAGCTGAATTGCGCATTTTTCGGAAAAATTCGTAAAAAATCAAAAATTTTAGCAATTTTCTCGCGGTTTACTCCGTTTTCCTATGAAAAACTCTCAAAATTACTGAGAAATGGCTGGAATCTATATAATCTTTCACTTTTTTTTTCGAAAATTTCCGACTTTCACTGCCGACAAATCTGCGAATTTCACGATTTTTTCAGGTTTTTTTCAGCGAAAATCCACTTTTTGGAGGTTCTTACAGTGTCTCGCCGTTCTCGTTCCAACCTCGCCTGCCGAGCTTCATAGTCGAGCCATTCCTGTGGTTTGTCCCATGTGGAAATCTGAAAATTCTTGAATTTTTAATGTTTTCGCTGATTTTCAGGAGTTTTCTGCGAGAAAATCAGCGAAATTTTACATTTTACAATAAAATTGGGGAAATCAGATTTTTTGGGTTTTTTTGCGAGAAATAAGAGCAAATTAAATTGAAAATACTAATTTTTGGGCCATTTTACAGAAAAATTGCTGGAAATTACAGAAAATGTCATTTTTGTGAGATTTTCAGTGTTTTTTCTGCGAAAAATCAGTTTTTTTTTTGAGTTTTCTGCTGGAAAACAGAGCAAATTTAATTGTAAAAATATTTCTCCAGCGTTTTTTCAGACTAAATAGTTTTTTTTTTTGGTTTTTCTGTGAGAATTTAAGTGAAATTGGGATTTTCGAGAGTTTTAAACCTAAAAAACTGGCAATTTTTTAGATTTTTATTCTATAAAATTAAAAAATGTGAATTTCAGCCAATTTTTTCTGCTTTCTTTTGCCAAACAAGCCCACACCTCAGTCAATCGATTGTAATAATAAATTTGTCCAGGCATAGTTCGACTCTGAACTTCTCTCCAATTTCCAAAAGCATGCAATTTTACTATTTGAATCGATTCGGAGCCTGATCCTGACGGCTGACCCGCCATAAACAGTTGCTCCACCGCCGAGCTGATCTACAAGACGGCGGGTATAGTTTTTGGGGAGTTTTCGAGGCTCAGAAGAGAGAGATATATATAAATAAATGGTCAGAAATTACCATTTTCTGATCTGCGGCCAACTGAAAACATTGAAAAGTTCATTAAATATGATATAAAATTATCAAAAATCAATTTTTGCGGGGGCGGGGGAACAAGTTATGCGCAAATAACAATAAAAACTTTAAATTTATCGGGAAAAAATAAGAAAAACAAACGGAAAATGACTACTAAACAGGAAATTTGGGAACCCCGGGCAATGAACAATTTGGGAAATTTTCCAATTCTACTTCTTCTTGGCTTGAAGACCGGCTCCGGCATTGAATTTGAAGAAGATGACGTCACCGTCTTGAACAATGTACGTCTTTCCTTGTTGACGGTATTTGCCGCCGGCTTTGCACTGAAAATTTGAATTGATTTGTTGTTAGTAGCGAAGTTTCGGTCTCGACACGACAAAGTTTCGTAAATGCGAAATGGTGTGCGCCTTTAAAGGGTACTGTAACTTCCAATTTTTATCGAAAAATATGAAAAATCGATGAAAATTTGCGATTACAGTAATTTTTAAAGGCGCACGCATTTTCGAATTGAACAAAAAATTTTCGTGTCGAGACCGGGTACATTATTTATTTTTATTTTTTATTCAAAATTTCTTTTTTTTAAATCAAAAATTAATATTAAAAATATAGAAAAATCATCGATTGATTCGAAATAAAATCCATTTTTGTTAAAAAAAATTCGAAAAAAGACCTCAAATAGTGCCTGGAAATTGTCTTCAGCCGAAAAAAATTTAAACGACATTTTTTTCTAACTTCCAGGCACTAATTGAGGCCTTTTTCGAATTATTCAATGAAAATTGGTATTATTTTCGGATCAATCAATGATTTTTTTATATTTCTAGATTAATTTTTAGTGAAAATTAGAATATCGAACTTAAAATTGAAGATTTTCAGCACAAAAAAAGCAAATTTTTGTGATTTTTGCTGCAAAAATACGGTAGCGGGTCTTGCAGCGATCGATTTTCTAGAATGAAAAAGAGTGTGCGCCTTTCAGGAGTACTGTAGGAGCTAGTTTTTTTCAGGGTTTTCTCCATTTTATTCAAAATCTAGTGTATTTTTATTAATTGCCACGTTTTCCAATAAATTTTGAAAAACATGTGCAAATTTATAAAAAATACATAACAATTTTGGAAAAAACTTGAAAAGCTACTACAGTACTCCTTAAAGTCGCTTCTAGACCCGTATTTTCAGGCGAAAATCCCTGAAACTCCAGATATCGATCGATTATTCACCTTAGCCTCATCTCCCAACTCGATCAAATCGGCAACTTTCATGACTTCAGCCATAATGAAACCCTTCTCGAAATCCGTATGAATTCTTCCTGCGGCTTTTGGTGCAGGCGTTCCAACTTGAATTGTCCATGCTTTCACCTCATCTTCTCCAGAAGTAAAGAAATATTCAAGTTGAAGAGCTTTGTATCCGGTATGAACAATTTTATCAAGATTCGACGTGACTCCTTGCTCCTTGAGATATTTTTGACGCTCATCTTCTGGCATATCGAGAAGTTTGAGCTCAAATGCTCCAGAAAATGGAATGAGTACTGCTCCGGCGTCATTCGTATCGATCCATGCCTTGATCTTTGGAAGCCACTTGTTCTTCTTACGAATATAATCCTTTTCAGACAAATTAACCAAGTAAACGATTGGCTTGGCGGTCAGGAAGAGGTGTTTGTTGAGAATTTCGATTTCTTTCTCGTTCCAGAGCTCTTGACGAACTGGTTTTTTCTCTTCCAAACACTTTTTCACTCGGACAAGTGTATCGTATTCAATTTTCTTCGTTTTATCATTGGCACGAGTGAAAAGCTTCTCAACTTTATCAAGTGGACCATCAATGAATTGAAGATCCTTGGCGAACAGTTCGTTGCTGATAATTTCCAAGTCACGGACTGGATCGACTTCTCCTGAAAAGAAAATTGACTTGATTTGGTTAATTTTTGATTTTTTTTTTGTTGAAAAAACATTTTACAGCATATATTTTAAAAATGGTACCGAAATCCGACGTGTTGGAACATTTATCAGCGTATTTCAGAGTAGTAAAAAGTTTTTGCTGAAATATACTCAAAATTACTTGAAAAGACATCTAAAAGCTTTAAAAGTGACCTAAAATAGCTTTAAAAAAACTCAAATATTGTTCACTTGACCGTACTTGAACATTTTTCGGCTTATTTTGGAGTGATAAAAACTGTGCTTTGCTCAATTAGGCTCAAAAGGGCCAGAAAGCTGAAATTTCTTGATGAAAGTTTCGAAAAAATGCATAAATTCAGCTAAACACTGCCATTTTGCCGTGCCACAGCACCTGGAATGCAATTTTTGTTCATTTTTTTCACGATTAAGGTGCAATTTTTGGTCCAAACGTGTACTTTTCAAACAAAAAATGACTAAATTACGCAAAAACAGAGACACTTTCGAGATTTTAGCTAAATTTGTTGTCTTTTTCCAACATTTCTGAGCAATTTCCATATGAAATTAGGTATGAAATTAGGGGTCTTTTTTTTTTAAAACCTAACATTTATCCTCTTTGAATGCAAAATAGGTAATTCAAAACTGATTTTTCGCTCCAGGAATCTCCAGAAGTCTGAAAAATCTAGAAAATCGTAAAAGGAGAATAAAGCTTTAAAATAAGTTTGAGCTTTCTTCTGGTGCATTCCTTCTCCAATTTCTGGTAATTTGGCGGCAAAAATGAATATTTTTCGAAGATAATCAATTTCAGTCGAAAATTTCCAGTTTTTGTGTAATTGGGGGTCAATTTTGGCTTAAAATCGGTAGTTTTTTACAATTAGCTTTATACGAGGATCCAGAAAATCTAAATTTATTCGGAAATTTGTATTACCCTCAACGTGAGTAACATCGTCATCATCGAAAGCACGGCACAGATGGAAAAGTGCATCACAGGCGGATACGTGAGAAAGGAAAGCATTTCCGAGTCCTTGACCCTCTGAAGCTCCCTTCACAAGACCAGCAATATCTGTGACATTCAGGAAAGCTGGAACCTTTGAAGCTGGCTTGTAGTGGTTCACAAGCCAATCGAAACGATCATCTTGGACGGCTACCTGGAAATTTTAATGGTTGAAAGTTGTTAGAAGGCTTTAAATATTCATTATACAGTGCAGGTCGGCTCTTGCGTCGATTTACGGTGTTATACACGTGGAAAACTGAATTTTTTGAATTTTGTACTATTTATTTTGCGTTTTACCTGTAAGAAGCTAACTTTTTTTTTCAATTGATAATATTTCAAGCAAAAATCTATGTAAAACAGCTCTTGGGGCTATTTTAAATGTTAAATAATTAAATAAATAGTCCAAAAATCCAGTGAAAACTGTAAAATTTTGCAAAAATCAGTTTTCCGCGTGTATTACACCGAAAATCAAAGGACTTCGCACGATTGGAAAGGCTTAAAATCAGAGGATTCCGCTGGAATTTTCCAGAAGAACGTACTCTGCTCTCATTCGGATCGATGGTGCAGAACGGGAAGTTTTCAGCCTGTGCTTCGGATTTGGTGAGCACATTGAAGAATGTCGACTTTCCAACGTTCGGAAGACCCAGAATTCCGACTTTAAGGTTGGTACCAAGACGTCCGATCAACGCGGGCTTCTCCTCGACGACGTTCTTCTTTGGAGGCATCTTTTTGATGGTTCCCTGACGACTTTTAAGTGTTTTACAATAAAAAAAAGATGAGAATTTAGAAGATAGAGAATTCTGGGTTTAAAACCATTGAGCTATCAAAAACCTAGCCTACTGAATCTCTCAAAATTCAAAAAGTTTATTCCAGATTCTGAACAGCTTACGAAGATTGGTGGGTGATGGGAAGATCTCGATCACCCGAGAGAGTATCGATAAATTAAATATATAATTAAAGGTATTTCTACCACAAAAAATGAAAAGAACAGAGAAAAATACAAGATCGGTGGGAAAAATGATAGAAACATGCGGATTTGGATAGCAAAATTTTAGAATGGACGTCCTCCTGGTGGGCCGCCATATCCTGGCTGCATGGCTGCCATTCCTGGTCCTCCGTGTCCGCGCATGGCTCCAGAGAGGCCTCCTGGTGCTCCGCCTGGTGGCATTCCCGGCATTCCTGGCATAGCTGGCATTCCACGGCCTCCTGGCTTGGCTTGTCCGACACCTCCAGCTCCTCCGGCCTTGGCGAGTCTCACTGAATCGTCATCTCTTGGTGGTGGTCCGTCGACGGTCATCGAGACGATATGTTCTCCGCGGACCAGTACGAGGCCGAGAATTCGCTTTTCTTCTCCATCGGTCTGAAAATAAAATGGTTTTTGTCTTCAATCAACGCTGCAGAAACAGAAAACAATACCTTCTTTCCGGCCTTTGGCTTGATTTGTCTGTGTTCCTCGCACTCTGCGAGTAAAATGTTCATATGCTTGTCGAAAGCCTTGAAAAATCCGATGAAGGTTCTACCGTCCTGAAGGATGATCTTCATCCTGTAGTTGAGATGAGCCATCATCTTATTATTCTTGGAGATAGTCTGAAAAGAAAATATTTTGTATTTATCTCCATGAGAACTGTAGAAAAACTTACCATCTTGAGGCGTTGGTTGTGATTTTTTGTCTAGGACCTGGAAATAAGAATATTGAAGTTTTACTCTTTCAAAATGAAAGAAATTAAAGAGTTCTGATGATACAAGAGATGAAACAAACGAATATTTCTGCAAAACAACTTCTAAAAGTCACAAGAACCGTTTGAAAACCGATCGTTTGAAATTACATAAATACCGGCGAGAAATCAAGGTTTTGAAATTGATTGAAATTTTAAGCGATGAAGAACCTTTAAATTCACTAATTTTTCAATTTTTTCGAAAGAAAATCTTAAAAATCAACTGAAAACCGACAAAACAAGCTGAAAATCAGCCAAAACTGCTGGAGAATAATTCGAAAATCTAGAGACGCCGCAACGAGACCCATTCGTATAAATGCGTGCGCCTTTAAATCGATTTGCGCGGCAGTTCAAATAAAAAAGGCGTGACCCCACGGAAAGCAGAAATTGGGGAAGAGAAGGTGAGGGGAGGGGTATAAAAAATGCAAAAATCGATTATTTCGAATATTAGTCCAATCGAAGAGTGGTGAATGGAGCAGTCTAACGGTCATAAGTTGTATGTCGTGTTGGATCAAGTGAGAATTTTCGAAAATTTCTTGAATTATCCGGTAATTTTATTCAGACATTCGTGTGTTTCGATATTGATCAACCAAAAAATGCGTGTCAAAAGTTGAAATTGAATAGTTTAGCTGGTGTTGGACCAATTTATTGGAGATTTCTGGTATTTAAGCTCAGGTGTGAGCAGCCTCTGGAATATCTGAATTTTTTCAAGACAAATGCTCCAACTCGATATTTCATAACCCCAAATCAGGCTGTTTTGCGTGACGATGAGCCGATTGAAGTGTGTATCACACTTTATCAGAACAAGTTCCGACCGAGACATGAAATCGTGCTTCAAGCTGCATCAATTCCAGAATGTGGAGATTTCGACCCGAAAGTTGGTTTTATTTTCGTACAATAATTGAATATCATATAAAAAAAATAAAGTAAAACTTTTCGAAAACCTTCAGAAAAGATGATATTTCAAGTTGAAAACCGAAAAGCTGTCAGTTTTCGCTAAATTCCGATTTGAATTTCCGCGTTTTTTGTGAGAGCGTTGTTCGATGGAGCGCGCTTGCATTTGACAAAAACGCGCAAATTCAAATTGCAATTAAGCAAAAAAACTGAAAGATTCTCGATTTTCAGCTGAATTTCAGCTTGAATTAAAAACTTTACAAAAAAAAAGAAAGTAATTTTTCCCTACAGAAACTCTTCGATTCTCCGGAAAATGTCCAATCCATCTCCCTGGATCTCGGCACAACCATCATGAAAATCGAGTCGGCAGTGGAGATTTCAAAGACGGCAACCGATTTTCATACGGCTCTCGACGCGTCTTCAGTGATTGGTTCGGATCGTGTGGATCAGCTTAAGTGTAATAGAGCGCGTTTGCTTCGTTTTTTTTAATTTTAAATTTGCGAAAATTTCAGCGATTCTAAACCTGACGAAAAGTGACACAGCACTGCTTGAATCTAATATAACTCAGGCAAAACAGCTGAAAATCACTTTGGATGCACAATTGCAACAAAGGTAGTTTTGAATTTTTTCCGGGTCTCGCCACGATCGCGTGCGCCTTTAATGGTGTATCAAAATTTAAAAAAAAAACGGATTAAAAACTACAGTACCCCTTATAGGCGCACACTCTTTACATAAAAGTTTTGATCGTGTCGAGACCCGATACAACTCAAATTTCAGAAAAGCTCTGGTCGATGAGTACAAGTCGAAACTGACAGTGCTGGAAGGAAGTTACATGCGCAAAAGTGCAGAGGTACTGAGATTTTTTATTTTGAAAAATTTAAAAAAAAACTTGAATTTCAGGTTCAACGTCTCCAAAACGAGCTTCAAAATGCTCAGAAGGCTCATGCAATGAAAGCCACCACTGCTCCAAATGAGAAAAATCAAGCAAATTGCTCAATTTCTTGAATAAAACGAATAAACTTTCAAATTGAAACATCCCGCCTTTTTTATCGAATTCTTCCTCTAACTTGTCTCCGTCTCTCTTTCTCATTCCCTACTACTTCTCTGCACTCTCTCCACTTCCGAGTACTCTCTCCACTGTGAGGCTCCACTTGTCTGTCATCTCGCTGTCAATCTCCATCGTTTTCGCGACGAGACCCACCACATTAAAAAGGGAATATTCTCTCTGCACAACTGTCTGCGTCTCTGTATATCGCCGGTGTTCTATGTCTAAAACTGCAATTTGAACCACTTTTTGTACTTGTACAGTTGGATTTTTTCGTGTAGTTTTTTGAAAAAATAGGTTTTGCAAGAGCTCTGTGGTTATTGATTTTTCCTAAAAATACACATTTTCTGCTCAGTTTTGCCCACATTTCGAAATTGCCCATCTACGTTTTTTGAAACTTTGATACGAAAAATTATATAACTTCTAGGTTTTTTGTTAGAAAAAAACTAGCAATTAGACTTTTCAATCAATAAAAGTTCCCATTGTGGGAAAATTTTCCGAAAAATAAAGAGATATTTCTCATGGAAATTGTTTGAAAACTAGAATTTTTCAAAAATATTTATCGATTTTGGCTCTTTTTTGCTCAAAGTGCTCATAAACTTATGTTAAGATGAAAAACTTTTTTGACACGAAAATACGGTATAAGGTCTCGACACGACCGAAATTCTCGACCGAAAAATATTTTTTTTTTGTAATTTTCAGTGATTTTTCTTTCATAATTATTACGGGAACAGAAAACTCTGAGAATGCGTACATCGCAACATATTTGACGCACAAAATATCTCGTAGCGAAAACCACAGTAATTTTTTAAGGGACTGCTGTAGCTCTCGTGTCGATTTACGGGTACTAATTTTCGAGACAGTGATATTCAATTTTCTGTAGTTTTTTGTACTGTCTTGTTATTTTTGAGTGTTCTTTTGATATGCTATCAATTAACAAATGATTTCCGTAAATCGACAAAAGTTCTACAGTAGTCATTAAAAGAATTACTGTAATTTTCGCTACGAGATATTTTGCGCGTCAAATATGTTGCGCAATACGCATTTTCAGAATTTTTTGTTCCCGTAATAAATAAAAAAGCAACAAATGAAAACTAGGAGGTACAGTACTATTTAAAGGCACATACCCTTGCTAAAACATTTTTTTCGTCGCGTCGAGACCTGCCACAGTATTTTTTTTTGTGAAATATCGATTTTTGTCCCAACCAAGCTCTTACTCATTATCAAAGTTATTTTTCATTCAAAAAATTGAATAAAAATTCCCGTATTCTAGAACCTAAAATGGCGGCCGAGTCGGCGACTACGGAGACGGTTGAGAAGAGCGGAAACGAGGAGTCAACGGTAGAAGTGAAAGTGAACGGTGAAGCTCAGGTTAGTTGGGATTTTTAATTTCACACAATTAAACTTTTTTCATTTCAGAACCCTCCCCAAGAGTCAGCAAAACCAGCTGAATCAGTAGAAGACGATGATGAGCCAGCTCCAGCCAAAAAGAGAAGTGGTGGAGATTCTGAAGAGAAGGAAGGTAGGGTTTTTCTTTTTTTTTTATAGAAAAAATGTGTTAAAAATGAGATTCTGTTCAGATGAAGCGGCAGAAGATGGCCCAGAGGACGGTGAAGAGAAATCAAATTTGGATGATGATCAGAACGTGGAAAATCCGGCGTATATCCCGAAAACTGGAAGGTTTTATATGCATGATGATAATCGTAGAGGCGATGTTAATAATTCTCAAGTTCAGGATGATGATAGGTAGGTGCACAACCTGAAAAAAAATGAACAAGAGCCAAGATATGGGCGGGTTTTTAGAAATACTAAAAAAAACCGAAAAAAATCCAGAAAGTATGAGAAATCCTACTCAAATTTTTCAATTTTGACAAATGCTCATTTTTTGAATTCGCTCCAAGATTAGAACTACAAGACCAATCAGAAATTTGCTCCGCCCAACTTTCAACCAATCAGATGAAATGGGCGGAGTTCAAAGACACTGATTGGTTCGAAAATGGGCTTCTCATTCCGGGGGATATTCGAAAATAATCCAAAACAGGGAAACGGGAATCCTAAAACTGAAAATTTATAGTGATGACCGCCGAAACCTGAAAAAGAGCCGCGCCGACTGTGACTGGAAGCACGACCGCTTCGATGAGAAATTCCAACGCCCAAAGACCAAAAAACAAATTGTCACCAAGTACGGCTTCGATATTCGTCATAAAGACGGTACACCAATACAAGACGGCGAAGAAATCGATGCACCAGCACCTGAATCCACAGAAGAAGAGTCTTCGGATGCTCGACAAGTTTCCCGACAACAGAAGGATCGGAGAGTCTCGTCGACTACGAGGGGGAAAGTCGGAAAGAGTGGAACGTCGAGAAGGCCGATGAAGCAGAGAGAACGAGAAGATACGGTGGATGAGTCAAAGGGAGAAGAAGAGGAAGATCAAGGTGTAAGGCCAGCACAGAAGAGGCAGGTGAAGCAGCAGGAGAAGCCAAGGAAACAGAGTGAGTTTTCTGGATTTTTAAATATGTTGGGTTTAAGTTAAGAAACTAGATTCGAAAACTAGGCCCCTTGTGCAAAAAATTTATAGTTCTCTGGCAATTGCTCTGCTTTTTTTTTCGGTACTTTGGAGGAATCTGATGCAAAAACCCCACTAGTGACAATCAAACTTAGATCTTAATATCCAATAAAGATTTTAACATCCAATCAAGCCTCCCTATTTTCAGAACCCGCAGCTCCCCCATCTAGCGAGGAAAACGAAGAAGACGAGGACGATGGTGCAATCCGACGTGGCCAACGACGTGCTGTTCCACTCCGCCGTGGAACCACGTCGGGCCCTCCATCTCGACTCCGTGGACGAATGAGCCATCCGATGGGACCACCACGACGATCATCCGGAGCTCCACCATCTTCTGCTAGCAACAGACGCCCTGTGGAATCTTCATCTCGAGGACCTCCACCACCACCATCATCATCTTCCCGTCGTGACTATAGCCATCAAGGAGATCGAAATGATGATCGATTCGAGAATCATCGACGTGGTGTTATACGAGGAGCATCCAGAGGAGGAGGCACCGTGACACGTGGCACTGGAGGATACGGTAGAACTGGTGCGATCAGAGGAGGTGTTCGAGGATCTGGAGCACCAAGATATGGAGTAAGAAGAACTGATACTTCAGAACAAAGTGAAGGGTATCAGCGAGGAGGATCCGGTACGGATTACTCATCACCTCGACCAAACCATCAATCCGATCGTTCCTATCAAGCATCTTCAACAAACTTCCGTGGTGGATCCCATCCTCATCCATCAGCCAATGTCTATCCATCATCACGGGGAGGTTATTCCTCAAACAATGCTGATTATGCTTCACGTGGCGGTGGCGGCTACCACGGTCCACCACAACATCACAATAATCACCATAACCACCAACAGAAGCGTTTCGTGCAGGGACCCCCACCACCGATGGTTGCCGTCGGTGTTGTGCCCGGCAACGTAGTCCCACCCCCACAAATGACACGCGGCTCCACACACGGAGGAAATCAACATAATGGAGGAGGTGGTGGTGGTAGTGGTGGACAGCAGAGGATCCGACAGCCCACCGATGTTGTGTACTTTGATCCCCAGCAGCAACAGGTAAGACTACAGTAACCCTGATGGGTCTCGACACGATATTCTTAATTTCAGGGAACCCGCCAACTTCCTCCACGCTCTAAAAAGGTCATCCCAATTGTTGACCCAAAGGATCATCAATAAACATGATCAAAATTCATTTTTTAAATTATTAATTTCAAATTTTTAATATATTTTCTATATATTTTTTCCCCGAAACTTCATCCCATAGGCCTTTTCTTATGATAATCATTGCATCCCCCCAAAAAAATGTATTTATTGATTGATTGCATCCTGAATACTTACGCAAAAATTAATATATATTTATTTGTTTTCAGAAAAAATATTTACATTTTCAAAAAAAAAATTAATAATTCTCATACAAAAATACGTTGTTTTTTCTGTCTTTTTTCTCTTTTTCTACTTAATACAGAGTAAAAGTGTTTTTTTTTTTAAATAAAAATAAAAAAAAAAGAAAATAAAGTTAAGAAATTGTGCAAGTCGGTGATCGGATGTGATGACTGCCGGGATCCACACTTGATCCATTCATCTGAAAGAGTTTTTGTAGGTATGGGTTTTCTGGTAGGCAGGCGTAAGTGCCTGCCTGCCTACCGCCTGTTTTCTGAATTTTTGTTTGGTGTTTGCACAGCAGTAATTTAAAATTGTTTGGCGTACGGTAACTTCGGTAATTACCGATTGCCGAGGTAGGCGCCAGGCAGGCGTAGGCCGCAGAACTTACCAATTTCCTTCCAGAATGATGTGTATTATTATTGTTATTATGGTTATTTTGAGCAGAATTTCCATTTTCCACAGTCAGATTCTCCTGCTGACCACCTTCTTCTTGATAAATCGATTGATCGTGAAGCTCCATATATCCGTCGATTGTTTGTTCGCCAGCTGAAAAATAGGCATAAAAGGTTAGAAGGCTAACCCACGCATGCCTACAGGCGGGTAGCGGGAATAGCCGATTTGTGTTGATTTACGGATCCCTCTTCATTAAAGCCCCCGTAAATCTACACAAAGCGGCTGGGTCCCGAGATGTCTGTGCCTCTTCAACTATCTACACTCTCTGGGTCTCGGCGCGAAAAAGGCTTGTGGTAGAAGTTGAGGAATTTTTTGAGCAATAAAAAAAATTTCGCGGCGAGACCCATCCAGATAGAAACTCACATCTAGGTCTTGAACACAACTCCCATACACTTTTCCGATCGTTTCGTTCCAAAAAGTAGGTGTACATCATTCCTTTACCCTGAAAACATGGAATATTTGACCTCCGTAAATCTACACTACAGTACCCTGATCTCCGTATTTCCTCTGTCAATGAACACGTATGATGGATTAGCTTTCAGTCCGTTGAGCTTCCCAGTCTCGCTGACGTGAATTTTGCATTGAATACCGTTGGATTCCATTTTGTTCGCCACGTTGACAGTGTCACCGAAGAGACAGTACCTGGAATAGATCGTCAGCCGTTTGAGATACAAAAGTTGTCAACTGACAAAGTATTGGAAATTTCAAGATCTACATTTTGTTAGTTCACGTGGTGTCAGAGTGTCTCATTTCGGCTTGATCTACGTAGATCTACAAAAAATGCAGGAGAAGAGACGCAGAGTTTTCAACTGATTTCGCTTGGTTTGTCCCGCGTTTTTTGTAGGTCAAGCCGTAATGGGTTAGCCTGGCACCACGTGTTAGTTGACAACTTTTTGATAGCTTTATGGGATGCCGAGATAAAGCCTCACCTTGGCATCTTAATCCCGACAACTCCAGCTACAACGGGACCACAGTGAACGCCCAAACGAATTTTAATAGGTTTATGGGTGATTGGAGACAAAACAAGCTTGGATTCCATGAGCATTCCTAAAAAACAGGAAAAATTGAGTTAAAAAAATTAATTTTCGATTTTTCGATGCACAATACCGATTGAAATATTGAGAACTCGCTCTGCATGATTCTCACAACGCTCCGGAACTCCGCCCACAATCATATAGGCATCACCGATTGTCTCAACTTTGTACGCGTCATGCTTAAACAATTTTTAAAGTTTTTTCTCGAAAATTCTTTTTTTTTTGAATTACCAATCCGACAAGTCTGTCAAAACGAAGATAAAGGTCATTGAGCAGGGTAACAACGTCATACGGGGTACACATTGCACAGATATTGGTGAATGTTACGATGTCGGTGAAGAGCAATGTGCAATCCGCGAATTCTTCTGAAAAAAGTTCGATTTTCTATTAATTTCTCTTTTTTGCGGATTTTTTCACGCCTAAATACTGTACCAGGTCTCAACACATTCGAATTTTTTCCAAATTCAAATGTGTGTGCGCCTTTAAGGAGTACTGTAGTTCGCAACTTTTCGTTGTTGCGGAGTTTTCCAGATTGTTCATATTAAAATTTTTAAAATATGTCATTCTCAAAAAAAAAATTTTGAGAAAAAAACACTGAAGAACTTTGAAAATTCAATTAAAGTTAACAACGAGTTGAAAACTACAGTATTCTTTAAAGGCTCATATATACTCGTTACATTTTGAAAATTAGATCGTTGAGACCGAAAAACATTGCGGCGGCTTTTCCTATCTCATAAACCCAACTTAGACCACCCTCACTCGCCGCGTTCGTGGTGTAATGGTCAGCATGGATGCCTTCCAAGCATTCGACGGGGGTTCGATTCCCCCCGAACGCAGAAATCCTTTTTTTCTAGACCTGCATAATATTGTTGTTGCATATACCTTGTTGCACCCGCCACCAGCCACCACCAACACCACTGCGGCTCTCACTCTTCACACACTCTCTCGCTGGTCAACACGGGCGGTGCGCGCGCTAGACATCGTGAGAACGCGAGAGACAGAGAAACGGAGCGCAAGAGGCCATCCGCACCGCGCAGTCTTCAGAAGAGCCTTGTGTCCTCCGTCAGCACATAAATCTTCGATTTATTCCTCTTAACTCGGGTTTTCTTTTCTTTTTTTCTGCTAAAAAAGGAAATAGAAAAATAATCGTCTAATCTAGTCAAACTACTTATATATTCCTATTCCTTGCGACAACTATTTAATCAAAAAAACTCATTAAAGAAGGATGCAAGCAATTCAAAATACTCAGGAAATTCGTCGTCAAGCCGACTTGACGAAGGCTCAATGGTGGCTTCAACAGCTGTGCGAGACGGATCGCATGATTGTTGGAAGGTAAATAGCTTTAATTTTGTATTATTCTTTAACCTGAACTATTTCCAGAAAACGACGTGACGTCCAAAAACTAATCCATCGGTTGCTCTCGGAGCCAAAGGGGACCAGTGTTCCGAAATCATCGCCAGTCAACAGACTCTTTCCACACCCGCTGAGCTTTGAATTGGACCCGAAATGGCCTGCAATGGACTCTTTCTACAATCGGATTTCTGCTGCAATGAGGACTATTGCTCCAAAGAAAACTGCATCTCAGCAAGTCGTCATTAGCTGCAAGCAACTGAAACCTGCGAAACTCGATATGAAAACACTTCGTCAAGTTATGGAGCACGAGCTCGCCGAGCTGGGAGACGAGAAGCTTCAACGAATGGTGTGCTCATTCTGCTACAGAGCTCAGCCAACTCATCGGCTCTACACGATTGAAGACGTAATCAAGTGCCAGGAATGCTGGCGTGGACCCTTCCCATCTCGTACGATTTTCGACGCACTTATCACTGATGTCGCGGAGAAGTGGGCTGAGAAGGTGGCGAAACGTGTCGAGTGTCTGTATGGAAATTGGGATGAGAAGCTTACACCGATGGTCCGTATGCTTCAGAATAATGTGCTCTTGTCGGAGGATATTGCAGCGTTGCTCAGAACTTGTACGGATCCACATGAGTTCAAAGAGGCGTGTGAAGTGGTGAGGAAAAACTTGAAATCGCTCCGAATTTAATTTCATTTTTCTGTGGATTTTCAGCAGCTTTTAGTAGATTTTAGTAGCTGAAACCGTTTCTAAATGGATATTATTCGAAATCGAGGTGCAGCCGCGCTCTACTTCAAACTGAAAATTCTCCGCCTCCGAAGCATGGGTCTCGTTAGGAATTTGGCGACAAGACCGTTTTCAATTAGTTTCGCCGATTTATTCAAGCATTTTTCGTATTTTTATAACATCAGTTTTAAGTAAAAATCGTAAAAAAACGGAAAACATATTGAAAAATGTTTGAAAATTGGGGAAACAAATTGAAAACGTTCAAATTTACGGTTTTGCCGTCAACTACCTAACAAGACCCATGGTTCGGGGGCGGAGCTTTTTCAATTGGCCGTGGAGCGCATTTTCACGTCGCCGGGAAACTGGCTAAATTTTGGGGAATTCCTAGCAATTTTGAGCAATATAAATTACAATTTTATTTCAGATTATCATCACCACCATCGTTTTCTACTTGGAATACGTAGATTTCCGCCGAAGCTGCGAGGCATTGATGGCAATAAAACCGACAGTCACCTACGGACAACTCTTTGAAATCTTCCAGATCTACTTTCCAAACCGAGCCAAAGGAATCAAGACGGGCGACTTTTTGTGATCTTTTGAATTCGCTACAGAGCTAATTTTTGGTTTTTTACTTATTTAAAATGTACAAAACTCTTGATCTACCTCTATGTACTTTTCCATTGTTCCTCATGTTTTTCTTAATTTTTATCATGAAATTTCAACTCACTTGCATCCATTGCCTTCCCGCTTCTCAAACTATCGGCAACGGAGGCTGGCATGAGCTCACAGAGCAGCTCATCAGTCTTTTGCTTCTCAATTTCCAGCTCTTGAGCCATCTTTTTCAGTTTCTTCGTTGTCTCTTCCAGGGTTCGGCTGAAATTTAGTTTTTTACTTAAAGATTTTTTGTTGGGACACCCTGTCTCACTTCAACTCGACCTGACTCATACGACTCTGATTCAACATGATGACGTCACGAGTTCCATCGTGACGTTGCATATCTGACAAATGGAGGTTTCTCTCGATGAGTTCACGGACCTGGAAATTTAGTTTTTTTCTGAGAATTTTCAGAGAAAAGTACTGAAATACCGTAGTGACATTAACCGAGCACATGTATAATATGTATTTTCCCTCATCAATGAATACCATGGATCCTTTCAGGAGGACAGTCTTGGCTTCGTCATTGGCATTGTGAACAATATCTCCGAGACCCTGAAAATAATTATTTGAGAAAAATTCTTTTTTTTCTGAAAAAAAATTGAAAAAATTCCAATTAAATTTTGATTTTTCTTTACTTTTTGAATTTTTGTTTCACAATAGTTTTTTTTTGTAAAATTACTTTTTAAAACTCTCGCCACGAACAAAATATTCTAAAATTGAAGCCGCGCAAAAAGGTGTGCGCTTTTAAGAAGTACAGTAACCCATACTCCGTTTTTTCGCTATTTTCTTCAATTTTACACCTGTTTTAATTTAAAAATCTTTTTTTTTTGAAAAATTAAATGGAATTTAAAAAATCCTGTAAATTTTAATGAACTGGGCTCCATGGAGAAAAGTGGAAGAAAGTTAAAGTTTCGAAAAGGGGGGGGGGGTTACTGTACTCATTAAAGGCGCACATAAAAACATTCTCCTCGTGGAGTACACCAGCTGCTTAAATCGACACCTACCTTCAATCTGAACACAAAAAGTGAATTCTTATAATATTTGATAGATTCATAAGAGAACGGAACTTCCGGATGCACCAACTCTAGAAGATCAGTGACTCGTGTCTCTTGGCGCATCGCATTTGGAAACGTTTTCTGAACAATTTTGAAAATTTTAGAAGCCTAGTTATTGGTACCTTGATAAAGTTTCCAAAATGCTCGACGAAAAGGTCAGGATCGAAACAAATGTGATAAGGGAATGCCAAGGAAAAGTCGGACGATGAGATCTCGTAGATTCCCTAGAAAATTAGAACTTGCTCGGTTTAGCAGCTCGTATCTCGGCTACCGTTTAAGATATTAAAAGTGTTAAACAGCAAAATTATAGTAAAATAAATGCCACACATTTTGTTAGTTAATAATTTTTGACCCAGACCACCGGCAACCGAGATATGAGATGTCAAACCTTACCGTTGATAAATCAATTTGTGAGTCAGCTTTTGAAGAAATCGATTTTGGCTGAGTACTGTTAGCATTTTCAATTTGGGTAATTACAAAGACCACGTGTTCCGTCACAAATGCATCCAAATGTTCCTGTTTTCGTTCTTGAACTTTCATGACAACTTCTGTGTCATAGATACGACGAGCCACTTCTCTTACAACGCCTGGAAGTTGAAGGGGTTTATCTATACTGTGGTCTGAGTTATCAAAAAGTTGTCAACTGATAAAATGTCGAGCATAAAACGATGAGCATTTTGTTAGTTGACATAATTTTGATATCAACTAAACTGAAAGAGTTATAGCCGTTTTTAGAGAGGAGGAGAGAGAGATCGCAGACGACGAGAGTACTCTCGTTTCTCTGCGTCTCCTCTACATTTCAACGCCCCCGCAAAATATACCACTGTACAATTAAAAATGCATCTGTACCTTTAACAATAGGATATAAACCACTGCGCTTCGAGTAATAATGAAGAAGAAGAGTTCCATCTGCCTGAACATCACATCGAAATGATGGACCACGGAGTTTTGTCTTGTACACGACGTGATCAATGAAATAGTGAAGTGAGTCAAGGGAATCCAAGAAGCCCTGAATTCATAAAGTATTTTGTTAGTTGACAAATTTTTAGTAGTAAAAAAATTGGAAGAGATATACAGGTTTGAATTGGGGATTGGAAAACTGAGTCACATTTCTTTTTCTAGACTAGTGAAAAAGAGATCACATTTACGAAGATCAGGCGATTTTGATAAAATGAATAACTTATCTATGGGCGATAAGGAAATACTTTAAATTTTTGATGTATTCATGTAATAAATAAGTTTTTGAGGGAGAACTCTGTGGCCGAGAAAAATAGGAAATTAGGCTCTCTACAGAAGTTTGGAAAAGTTCCAAAAACTTCTGCCCGAGTTTTTCCTCTGCCATGGGAGTTTTTTCTTACGTTGCCGTGAAATAAAAAAAAACTCGGCCACCCTCAAGACATGGATACGCATTGATCTGAAAAACCAGAAAGATCTGAAAAACCAAAGACAAATCAATGACCGAATTTTTTATTTTTCTAGGCCACGTAGCAAAACGTTATGAGACGGGTCTTCAAGAAGTGTTCAGAAATAATGTGTGATAAAAAATTTGCACATTTTCCCTGCGAGACCCAGGAAAATTACCAACTTAAGACCCTTTGGTGGTAGCTTGAATCTCAAAAATTTTTTAAAACGAGTTTCAAAAATGGTGAAAAAAGCGCTGAAAAAATTCGAGTTCACTTCTCACCTCCAAATCCGGAGCCATTGCTCTGAGCAGTTCATCCCATCCGGTTTCCATTGTAAATTGAATCAAAAAACCTCCATAAGCCTCCCAAATTTCCTCAATTGGAATTCCAATCACATTTGCCATTGAATTGACAAGACGCAGAGTTTCATCGTCATTATAATAATGAGCAATTTCACTTTCAGTTCCCAACTCGAATTTTGACATGTGCCTGGATAATGGATGTTTTGAAGTAAGAGAGTGAGGGAGAGGAGAGAGAGTGTGTGATGCGGGGAGGGCGCAGAGAAACGAGGCGCTCTGACTTCTCTGCGTCTCTCCTTGCTGTTCTTTTCGCACATGTAACTTTGTTGGTTTTGCAGATATTAAAAAAATTTTAACTAAAAAAATGTTCAAAATTTTACGGGCTATGTTTTGTTAGTTGACATTTTTTCGATAAAGTTGTTACCTAAAAAGTTATAAAGGTTTTTAGAAACCTCGCCATTTTTTCAGCATCTAGAATTACTTTCAAATATGCTATAATTTTAAAAATTTTTTCTAACTTTGTTATTTCCAAAACTCCTATGGTAGACGAATAGGCATCCTTCACAACTGCTTTCATATGTGCCTACGTACCTACCTCACGCCTACTTTATGCAGACTCCAAAGTTTGGTCTTTGACGCAATTCTCATCGTAACATTTTCTTGTTTAGATTAATATATTAAAAGTTCAGTTGACACTTTGGCGGTAGACAGGCATGAGGTAGGCGTAGGCCGCCTTGAAGGCAGGCAGGTAGGAAAGCAGGTATTTCGGACTTTTAAGAGTAAATTTTGAAAACCTACACGATCTTCTCCCAAATATCTTTTCCATATTTCCTTGTGACAAGTTGCCTGAAGCTTTCGTGAATCCAGCCGAACTGAAATTTAAAAAAAATTAATTTTACACGTGGAGTTAGAGTGTCTCATTTCGGTTTGATCTACACAGATCTACAAAAATGCGGGAGAAGAGACGCAGAGTTTTCAACTGATTTCGCATAGTTAAGAACGTGTTGACGTCACATATTTTTAGAAAAAAATTCCCGCATTTTTTGTAGATCAAACCGTAGTGGGACAGCCTGGCACCACGTGATTTTAATTTAGTAAACAAAAATCTATTTCCTTAAAATACTCACCATATTCTACTCTCCGCAAAAAAGTAACGTATATAATATATATTTTTCAAAAATTCCAAATATGAAGACTTTGGGTGTAAGTTTGAAACGAGTCGGGGTGGCGGGGAGCCATTGCGTGTCAGATGATCATTAGCCATTCGTCACAACCACTTTTCGCATGATAACATGAAGAAATTGGATGGAAGAAGGGAGATGACACAGAATTTATGATGATGATAGGATTCTGGGGGGTTCGATGCAGTCTTCGAGGGACTTTGATGGGTTTTTTGAATTAAAAAAGACGAAAAAAAAATAAATCTGCGTTCGGGGGGAATCGAACCCCCGTCGAATGCTTGGAAGGCATCCATGCTGACCATTACACCCCGAACGCGGCGAGTGCGGGTGGTCTAAATTGGGTTTATGAAAGAAGGTTCAACAGACGCAGAGATAATTCGGTAGCTGAAAACTTTCGATCGTGTCAAGACCATGATTTTGAGTAAACAGTTCATTTGAAAAGCATTTTCAAATATTTTTAAATTCAATAATTAAATTTTAACTCGCGCGGGGCTAATTTGAACCCGAACAATCGTGGTTTGATCTACCGATCCAGGGATTGTCTCTCGCAACACTTGTGCTTCAAACTCATCTCCCACCTCCAGTCAGTTATCATATCTATACACACACACACACAGGATATCCCTCTGTCTCTTCCTTGCTCTTTTTCATGAGCACACCACCAATATCCCCCGTGTGCCCTTTCAATGAAACAGTACGGTGATCGGAGAGACGCAGACAGAGTTGGCTCACCGCGGGAGCATTCAGGAAGACTATGGGGGCTCAAATTTGTCCAATCAGACACACTGATTTTTGATGTGTTTTTCAAGTTTTCATTTTTTTTAGACTTAAAAGTTTGATTAACTTGTAATTTATAGTATTTTTAGAAGAAAGAGACGCCCAACGTATGTTTTGATAATTTTTCCCTGTGTTGAAAAAAAGTGATATCAATATCTCTTTTTATCACCGGCTTTCAAGCTTCTCCCCTAATCCATGCGATTTGGCAAACAACATGTTCTCATCATATAGTTGCCATGTTACCCAATTTTCTCTTTGCCTCCGAAACCAACGTGAATCACCGCGTTCGTGGTGTAATGGTCAGCATGGATGCCTTCCAAGCATTCGACGGGGGTTCGATTCCCCCCGAACGCATTATGCTTTTTGCCTGTGTTTGGATTCTCAATATTAACAGAAAATCTATCTGTGCCCACCCCATTGTTTCTCAATCAGCCTCATGAATTATTCAATTCTCCCTACTTTTTTTTTCATTCACATATATATTTGGGGAAATGTCGGCTGACTCTTCCGACCGGAAATTTGATGTTTGGGGGGTATAGGCTTATGGAAAAGGACACCACGCCTCCCGCAATTTTTTAGAATGACAAAAAATCTGGTTTTTTGCGGTTTGGACTAATTTTAGGATTATTTTGGAGAAGAAAATGATGGAGCGGCATGCTAATCCCCTGTCATTTCCTCAAAATAATTTTTAGATTTTTTCTCAAAGTTTTTTCTAAATTTTTTTTTGCAAGAATTCTGGAAAAAAACCGATTTTTTGAAAACATTTCTACAAATTTTCTTCTCTCAAAATGATTTTCACAGATCATCAAATTTTCCATCATTTTTTTTTCAAAAAAAAAACTTCATTGGAAATTCCCATTGATCTTCGAAAATTTTTAGGTTCAGTGGAGCATAAAATGCAATGTCCTGAATGAGCACAAAAAGTGCTCATTTTTATTCGAATGAGCTATTTGATGAGCTCGAGCTGGCTCTGAGAGGCAGGGAGAGCGCAGAGAAACGAGAGTACTCTCTCCGTCTGCGTCTCTCCTTCAAATTTTTTTGTCAAATGGTTTATAATATTCCGATGGACCTAAAATTGTTTTGGAAAAAATTGAAAAAAAACTGAAAAGTTTATTTACTTTTTCACCTTTTTTAAAATTTATAATTAACTTGAAAAAAAAATCGATAATTTCAACTTTTCATGTGGTGTCAGAGTGTCTCATTTCGGTTTGATCTACGTAGATCTACAAAAAATGCGGGAGAAGAGACGCAGAGTTCTAAACTGATTTCGCATGGTTAAGAACGTGCTGACGTCACGTTTTTTTTGCAAAAAATTCCCGCGTTTTATGTAGATCAAATCGTAATTGGACAGCCTGACATCACGTGACTTCGATAAGATAAAATTTTTGCGATTCAATTTTTACCGATTTTTTGTCTGAAAAAAAAACAAAAAAATTGAAAAAATCTATATTTTCAATTTTTAACCACCTAGACACGTAGGCAGGCGTAGGTCCCCCTATGAACCGACACACAGACAGACGGCTAGACAACAAAAAAGATGCTCAATTGATGCTAACATGTGTTCGCTTCGTTTTTTTGTGTTGTGTGATGTGAAAAGAAGAGACTCGCCCTCTCTCTCTCCCATCCCCCGAAGGCTTCTTCTTCGTGCTCCTTTCTCTCTCTGAAATTACTTTGTTTTTATTTTCTTTATTTTGTTTTTATGAGCTCAACAATGAGCACAAATCTAGCTTTGTGTGAGATTTTGCGGATTTAGGTAGGTAGCCTGGAAATTTCAAGCTCTAATAAATATCTCGGATATGGTTAGCAATAAAGGGAAATTTTTTACTGGAAAAAGCAAACAATTTGGACATTTTTATAGTTGGCAAAATTTTTGTAGCATTATGAAAAATTTGAAAAAATAAGTACTGAATTTTTTTGTTGAAACATTTGGAAAAAAACGTAGTCCTCAAATGTTCTATCTGTAAAAAAATCAGTTTCTTTGTTCTTTCTCAAGACTCTAGAATAGCAAATACTGGAGGGGAGAGTACAGAGAAACGAGAGTGCCCTAGCTGTCTGCGCTCTCCCCTCACCTCACACTCCCTCTCTTATTTTCCTCCACCTGGAAGGGCTAGCAATGTTGAAACCTTCATAACTTTATTTGCGTAGAAGCTACAAATGTCTTGTTCACTAGGAAAATGTTAAAAATTTTATGGCAAATATTTTGTCAGTTTACAACTTTTTTGTATCTCAAACCACTAAGGAGATAATCAGATTTGAAAGATTTCCAAAAAAAAACTGAAAATTAAATAACATTTTATAAAAAAAAATGTTATCCTCCTAATTTCAATTCTCAAGAATCAAAATTTTTTTTTCTAATGCTATAAGCTATATGCGGAAACTATTAGTAATTCACACAGAGCAATAACAATTTTTAAAGGAAAAAATAAATTTCCACTCGACCAATTTCCTTACTGGATTTAATTTCGAACTTTTTTTTTGAGCGCTATGCTTTTCTGCGCTCTCTCATTCTCTTTTAAAATAAAGAAATGATAATAGATCAGGGAGAAAGTGCAGAGAAACAAGAGTGCTCTATCCGTCTGCGCTCTCCCCTCCCCCGCACTCTCCCCACCTCTCTACTCCTCGGCGGAGGTTCAAACCGCCATAACTTTTTTCTCTTCGGAGCTAAACAAAAATTTTTAACTGCAAAAATATTCCGAGTTTTATGATAAATATTTTTTAGTTTAAATCTTGTTTGTATCTTTATCCACTGCAGAGATAATCGAGTTTGAAAAAAACTAAACCAAAATTCCAGACGCTGTAATTGAAGTTCTACGTAATATCTATGTTTTCTCATTCCGCTGGGCATCATTATCCAATACGTGTTTACCCTCATCGTGTGTTTTCGGCTTTTTTCACTGAAAAATTGCAAAAAAAAAACAGGGTCAGAACTCACGATTTTCGGTTTCCTTTCATTTTGGAAATTTTTTTTTGGTTTTTTTGTTGTTTTTCAGAAGCATACGATTCTGGGATTAAATTAGAATTTAATGCATTTTATTTAAAAATTTGAAGTTTTCAAAAATTGGGATTAGTTTTTAGATTTTTGAGAATTAAATTTTAAGTTTAAAAAAAATTGAAAAAAATGCGAATTTCAAAAAAAAGGATTTTTTTCAAAATCTATTTTTTAAGTAATTGTTTTTAAATATTTAAAAAAGAAAATTTTTTTCTTAAAATTTATTTTTTAAAATTTATTTTTTCATATAAATCTCCCCCTTTCTACCCAAAATTATACCCTTCTCAGACCTAAAACCTGAAATTTTCTTCTCTTTTTTTCGCACTTTTCATCTTTTTTTTCAATTTTGCAAGAAAAAATCTTTTTTTTGTAAGAAAATTAAAGCAGTTCAAAATTTCTGAACGTCAATTTATTTGTTGGAAAATAGGAAAAATGCCCATTTTTCACTTTTTTATGGAAAAAATTTCCGGCAAATTCCTGTGGGACTAGTTGAAAAGTTTTGGTGCGAAACGGAGAAAAATAGGAGGATAAAGTAATAAAAAAGAGAAAGAAGAAATGAAAAATAAAAAAAAAGTGTTTCAAGTGGTTCAGTTTTTGAATATTCGGAATTTATTGGACGAAATCTGGCAGTTTTTCATTTTTAAATGGAATAATTTTGGACTTTTGTAGTATTTGTCAATAATGTTTTTGAAATTTCGTTTTGAGATTTATTTTCCTAATTGTTACTAATTTTTTAAAATTTAATCTTGTATCAAATAAAAATTAAAAATTCTACAAAAAAATTCCAATTCCCAACTTACAAATGTTTTTGCATAGAATTTTGAAATGTGCTTTACTTTAAACTTCTGTATCTTTCTAGCCAATGAGTTTACAAAAAAGTTGTCAATTGCAAAAATAATTAGCGTAAAATTGTAAACATTTTATCAGTTGAAAGTGTTTTAATATCTCTAACCACAGAGATACAAAAGAGATACACATTTGAAGAATAGAGAAAGAGTGCGTCTCGTTCTCTGCGTCTCTTATCTCTCGAACTTTCTGCTTTAAACGTCTGTATTTCTCTAACCAGTAGGTTTACGAAAAGGTTTTAAATTGGAAAAGTTACAGCGAAAATATCTGAAAAATCACTAATTTCCCAACATTTTTTTCCAACTATCATTCCATGTTAAACTAAAAAATATTCAATTCTCCTCTCAGAATGCAGTTTTTCACAGAAATAGAGCAATAACATCACATATTTCTCTTTAATTTTTAATTTCCTCCCCACTCTCTTTTATTTTTTTTTCAATGAATTTCCATTTATCCCTTGTCCCACCCATCATTCAAAGTGAAGTGATGATTAAACTACTATTTCAAATAGAAATTTGCAGAGAAATTGATGAAACTTTTTTATTCGATTTTATGCATTAAATTTTTTTATTTATTAAGAGGATACAAACTACATAGTTTTTAAGCTTTCAGAAAAAAAAAACAATATTCTGAATAGTAGAGGCTCAGAGAAAAAGAGTGTCTCTCGCTCTGCGTCTTTCATCTCTCGCCCTCTTTGTTTTAAACTGCTGTATCTCGCTAGTCAATAGGTGTACAAAATAGTTGTCTACTGAAGAAATAATCAGGGTAACATTCTGAAAATTGTATCAGTTGAACACATTTTTGTATCTCTGACCGTTGCAGAGATACATCGGTTTGAAAATCAGAGTCGGGCACTCTGTGCGTCTTTTATCTCTCACAACCTGTTTTAAACTTAAACGTCTACATCTCTCTAGCCTATGAATTTACAAAAAAGTTGTCAATTGCAAAAATAATCGGCGTTAATTTTTGAACATTTTATCAGTTTGAAAAATTTTAATATCTCTAACCACTGCAAAGATACAACAGTTGGAAGTTAGCCCCAACTTTGGTGGAAAGTGCAGAGAAACGGGAGCGCTCTCGCTGTCTGTTTCTCCGCACTCTCTCTCTCTATCGTATTTTTGCAGTAGGTTGCCTTGTAGTAGTCCTTGTAGGCAGGCAGGCAGTTTCATCCAAAAAAAAACCAACAAAAATATCCCCCAAAGGCAACAATCTCTGTCATTTTTCCATTTCTTTCCCCCGAAAAAAAAACCCGAATCCACCTAGCTAACCTAATCAGTAACGGATACATGGGCCAAGACACCCACCCAAACACAAAATACCCGCAAATACTCAATCTGTCTCTTTTTTTTGCCAGATTTTTAGGGATTTAAATTTTTTTTGAGACCTATAAAAAATAACGCTTCAGAAATTTTATGATTTGTGAAAAAATGGGAAAGTTCCGCATTTCCTAAAAAATTTTAATTCCAAATTCTGATCTTCAATTCTTTAGACTTTTTTCTCTTGAAACAAGAAAAAAAAGTTTCAAGTTAATTGAGATGAATTCATTTGATTCTCAAACAACACGCAACAATTTTCTTCTTTTTCTCATTTCTCTTCCCCATTTCAATCCCTTAATTTGTGTTGGGCTTTAGTCAATTGCCACCCGAAAAACAAAACGATTAGAGGATTCACCAGTTTTTTCCAAAAGAAATATTCCAAATTCTATATTTTTGAAAAATATTGTTCAATTTATTCTCATACAGTTAATTAATTATTCACTCCTGTTGAATAGGCTTAGGTTTAGGCCTAGGCTTGGGCTTAGAGTTAGGCGTAAGCTTAGGCTTAGGATTAGCTTATTCTTAGACTAGGCTTAGGCTTAGGCTTATCCTTAGGCTTAGGCTAATTCTCAGGCTTATGTTTGTGGAATCTATTTACCAGACCTGATGTCCTTGATAATATCTTTTAATATCTCAAATTATCTAAAACTTTATTTCCGAATTTCCAGAACATTCCGCATGAACCGAGCTCGTAAAACCAGCAGTTGTGGATGTTTTCGCAGTGCATTTTGTCTTCTCAAACCATCCACGTCATCAGCATCAGAAGAACACGGTGACAGTGATAAGAAGCTGTTATCAGTACAATTGATCACACCCAGGGATGAGGAAGAACAGGTAGGCTTTGTGAAATAACCAACTGGCAAAGTATTGTTTTTCAATTTTACACATTTTATATACTTGTGGCAAAAAGCCTAACCCTAAAGCCTAAGCCTGAGCCTCAGCCTATGCCTAAGCCTAGCCTAAACCTAAGCCCAATCCTTTTTTTTAATCCTTTCAGACATCATCTCGCTCGATCAAAATCCCTCCACTGGACCTTAATGGACTTGATTGCAAAAAGAATGCAGTAGCTGCTCGAAGAGCCGGGCGTCGGAGGACTTCTGAAGGTGGTGGAGTGAGAGGGAAAGGTCATTTTGCAGAAGTTGTTTGTGAGTTTTTGAATTTTTCTTACGGGAACGGGCGACGGTTCGAGCGGTGTGAAAAATGGAAATATAGTGTTTTGGAGCCATTTCTCTAGAGACTGCATCGCATGAGAGATCCCAGAGAAGCCAGATACTCTCGCATCTCTGCGTCTCTCTCTTCTGTGTTCTCTATCAACTTCCGCAACGTTTTCCCCTTACTCCCTCCCACATCGTGTCTTCTGCTCCTCTAAATCCAATCAAAAAACAAGAAGCATCTTCTTCTTCTTCTTGAGAATTCAGCTCAAAGAAGACGTGTCGTAAGTCAATCAGAGATGCTTCTCAACTTGTGTAGTGAGAGATGCCTAATATCACTTCTTACTCTTCTTGTGACAAAATGTCAAGAATAGACTTGAGAGAGAGAGAGGGAGAGAGACGCAGAGAGATATACAGACATAGGGGGCGGAGAAGGGGGGAACTTGTTGTGTGCTTGTAGACAAGAGAATGACTTTCGAGTTTTTTTTTCACTTCTTCAGAAAGCCTTATTTTGATCTTTACTTTAGTGAGGATTTCTAAGTTTTTCTGGAATCCTAGCGCCACATCATTCTCTATATCTAGGTTAGAACCCGTCAAAAAAGTTGCTGAAAAAATTTGTAAAATTTCAATCCCTATATTTTTTTTCGTTGACAACTTTTTGATATCTCTGCTCAGAGTTATGTAGCTCTAAACATAACGTCTAAAGCACCCAAGTCCCCCCCTCCCCCCAAAAAAAATGATGAGGCGATCAAGAATTTTTGAAAAAAACATGATTGTTAGGATAGAGGCATCAAAGTGCGATGCGATGAATAGCACCCTAATTGTGAAGCATGAAGAGGGAACAAACAAGACCAAAGACATAGAGATTCAGAGAGAGAGAGAGAGAGATAGAGAAGTTAGAGTGTCTAGCTTCTCTGTTCTCTGACCTGATTTCACTGTGCCCTTACTGTACGTAGGCAGGCACAGGTACAATCACAGGTTCTGAAAGATCTCCTGCAGGGCCTCGTACAACCTTGTACAGGTTAGAGTTGCCCACTGGAGAGACGCAGACGACATAAGACCTGGAACAATGTCGGCTGCACATTCCAAAGAAAATTCCTAGATGAGAGCACAAACTACAAACTACATTGGCATCAAACTATAGATAGTGCTCGTTAGGAACTCATACCCTGTTAAGACGATAATCTTTTGAAATTTTGCATTATTCCATTGAAAAATATAATATCTCAAACAAATCACGAGCACCTATAATTAGCGAACTCAACAATTTTCGTTGTCCTTTCCAAAGCCCTACCACTTTTTCACCTATAACTTTTTACTGGGTGTATTTTGTCATATTTTCTGATAACTTTCTTAATATTCTAATTTTTCATCTACTATTTCGTGGAATTTTTCTGAGCCTGAAATTGGGCCGTCTTATTTCTAGGCTATTCGGCGACTATTATTAATCTCTCTAGTAATTTTGAATTAAATTATTAGTTTTTTGAAACAATTATGACTTTAAATAAAATTTGCAGAATGTAACAAAAATAAATCAATGATAGGCTCCGCCCATTTCTTGGCGTCACTCAGCACACTTTAAAATCTTTTCAACAAACTTTCAATTGTTTTTAGAGATTTTCTGTCGTATTTGTACTTCTTATGGCCTGTCGTAAAAATTAATTGCAAAACAATAATAGCCAAGAAATGGGCGGAGCCTATTTTTGATGTTTTGAAAAAAAACAACAATATGCTCCGCCCATATCTTGGCCTTTTTGCGTTTTTACCTAAAATTTTTGCACCTCTCATGGCAAAACTTTATAACACCTATAATTAAGTTTTCCATTGTCCTTTCCAAGGCCCTGCTCTTTTCGCTCTTATAACTTTAAATCACGTTTTTCTTTTTTTTTTTCTGAAAATCTCTAAAAATTACCGTCTGGATTTCCATATTTTCAGATTATCAATACATTTTCCCCCAATCCCTAAAAAAAACTCATAGCAAGACATATATATGCGCGAGTGTGTTGACACAAACAAGAGGGACGCCGCCCGGAAAAAATATCCAACACCAGAAATGTTTGTGTTCTCGGCGATGACGTTGCCGCCGAGCACGTCGACGGCAACCAGTGCCGAAAACGGGTTTAGACGAGGTACATGGAGATGAGGAGAGACGCAGAGAAGTCAGAGTGTATGACCTCTGCACGCTCTCTCACTCTATCTCTATTTAATTCTGTTTATTTTCAGTAGACGGTCTTCAACGTCCAGTTAGTCTTCTTCGGAATCAGAAGGAAAAATCGAATTCGGATGATAACTGTCAGGAGAAAGAGCCCACGTCACCTTCTTCATCGCGGAAAAAGAGCTATGATAATGCACCGGCACTGGAGTCACTTGAAAAGTAAGTCCTCATTTTGGAAAAAAAAATTTCGTTCTGAAAATATGTTGGTTTATGAGAAACTTTCCATTTTTAAAATATATCTTTATGTACAAACAAGTTGAACGCAACAAAGCTTAAAAATGCCAATTTTGTGGGCATTTCTAATTTGCCGCGTTGCGGTTGCGTCGCGGTTTTCATGAAAATTTCAAAGTTATTGGAATTCCGCCAATATGGGTGTCAAAAAACCGGAAATTTTACAAGGAATTCGAATACCACAGTGACTTTTCCCAAAAATGTTTTTGTTACCCAAATTTTTGTCATGCTGCGTTGCGGTCGCGTCGCGGTTTTGCTTTGAAATTTGAAAATTATCGGAATAAGGTCAATATTGGTGCCGAATAGTCGGAATCTTCATGGAGAATTTAAAATTCCCAATGGTTGTTTGCGAATATTAAGTTTAATCTGTATTTTTGCCATGACCAATCAGCGAGTAGCAAATGGGCGTGGCCGATTTCGCTGATTCGGTAGTATACTTTATAACAAAAATTAAAGTTTCAAACCATCTCAGAACATTCAAAAATGCCTATATCTCTCCCTCTTTCTCACACTCTAAAAATCCCTAATCCATACGGATATCGATATAACTTCATATAAAGTTGTTGGTGAAAAGAGGGGGGAATGAAGTGATAAATAATGATGATCCCCTCTTCCCCATCTCCGGATGATAAGAGAGATAGTGTGTGATAGTAAGAGACGTCAGAGAGAAAAAGAGTGAAAGCGTTAAGCTCTCTCCGTGAGCCATAAGCTCCCCTGTCTTCTCATCACGGCTTCATCCTCTTACTTTCGTATTTGTCGTCGCCCATTTTTTTTCCACCCCCGGAGATTCCTTTTTTTAATTGATTTTAAATTGAAAATTGCTAAAAATGATGATCGTCGGGGATACCTTTGGGTTTTATCAACTTGTTCTTCGAAAACACTCATGCAGGTAAGAGCTTTTCAGTAAACTGTTTAGTTGTTTAGGTAGGCAGAAGTGCCTGCCTTGTGCCTAGTGCCTACTGACTTTTGTTTTTTGAGAGCCTATGTTTTAAATAGGCTATTACAAAATTTTCAGCAGCAAAGCGTAGCCTTTATCTACTGAAATTTTGATCTGAATATTTGCCAGTGTATAGTAGATTTTTACTAAATTCGAGAACTGTAACGCTGCTTCAAAAGGAGTCCTTTGGGCCTAATAATGTTTTTACGAGTGTTTAAGGAATGACAAGCATGATGAAAGCTGTTTGGAAACTTTTTTCCCAGAAAAAGCTGAAATGTTTCACCCCTAAAATGTTCTTTTTTTCAACAAATTTGGCATTTTTCAAAAAAAAAATTTCAAAATGTTAGGGTAGATTTGAAGTCACCAGAACGCTGTGAAAAAATGTTTTAGAGAAATTATCTGATAACCTAATTTGAGCATGTCTAGTTCTAATAGGCTTCAAAACAGCCAAGGAGTTTTTGCCAAAATCTGTCACATTTGACCAATTTCATACTGCCAGGCAACCAATTCGGCTGTGAAAAATTGCCAGTCTATCCTTAAAAACACTCCCGCAACTCTCTTGAATTTTCAGACTTCGCTACATCCTGCACCAGCTCAACAGCGGGCAGCTTCCCCTCGAAGACCTGAAACGAAACATTGAATATGCGGCGTTGGTGCTCGAAACTGCATATATGGATGAGACGAGGTATGTGTGTCATGTCAATATGCCAATGAATAATTGATAAGAAAAGGAGATAAATGTATGTGATAATAAGAAAGAGAGATAGGGACGAGGTAGAGTTTAGGGTATTTTGGTGATAAGGGGCTAGGCTCTAAACAACGGAAGTTTTGGCTAGCAGTGTATCTTACAGGTGCTCTAGGTAGATCAAGTAGAGCACTGTAATTGGGAGCTTTCATATTCATAGTACTGACTGGATTACTGTAAGGGTACGGTAGTGTAGGGTCACTGCATTTTTCCAAGGTTAGAACAATATCTAGCAATCGAATTTCAAAAAACAAAAAAGCCCAAACCTCTAACAGTTTTTCCAGACGAATATGCGACGAAGACGATGATCTAGCCGAAGTCACCCCGGAGACAGTACCCGATGAAGTTCGTGAGTGGCTTGCTGCAACGTTCACTCGCCAGAACGCCGGAAAAAAAAGGGATAAGCCAAAGTTCAAGAGTGTTGCCAACGCGATTCGAACCGGAATCTTCTTCGAGAAGCTCTTCAGAAAACAGCAAGTTGTTCAATGTCCAATTCCACCTGAAATCGCAGAACTTATGAAGGAAGTGTGCACGTGGTCGTTCAGTCCATTCCAGTTAAATGAAGTCTCCGAGGGTCACGCGTTGAAATACGTTGGATTCGAATTATTCAACCGATATGGATTTATGGATCGATTCAAGGTTCCGTTGACAGCACTGGAGAATTATTTATCCGCGTTGGAAGTTGGATATTCAAAACATAACAATCCATATCACAATGTTGTTCATGCAGCTGACGTCACTCAGAGCTCACACTTTATGCTCTCGCAAACTGGATTGGCGGTAGGTTTTCTTTAGACAATGAAGGTTTCCCTATGTTGATTGATATGTAATATTTGAAACTGACACCTGAGCAGCCGACAAAGCCATTCACAAGTTTTTCAGAATTCGCTCGGAGACTTGGAACTTCTCGCGGTGCTCTTCGGAGCCCTCATCCATGACTACGAGCATACCGGACACACCAACAATTTCCACATCCAATCTCAATCCCAATTTGCAATGCTTTACAACGATCGAAGCGTCTTGGAGAATCACCACGTTTCATCATGCTTTCGGTTGATGAAGGAGGATGACAAGAATATTTTGACTCATTTGACTCGAGATGAGTATAAAGAGTTGAGGAATATGGTCATTGAGATCGTCTTGGCAACCGACATGTCAACTCATTTCATGCAGATAAAGACGATGAAGTCCATGCTGAGCTTGCCGGAGGGGTAGGTTGATTTTTTCAGTTTTGAGACTAGGCTAAGCTGAAGGAATCAATTTTTTCTGTGATGCTTAGACCAGTAGGAATTTAAAAAAAACCTACCTACCAAGCCAACGTTGCCCAAGCTGCGGCCTATTGCTCTAGAGACAGCCTAAGTCGACATCTCGCCAGGCCTTGAAAAACAATCTAGCTCACTTCACATTAAAAGCAACCTTCACGTAAATTCATAAGGTTGTTCTTTTCGTTGGACTTACAGTACTCGCGGCAAATTTATCCTTGAAAGCTGTGGCGTCAGGTGAACTGTGAGATGGGATGTAACCTGTATGTCAAACTTCAAGGGTTCTTTTACGTGGTGTCAGAGTGTCCTATACCGGATTGATCTACGTAGATCTACGAGAGTTGCGGGAATTTAGACGTAGATTTTCCAACTGATTTTGCGTGGTTAAGAACGTGCTGACGTGACATTTTTTGGGGAAGAAATTCCCGCATTTTTTGTAGATCAACCCGTAATGGGACAGCCTGACACCACGTGTGCCTTCTGATTATACCCTGGGCGTATTAAAAAAAGATGCCCACTGACAAAATGTTTAGGATTTTGAAAGCTATTTTTCATTACAATGGTTTACTTGTCGTTACTTTAAAATTTCAGTTTGTCCCCCCAACTCAACCTTTTTTTCAGAATTGACAAAAACAAAGCATTATGCCTAATCGTCCACGCTTGCGACATATCTCATCCAGCAAAACCATGGAATCTTCACGAACGTTGGACAGAAGGAGTTCTAGAGGAATTCTTCCGTCAGGGAGACCTCGAAGCCTCAATGGGACTACCGTACTCCCCGTTATGTGATCGTCATACTGTACACGTGGCTGACAGTCAAATCGGATTCATTGATTTTATTGTGGAACCGACGATGGTGGTTTGTGGAGAGTTGCTCGTGAAAATGGTTTGTTAAGGTTTTTGAAAATTCTGATACATGTTCACATATTACAGGTTGAACCGCTGGTCTCATTGCCTCCAACAGATTCTCTATTCCCACCAAGTGTCGATGGAGGAGACGACAAATCACCATCAAATGCGTTGAGTCCACTACCTGATCTGTGTGTTTTTCCTATATTGATTTATTGATTTTCTCTTTCATGCATGTCTTCTTTACTTTTTAGCCTCATAACAATCTAGATACTGATTCGATTCAAATGACAATCGTTCACCTTTAGTTCCAGACGCAACTCATCCACTTCACCATCGTCGATTCGTAGGATTCCGTTGAATTACGCTGGAAAATTGGATATTCCGACGCCTTGGATGAAATTCCTTCACGAGAATAAGGCTCATTGGAAGGAAAGAGCTGCGAAAGGTGAGCTGTTATCTGAGAGTGTGTGACGTTACTCTTTTAAAACTCATTTTCCCGCCAATCGTGAAGATCAAACTACAATAGGAAAAGGCAAACTTTGAAATAAGAATGCAAGAGCGCTCCAATGACAAAGCTCTTCTATGGGCCCCGTTATAGACCTGAAAAATGTTTGACATGGGCATCGGCGACAATGAACGAGAAAGTTTGAATTTTTGGTCTATCATTGGAGCGCGCTTGCACATTGTTGAAGATTAATTAATTAAATTTAAAATCAGAAAACCTAACCTTTTCTATATAAAATTTCAAATTTTCAGAAGAAGAAGAGCGAAAAATCAAAGAAGCTGCAGAAGCTGAAGCTGCCGCCAAACAAGTCGAAGAAAACAAAGAAAATGGTGAGATTATTATTTTTTTCCAGAAGTTTATTGATTTTTCTTGCAGGCGTCACAACGAATTGATACACACATCTTCCCAAACACATTCAGATTTCGAGAAATTTTACAGAAAACGTTCCGAACTTTTTTCCCCCCGATCAGTATTATTTAATTATTTTTTTCAGACTATTTTTACTAAAACTTTTGAATATAAATATCGATGAACATTTTTTTTGTAAATAATATTTTGAAGGCTAGTAATTCAATAAAATATTGATTTTTCACGAGAATTTGTAAAAAAACATGTTTTCTAAATGCAATCGCGCTCCACTGATAAGCGAACACAACTTTTCAGCTACA
Organism: Caenorhabditis elegans; assembly: GCF_000002985.6. NCBI lineage: Eukaryota > Metazoa > Nematoda > Chromadorea > Rhabditida > Rhabditidae > Caenorhabditis > Caenorhabditis elegans. Next base: position 13,310,816 of record NC_003279.8, on the reverse strand, counting down.
GTAACCGGGCTACGGTAGAGTTGAAATTTTCAAGTTTGTAATTTTCAAAATGTCACACAAAGGATTCTTTGATGAAAATTGCGTTATTGAGCGAACTTGCAACGAAAAATATCATCTTCATTTGAAAATAAATTATTAAAGGCTATAAAAATATCGACTTTTGGTTTGAAACCATGGAGGAACATGAAAAATAACAGGAAAAATTCGGGAATTAACAGGAACAGGAAATAGTCGAAATTGAGTCCATCACTTGGCTGCTTGCTGGTTAGATCTCCTGAAAAAAAGTAACGTAATGTCTGCGTTTCTGCCTCCCACTCTCTATATCCCCCGCTCCCCAACACACTGGCGGCCGCCCGCTCCCTGCTGTTCATATAGACACACAGCAACCGCCTGACTCGCAGCCCTTATAGCTCAGTGGTAGAGCGTTGGTCTTGTAAACCAAAGGTCCGTAGTTCAATCCTGCGTGGGGGCAATCTCTTTTTGCTGAACTTACTTGAACTCGGTGCGGATTCCGGAATCTCTTGGGACCAATTTAAGAATCCTGTACGGTCCATTTGATGGTCTTCGTGGCATCTGGAACTGGTATGGAGGTTTGAGGACGAATGGCAATTTGGACATCTGTAAATATTATTGCGAATTTCAAAAATTGTGATTTTTTGAGTGTAAAAAAAACATATTTTATAAATTCTCACCGCCTTCTGTCTTCTCTTCTGTGCAATAACGGCTTCTGCGTACCAAAACACTTTTTCGGTGTTTGACATATTGGAAATGAGATTTTGAACTTGTCCAGCTACCATTGTAGTCGCCATTTCTTTTAAAGTTGCTTAAAAATGTGAAAATTTTTAATATATCAACTAAAACAATATAAATTCCAGAAAAAAACATTAAAAATGTAGGAAAATAGGCGAAAAACAACATTTTAAAAATTAAATTAAAAATTTACAACGACACTCCGAAATTCCGCCGGTGCGCAGTAGAGCGCAACTGCATTTTTTCGAAAATTTTCGAAAAAAATCAATCAATAATCGTTCTGCTATGTGAGCAAACTGAGTTTTTGTTGATAAAACTCAAAGTTGTTGGAATTCTAATAGAGATTTTTCAAATTAACATGAAAACACGCTCTACAGATAATTTAAAGCGCTCCGCCCTGAAACGTTGGGTCTCGTTATGTATTTGGATTTTTCGTCTTATTTGTAATATATTCCGTTGTTTTTATTGATTTTTATGGTGAAGTTGGAAAAAATAACTACAGAAAAAGCAAAAAAAACTACGAAAAATTCTTGAAAATGTTGCTCTGGGCTTTGATGATAATTACATGTATATCTTGCATGCAAGACTAATTTTCAATTGGCCCGTAGGGGTGCAAGACTAATAGAGACTGCAAGACTATTAGAGGCTGCAAGACTAATTTTCGAAGATCCAATAGCTTTGTAAAATTGATCATTTATCGTCACAAATTTGACTTGAAACAGTCTAAATTGTGCAAAATATATACTTTTCTATTGTTTTATCAATTATTTAAACACTTTAAAATTTAATTTGGCAAAATTGTTGAAGTTTTCACAACAATCCTGCTGGTCTGGTAAGAATAGGGCTGCAAGACTATCACCGTATTTCCTCTATTTGTCTTGCATGCAATACTAATAGAGGCTGCAAGACTAATAGAGGAAATACGGTATTTGGAAATTCCAGCAATTTGTCCATTTGCCCATTTGCCGGAAAAATCAATTCCGGCAATTTGCCGATTTTCCGGAACAAAATTGTTTGCCGTGCGTACGTGGTGTCAAAGTGTCTCATTTCGGTTTGATCTACTTAGATCTACAAAAAATGCGGGAGAAGAGACGCAGAGTTCTCAACTGATATCGAATGGTTAAGAACGTGCTGACGTCACATATTTTTGGGCGAAAAACTCCCGCACTTTTTTGTAGATCAAACCGTAATGGGACAGCCTAACACCACGTGCGCGCACCGCTGATAGAGCATACCTCTTATATTTTTGCTTCTGTAAACTATTAACTATTGACTAAATATTAAATAAATAGTTTATTGGTAAAAAACTGATTACAAAAAGAAACAAAAAAAAACAAAAAAAAACAAAAAGCAATGAAAAGTTAAAAAGAATTATCGAAATTTATTGATCATCATGTCTTTCCCTGAAGGTCAATAGTGCTGCTCTATGCTTTTGCTCCAAGGTCTTCTGTGCCGCTTCAGCTTCTTTCCTTTTCCTTGCTTCTTTGCATTCTTGAAACCATTTAAGTCCTCTCTGAATGTCAATATTGATCCGTTGCTTCTCACTGTCTTCAATATTACAATCGATCTGCCTTTGAAATATCGCATCGATAAGTCGTTTTTGAGCATCGATTACCGGAATTCTTTTGAAAGGATTATCGCTTTCTTCCGTTCTAATTTCAGCATCCACTGTTGCTTCATCCTTCTTAGACTGATCTTCAGAATTCTCTAGAGTCATATTTTCCATCATTTTCTCAGTTTTTTCCTCTTCTTCCAGAACTTTCTTCTTCAATTTTATCTCCTTATTCTTCTTCTTCGCCAATTGAACCTTATCATAGATGATTTTTGTCTTCTTTCTCCGTTCCTCTTCCATTTGAACTATGAAAGTTTTCACAGTAACTGGTGTCTGAATGAAGCCATACATTTCTGGAATCTCCTTTCGAATTTTTCCATACAAGTTCCTAACAATCACTTCTACAACCGGTTGTGGTAGATCATTCCGATTGATTACTGCTAGAACATGACTTTGGGTAATCTTGGCGGGATCATAAATCAGATCATTACAATGAGTTTGAACAAGGGAATTGAATTCCGCTTGATAATAATATTTCTCCATCAGGTTGCTCTCCAAATTATGAACATGAAAAACGTACTTCTTCAAGCCTTGGTGAAACTCGGAATACTTGGCCACCAAGCTATCCTCAGTGACTTCAAATTTAGATGTACCTTGGTAAAAGTCGAAGTTTCCGGTATGGTCATTGTAAATGTACTTGATGTAGTTTCCATTACAACTGTTGATCACACATACAACCTCTTTCTGACTAGCTTGGCAGATCCTAACTTTGAAAGTTGGTAGAGAATCTAGGTAGTTGAGATCGTCCACGTCGAGATCATCCTCATCATCTTCATCCTCATCGTCCTCTTCGGAATCATAATCAGATTCTACAGCAGAATCTGGGTTTTCCGGGTTTCCAGTCACATCTATACCCTTCTCTATCTCCTGCATCATAAGAGTACGTACAACAACCGGTGGAATCGCTTGGAATGGTCCAAGATGTGAGGATTGCTTTCTGATTCCACCTCTAAGATCTCTCTCAATCACAATATTCTCATTCTTTAATCCCTTAATAACCACGACCAGGTTACCATGAGTGACGAGGCTCGGGTTGTACACGAGTTCCGGAAAGCTGACCTCCACGAACCCGCCAGTCGAGTGAGAATAGGCGTACTGCTCGATCTTGTTCGTGATCCCATTGTGCACAAAAATGACGAGCGTCGAGGTCTTATTACAGACCACCGAGTACTTAGGATAAAGATCCGCTTCGGTGACTCTCGCTTGACACTGAAGACACTTGTGTGGGACCAGCTTGGGTGACGCCGGATGCTTGTTGAACATGTAGTATTGACCAAATCGTTGAACACCGATTGTTCGCGTTCTTGTCACGGGACAATTTCCCATTGCAAACTTGGGCAATGGTCTTGGGCACATGATGGGCCTGACGCCTGGAGCTGGTTGAGCTGGGTATTGAGGGTACATGGCTTGTTGGAGATGTTTCTGGAAAATGAAGTGTGAAGTTTCAGAATTAGATGAGGGAAAAAAGGAAAATGATTGTAGGAATGCTTTTTTAAGGGATTTTTGATTTTTTCAACCACTCACAGTGGACATGAGGGCAAGAAATTTGCAGGAAAATTGAAGGAATGTTAATTGTGAAATTCAAGAAACTCTACATTTTTTGAACGATTTCAGACGTTTTGAACTTCCCAAAAGACATACGTTTTGTAACGTTTTGTGAAAAATTCCGGGCTTTTTAAAGTATCGGCATGATATTTGTCCGTTTTGTGGCAATTTTGAGACATTTCATGGACCTGGAGGGACCAGCAAATCGACAACCCTTTTTGCTCACTTTTCAATTTCCGATAATAGTGTACATAAAGAGACTCTGAATGTTTGAAATTCACGGAATTTCCCAAGAGTTGGCAGAAAAAATTACAGCAAAATTTGAGGATAGTGAATTAAACATGATTATGAAGGATGGAACAAAGTGAGCAAAAAGTATTGTCAATGTACGATGTACTGTTTTTCAGAGGGTTTTCTGCCCTAAAAGTTATTTTCTTTGCATTTTGATAGGAGTTTTGAGTTCAAAAAGGTTTGATAGACAATTAAAAACGACTTCTTTTTTGAAAAATCACAAAAAAAATCATAAATTACCAAGACGGTAACTGGCAACAAACATGAAACAAAATCAGAAAAGAGCAACCTCTTCGTGTGCTGGTACAATGAATGAATGAATGAATGAATAAGAAATGTGTACTGTCGATCTGACAGAGCAACTACGACAATTGGGCGGAGTTTAGGTGTACGCATCTGTTTGTCAATTGACATTCCGATCGATTGTTGACCATTACAGTGGTATATCGATCTGAAACTAGGGTACTTTGGTCAAAAAATGGATCTTGCTGCTGTTTCATGAGGTTTTTTTCCAATTATTTTGGATTTATTGACAAGGAAAGAATGGAATAGAAAATGTTAAATTTCACATCAACTTTGAAAGCTTATATCTCAGTTATCGTTTGCCTTATTCAAAAATTGTCAACTAACAAAATATTTATTAGCTCTTTTTCTATAATTTTGTAACTAATAATATATTGATATCTTTAAAATGAACCGAGATATAACGTTTCAAAGTTAAGTAGTCGGGTGCAATACTAATAGAGGAAATACGGTATTTGAAACCTTAAAGACTGCTTCATAGGCTTGAAAATATTAACGGATTTGCATATAAAATAATGGTCTTACAAATTTCCGTAATAAAGAAGGGAAAAACTATTTTAAAATGCAGTATTTGTGCTCAAACTTCCAATTAACTATAGGCATTGTAGGTATAACATAATAATTTTTCCGTGCTCATTCAGTTGCTAGTTACCATTCCCCGTGTTTTTTCTGTCGACTCCTGGAAGGTTCTATGATTAACAAACATTTTGACCCTCCTTGAATCGTCTTTTGTGTAGCTGAAGTCGAGTAGAAGTTGCTTCTGCCGGTTTTTTTCTGAAACTCAAGAACAAGACGCTAAAAAGTTATGTTGTTTCTGCACTAAAACAATACGCATAAAACTTGTCTCATCTCAATTTTTTGAACAAAGCAAATGAAATATCAAACATAGAAGAAAATTTTTCATCGAATTCTCACAGGTTTAATTTAATAATGTTATCACTTGGAGCACATCACATCAAAGTCCCCATAAGAGGCAGTCCTCCTACACAAGGACTGTCCTGAGAAGGTTTCTAGGTTTGTTTTTTTCTAGGTTTGTTTTTTTCTATAATCCTTCGTTTGGTCAGAGATGTTTCTTTACAGATTTATAGCATACACAAACACTGTCTCTCCCAGTCGATCTACAACAAAACACGGATAGCCTGTACGAGAGATGCACGACGCAGACGGGCAGACGGTGGTCGTAAATGTTCGCGGGCCTTGCTCAAAAGGTCATTATGCAGTAGACTGTCGGTCTCTTCTTCCTGTTCTCTCATTTTCATTTTCTTTATTTTATCCAATTCTTTTTTTTCGAATTGTAAGTTTATGAATTTTCCCTTTTCTCCTCTATAAGAGCCATTTTTATTAAATTATTCCAATTTGTAGTTTTCACTTCAAAAATGGTTCTGCAATTAATCTTTTTTTTTTCAAAAGTAATCCTGCGCCTTTAGACTGTTTCGGTACTCCATTCCGCTAGGCTAATAAATTGACCTAATTTTTAGGTGCCAAAAAATGTCAAAAGAACACTCGTAAAACTTTGATCTACTGATTTTTAATCCGTTGGCTGATGTGGGAACGGGGTAGTCAAATCTATGTGACCTTGCGCGCGCAACTTATCATTCTGAAAATTATGCTAGTTCTAGAAGTTCCTCGAAAGCGTTTTTCTAGAATATTTAAGTTTAATTTTTTTCACTTTTTTAAGAACTTACTGTTTCAAGAAAAAATACTTGAAAGTTTCGTTTTAAACTGTTAGAGAACGGATCTTTAAAGTCGGTTGAAATTGGAATTCCTGCGCAAGTTCTTAATTTTCTGGACGAGAAATATATAAAAAACTGTTCAAAACTAAAACAATTGTCGCCTGGGAATCTGAAATTCTGCTAATCTTGAGCTGGGTTTTCACTTACTTACTGTCCTCTAGTGCACCCAACAAACTTTACTTTGAAATAATATATAAATTTTTCTTTTCATTGCCAGTTCTGACGTTCTTTTTCTTTTTTTTTTGAAATCCTTATAATTCCAAAATTCCAGATCATCATCTCTACTTGTCATGTCATTCATTGCATATCCATGTGCTGTTCCAACTCAGCGCCAAGTTCCAATGTCTCCTCCAACAACTCCACGGATCCTCATGAAACTCTGCCCGATCATGGAGATTCCCATCATTGGTGGACCCCGTCAAAATGGAACCTACAATGTGTTCATCTTCGACCTAAAAATCAGGAAGTTCATTCCACACAGATGCTCCAGTTGTGCAGTGAAGATCCTCGAAGATCACCTGTCACCGATGTATGCCTCGGGAAGTGTGATTTTTATGAGAAATGAGGTTACGCAAGAGGTGGAGCAGTATGTCTACTCGTTCGAGACTGGTGGCTTCCAGCAGGTCGACTATCCGGAGTTGGTTTACTCGGCTGAAAAATTCACGGAATCAAGTTTTATTGTGATGATTGAGAACTCTGATGGAAAGAAAGTTCTGATCGAGCGTGGAGGAAACGAAGCAGTTCGGAAGTTGGAGTACAGACTTGGGAAGTGCGTGGAAATGCCAAAAGTTGAGGTTCAACTCTTGGCCGCCGAAGAATTTGATGACGCGGATCCATGGTCTGACAACGACTCCCTCAGTTCTGAACATCTTGACTACAATGAAACACTTCCAGCATTTAAAACCACATTCTGCCAAGACTTTCAGATGTACGTTCTCTACATTATCACCAGCCGTGGTCATTATGAAAAGTACATATACAATCAGAGCACCAGTCAATTCGAGATCCTCGACTGTGAGAAGTGTCCGGATACAACCAGAGAAGTGGATCTTCTCCCCAAGTATGCAGAGTTTTGCGAAGAGATTCAGGCTTATGTGATTCACGTCTTCAACTCCTTCACAGATCGCATGGAGCAATATGTCTTCGACTCGAAGATTCAGGGATTTGTTGAAGTGAATCAGCCAGAGCTGAAGTATGACTCATCGAAGGATCAGGATCCGACTTCGAGCATCTTCTTCGTTCTCAAAGGGACAACAGTGATCATGAGGGGTGCACAAGGAAGACTGAAGAAGGAGGTATATTGCTCGATCAAAAAACATTTCGTGGAGGTTCCCAATTCGGTGATCAAGAGTTTTGATACTCAGTTTATGGAGAAGAAGCAGAAGATGGACAAGAAGAAGAAGGCCAAAAAGATCAAGAAGTCCAAGAAGAAGGCATCCAAAGAATCTCAAGAGTTGGATGTCTTGGTCGAGAAGATCCGTCTTTGTGATGATCCGTTTTCTGATGGCCCATCTTGCTCAACTTCTCCAGATATTCCGGAGGATGCCCCAGGTAACCCTTAACACTTAATCCATACTATTATTCATTTTTCTAAAAATATACTCATTTCAGACGATGGCATGTCAATTCTCAAACAAAAATTCGTGGAAAGCCTGACAACTCTCTACGGCGGATCGTTGCCACCATATGTTCAGAAGGAATTGGAACAGATTTGAGGATTTGGATTAAAATTAGTTTTTTTTGTTAAATTGCATATTTTTTTATTTTATTTTGTCTTGCGGTCTCATTTTTCTTCCCGATGTTCCATAAATAAAAGACAACTGTAAATTTGTGTGCCTTTAGAAACGGCGGGAAAAAAATCATTGCTGAAAATCTTGCTTGACGTCATAGTCTTTTAGAATGGGATTGCCAGGTTCTCTTTGAGGCAAATTAAAATGGGGCACGTTTCCAAAAGAAATCCGGCAAATGGATGTAATTTTCTCTGATTCTATGAATCTTCTGTCCACATTTGTAGTCCAATTCAAGGGTGGGCGGCAATTGCCGTTCGGCAAATTTTTTTGTCGACAAACTCGGCAAAGCGGCAAGATGCCGATTTGCCGGAAGTTTTGAATTCCGGCAATTTGCCGGTTTACCGATTTGCCGGAAGTTTTCAATTCCGGAGGTTTGCCGGTTTGCCAATTGCCGGAAGTGTTTAGAGGGGCTTTTTATATGACAGAAGCACTTAAAACTGTGCCTTTTTGAAATTTTATTCCGTTTTCTTTAGATATATTCATAGAGTTTGCTTATTTTTAAAAATAGATGTAGGAACATTCATAGGATGCGTAAAAGTCTGCTGAGTGAAATCGAAATTCTGAAATTTCCAAAAAAAATGTGCAAAACCACAATTTGCCCGTTTTTCTGGCAAATTTGGCAAAGCGTCAATTTGCCGGTTTGCTGATTTGCCGGAACTTTTCAATTCCGGCAATTTGCCGATTTGCCGGAAATTTTCATTTCCGCCAATTTGCAAATTCCGGCAAAAAATCATTTGCCGTCCACCCCTGGTCGAATTACTCTCAGGTGGATCGCGTCCTTGCTCAGTGTCTGGGAATTTAAGCTGACCTTGCTTTGTCTTAATAATGGGAGTATAGGAGAAATTTATGAAGAAATGTGAGAAGTACATGTAGCCAAGATATGGGCGGTGCCATATTCAGTTCATGCTCCGCCCATATCTTGGATACTTTTCTGTTCAGATTGCCGATAATTCTTTCTATTAGATCAGCAGCCGTAACATGTTGAGATTTACCATATCTGTAAAATCAGTTCCCAGAAATTTTGTTAAAAACCATCAATATACTACATTCGTTTGTAGATCTTCTCCTGGTAGTCGTCTCAATCTTACATCAGTCGATAAAAACATCTGCCAATTCCCACCTCTTTCCCGAATCTGGTATCCCAAGAGCTGAGTATCGATTTAAATTGGTTGCAGCGTTTGCTCCAGATGCTCTGAGTTGTCTTGAAGAGCAGAAGACATCATTCAGTCTGCCTGCATCGCCTCTAGTAGGTCGTTTTTCTTTTCTCTAGTCAGTCTCTAGAGCTCCTGTTTCCATTTTTTTGTTCTCGGCTATGAACTACAGTATTTGTTTCCTTTTTGCCTTTTTCAAATATGATGTATTCTTGAAATTGATATGTCCGTAGTTCCCTTTTCTAAAAGTGTATCTTGTAGTTACTTGTGGTTTTACCAAAAATTGGACAAAAAATATCAGTTGTACTTTGATGGTTTTATTCAAAACTTGATTTTAACACAAAGGAGGACTAAAGACGCTATTTATGCCCCTGATACCAAATATCGATGTGAAAAAAATATAAAAAATTTCCGTGATTTTATATTAATTTATTAAAATCCCAAAATCCTATTTAACGCCGAAATTTTCGTCAGAAAAGGCATCGCCCATAAAAACCGTACCGCACTTGTGGATTTACGAGATTCATATTTTCGATTCATTTTATTTAATTTTCAGCCCTAGCAGTAGCCTTACCTAAATTCTAGCCCACAAAATTTGTGCATCTTCCCGCCTAGTATTATACAACAATCTGTATTGATTGCTTATTCCCAGGTGTTCTGTACGCGGAGTTGGCGGGAGCATTTACCAATCGATAAACTTTACTTGATACGTTTATATGTCCTGTTGCACTCGTCGTTTTGTATTAACTCCTACAACACTTTTTGCTCACTACTTTTTCATTTTTGATTTTTTGCAGTGGTTCTTATACTTCTAAATTTCCTTTAAACTCCTATTTTTAATCGCGCCTGGTAATTTCACTTATCACTTTTTTATTGCATTTGTATACGTTTTCAATTATTCTTAATCTAACTACACCTTAATTCCAGAAAAATCTCCAAGATGACACCTCTTTCTGCTCTTACCTCCAATCCAGCGCCTTCACCTCCACCGAAGTTTGCACTCGGAAAGTGCCCTGCCACTGCTATCCACGTGGTCAGTGTTCTTCGCCCAAACAGACAACGCTTTTGCTATGAGAAAACGGATGCTGGTGATTTGATCCCTCACAAATGCCTCATATGCCAACCAATTCTCACCGAGAAGCACATTTCTCCGTACTACGCTGTCTACAGTGACCTACTCGAAGATTTCGTGCTCTTCGGGTATAATACAATGACCGGGAAGATGGAGCAGTTTATCTACGCTTTCAAGACGGATTGCTTTGTTGAAGTGAATCGTCCCGAGATTAAGTACAATCCGGCGTTTCTTGTTAAAGGAAACGTTGTGGTTGCTCTAAATGGTCCTGAAGGCGAGCTGGTCGTGATTGAAAGAGATTGCCGTGGTCTTCTCAGTAAGGAATCTACAAGTTATGGACAGTTCCGAACTCTTCCAACAGCTGCTTTAAGGACTCTGACGCTTCAAGATCTGGAACGTGATAGGTGGGATAGAGCCGCGAATTCTGATGAAGTCAAGATTTCATCAGGTAATGAGAGCTTTGATAGACTCTACGCAGAGTATCAGAAGAATCTCCCACGATTCCAAGTTCGTCAATGTCTGCATTTGAACAAAGAATTTCTATGCGTCTATTCAAAGACTAGCGGGGATTACACAAGACTCGAGTACATTGACGAAACAGGCGACTTCCAGAAGATTTCCTGCACTCTTTGCACATGTGAAGTCACCGAATCGAACCTTATTCCATTGTATGTGGAGCGTAATGCATCCGAATTGGTGATTCATGTTCATAACACCGAGAATAATCAAATCGAGCAGTACATCTATGATGTCCGTACATTTGGATTCGTTCAAGTTAAACGCAATCTAGTTTATGATCCGAAAAAGATCACCAGTGGGCTGAACTTGTTTATGGCGGAAAATATAGACAATCGCAAGGTGTATATGATCATGAGAGGTCGTGATGGAAGACTTCAGAAAGAAACATCTGGAAGTGGAGGCTTCGAGAAGATGCAGCCAGTTGCGGTGAAAACATTCCAAGTTCAATGGGTTGAGATGAAAACTGAATTCGAAAAGAAGAAGGCTAGCACGGAGCGAGTCGAGCCACAACATCCAGTTCAGACGGAGGGCGAAGATATAATGGAAACCGTGTTAGCGATGGTTGAATCTTTTAATTGTGACTTGAGAAAGGAACTTGGATTGACACAGGATCAAGAGATTCCCAGAAAGGCGCCTAGAGTGGAATCAGCTGAGACGGAAGAGAATATAGTGAAGAATCTCGAGAAGCTCCAAATTGCGAAGGATCCCGAAGAGCCGACTACAGCTGCTTCTGAAGGTGGAAATACATATGGGTATCAGGAATTGGACGATACGATGTCTGAGGGCTTATTGGAAAAAGAAGCAGAATCGAAGCATCAGGACGCCAACGAACCAGAGCCTGTGAAGAATGTCACCTATGAGCCGGATGTTGCAGCAATGGACAAGAAGAAAAAGCGGAGAGAGCTCAAGAGTCGGCTGAACAAAATTAATGCTCAAATTGACGAGTTGGAGAAACGAAGAATGGAAAGAGCCGGAAAGAAACAAGTCGTCTCAAGCTCAGTGCCTTCGGAAGAAGCTGCTCAAGTTGAAGGTATGTATGCTTTTCAAAAACTTTATTTCTGTAGCTATTACCCGTATTTCTTTTGGAAATAGGTTAAGGGGTACTGTAGGCTTACTGTGAAAGTACAAAAATCACCTAAACCTTTGAAAATTTTCAGCACCTGCTTCACCTGCTCTGGCCGAGAACACTAATCAAATCTCAAACGAAGAAACACCTAAAATTGATATATTTGAAGGGTACAATGGTTCTTTCTTGTTCGGGACAAACACATCAAAGGAATGGATCGTTGAAGACATCCGAAATCACATGGTTGGAAAATTGTTGAAAGCGTTCTGGCCAAGAATCCAGAATGTAGAAGAGATGAATGGTGAACTGTTTAAAAAGTTGATCGCCAATGCCAGAAAATGTGAAACGGAGATTTTGGAAGCATCGAATGACCGAGATGAATACTATCGTTTGATGCAATTAACAGTTGACCAGATTCTCAAGAAAACTTTAAAAAAAGACCAACGAGCCACTGAACATAACCGTAAGTTGCTATTAATTTTTTAATATGATAATTTGCTTTTAATAATTTTAAAAAAATTTGAAATAATTGAAGGCTAGCCTAAACTGACAAAAATGTCTCAACTCCTGTTATTCCCATTTTAAGAATTTTAAGATTAATGCTTCAAATATCGATATTTATTTTCAGACCAACAACCAACACAAAGCTCCGATGAACTTGCCAAAAATCACGAGAAAAACTAAATCAGTTCACATTCATTTTCTTTTATATCTCTTGCTTTTGCTTATATCCTGTAATGAATGCGTGCTTTATCCCAAATAAATATTAAATTGATAAGTATTTTTCTTTTAATTGCACCCGAATTTGGCGTTGGGCGAATCATTTTCGGAACAATGAAACCTTGAAGAAACATGTAACTAAAAAATCGTAATTCCAGTTGTAAATTTGCAAAACTAACTTTTTCGTTTTTCATCTTTTAAAAAAAAACTTTCATGTTCGTTTTTTAAATAATCCCAGCCCTGATCGGAATCACCTTCACAATAATAATCCTTTTAAAATATTGCCCGACCGGATTCCCCGGAAGAGCTATTCCAAAAATTGTTCACAATCGACACTCTCTTTCGAAAGATCGAAACTCCGAATTACCTTGGTAACTGGGTTAAAACCAAATTTGATAGAAAATGACGAGAAGGCCACTTAACGCGTGTACCGACAAAATGTGGGCGCGCGTACGGGACTATAAAACTGACACTGCGTGCGTCTGCTTCTATACAACCTTTGCAGCGGGTGAGATTGGCGCCCGGTTAGCTCAGTCGGTAGAGCACCAGACTCTTAATCTGGTTGTCGCGGGTTCGAGCCCCGCATTGGGCTTACGTTTTTGTTTTTTATTTCAGACTTTTTTATTTATGTCATGTCAGCATTTTAAGTCAGCATTTCGCCCTCTCACACTTATGAAATCAAAAACTGCAACCAAAAAAAAAACAATTTCTGAAAATGCAACGTTTATTATCATAATTTTCATGAAATCAAAATTAAATTCTTGAATCAGTCGATGTGTATGCGATTTTTAAATAAAACAGAAAAAAACAAGAAAGCGAGAGAAAGAGGGACGAGAATTCTTGGGACTAATCATGTGGGTAATGAAGAAAAAAAGACGAAATTGGGGCATTTTAAGGCTGAAAATAGCTAATTTCCAGTCTGAACATACCCAAAAGGAGGCTACACACGATATTTTAGAGCAATTGGAGCAAAATAAGAAGGTAATTCTAAAAAAATCTTAGGATTCTTTTTTTTTGAGATGATAGAATGGATTACATGTACTAGAAGAGTGGGGAGAAAGAAAACGTTAGACATGAAGAGCAAATAACTATAGAAACTTGGAAATTTCAAGATATTTAGAGATATTTGATTGAAATGGAGAAATAAGAGGAATAATAAATTATTAGTGATGAATAATTGGAATAGAAAATTTGATTTTTTTTGTTGGGTTTGTTGGTGAAGGTTAAAGATTTTTCAGAAAAAAAAAGAAAAAAAAAAAATAAACGAAATGATTAACAAAGGTGTGTGTAACAATCACAGTCGAGAGTCCGAGAAAAAACAAAAAAAGAAAGAGAAAATGGATCAGAAATTAAGGAAAAAAGTGCAGAAAAAAGAAAAAAAACGACTAAATTGACTTCTAGAAGACGTATTCCTCATCCGACGAGTTTGTCATGTCGATGGCCCAACGGAATTTCTCACGGTGAGTTTTGGTGAAGACCTGGAAATAAAATCGATTTTAATGGGGATCTAGAGTGTCGGTTTTTCTGAATTTATCGAAAAATAAAATTTGAATTTTGACCATTTGTCTTCTTATTTTTCCTCATTTATATGATCTTTCGGGTTTTTTTTCCCGAAAAATTTAACATTTTTCTGTTTTTTGATAAAAAATTTCGGAAAAAAGTGTTTTAGTACTGTGTACTACAGGGAATTGTGCATATTTTAAGGAGCGCTTCTCCTCATTAATCTCGTGTACTCCTAGAGGAAAACAATGCTTCATTTTAGACAATTTTCGCCAATTATTTCTGCATTCCACATTCAAATCTCCATTTTTATCGAATTTATTCAATTTCAGGTGGAATTTGGCGTTTTTATGATTGATTTTCTCAGAGAAACGTCATAAAAATTGATAAACTGATGATTTGAATGTTGATCCACCAAAAATCATTGGTTTTCCTCGAGGAGTACACGAGCAGCGTAAATCGACAAATGGTACTGTTTGGACAGTATTTTTGACGAAAAAATCACAAAATACCGCATCTCTTCAAAAACACGACATTGTGTCGATTTACGGAGGTCATATACTCTACGAGGAGAGTGTGCATTCAGTTTTTGGATAAATTTTGCAGTTTTCAATGCCTAATTTATGTTCCAAAACGAAGTATTTTCGACAAAAACTGTGTAGCCACACTCTTCCTCGTGGAGTACACGAGCTGCGTAAATCGACACAGTTTGTCCATTTTCCCCCGTGAATTCATTTCTCCGAAACTATCTCTCACCTTCTCCAACGGAACCTCAAACTTCTTGCACCAGGCGACAGTGATCCGAGGATCAATATAATTGAGTTTCGAAGTACCCAACGCGATCTGTTTGTTCTCATCCTTATCAGTTCTTGAGATTTTCAACTTTTTCAACTGCTCCTTCAGTCTGTCGTACTTCTTCTGGGCCTTCTCCTTTTCTGCTCCGCGAGCAGACTTCAGCGCGGCTTCGGCTTCCTTCACCTCCTTCTTTTTGTCCTTGATCTGGAAAAAAAACGAGATTAGTGAATAAATTTCATATTTTTTTCGCAACCTTTTGCTCCAACTTTTGCATCGACTCATCGAATCCCTTCGAAACGGCACGTTGATGGTTACAAAGGATCGCAACCTGCCGATTAGCACGATTGTATGACAGAATTTTTGCCGCCACATTGTCCTTGGGATTCGTCAGCTTTATCAGTTGCTCTTGAAGTGTGATCGAAGCATTATAGGTACGGAACACTTTTACCGTCAAACCATCCATCAAACTTCTCAAATGATCATTGAGTGTTGCAGTGTCGAGACGATCGAAAAGATCATCACTCGGAGCTTTTCCCTCCATGAATATCTTCAAATTCTTGTAGACTCGCTTCTCAACAGAAACTCGATTGAAATAACGAATCGAATCCTTTCCAAGAAAATCGAATTCCACAACAAACTCCTTTTCCTTCTTATCATCTTCATTCAGTTTCGCCGAATCGAAGAGCTTAATGTGCTCAACACGAAGTGAGCAACAACCAACAGTATCAGCAGCTTCATCTACATCCTTCTCATTTCCAGCACGAAGAGCCAACTTATCAATAAAATACAAAGCCGTAGCACGTTGTCGAACTCTCATCTCCTTCGACTTAAAATCGTCAGTATACCGCTCACGAATTCCACCAATCTTCTTTTTAAGTCGCCGCGCTGTTTCGTACTTTTCAAAGTCCTTTTCTCCTTTAATCTTTGAAGATGGATTAAGCATAATGTACTTATTCTGTCCGAGCACACTTTCAGTCCAAGAGCACAGCCACGTAACAGTATTGTCATGTCTCACTTCTTTCCATTTGTGCCCAGGTGGTGGTTTTGGAATTTCAGTGTCTTTTCCGCAATTTATGATGACATCCTCTGGCATGATACGCTTCTTGATAAGACCCATCTTCGGATGTCCACCTCTTCCACGGAACACTCCTGGAGGTTCAATTCGGAAATTTGCAACCTTTTGCCGATGACCATCAATTATTGCAATTCCATAAATCTTCACTTCCGCTTCCTTCTCCTCTTTAATCTTCAACTTTTCCTCTTTAGTCATCGCTTTGCGAATTTCCCGTTGCTCTTTTTGATAAGCATCGATAGCTCGAAAATCGCACTTTTTCAGATCATGTATACGTTCACGTTCCTCGACAGTCATCACTTTTCTCCAATCTTTCATAAAATTCTTGTTGAAAGCCTCTTTTGTCGAATACTCGTGATCCAGTACACCAGCATAAAATTGAGCAATTTCTTCCGTTTCAAGAGTCAGCTTCATCTTCTCTCCACCATATTTGAAATGAACATGAGATGGAAGTGGAATGTATGGTGGAGCGAATAGTGGTCCACAGTGTTGAAGGGAATTCCATTTAACACCTGCAGGCTTCTTTTCCTCTTTCCACCATTCCCATATATCTTCTATATCCTCCTCTTTCTTCACTTTCTTCTTTGGTGGCTCTTTTTTGCCGCCGGCGTCTTTCTTTGATGTACTTGGCTTGCTCTTTTCAGCTCCTTTTGACTTTCGTTTCTGCAAAAATAAATGATAAAATTATGATTCGTGCAAATTTAATTATTTAAAGTATCTCGTAGAAGGTTAGAAAACAGTTTTTGATTTTTTTTTTGAGAAAATATATTACTGGTGGGTAATTCAGGTTAGACGGAAGTGGTTTTTTTTGGATTAACTTTTAATTTTTTCGATTACATTAAAATTTCCGGAGCAGCATGTAATGTCGATTTACGCAGGCATCGTGTTCAATTTTTTGAGCAAAAAATCGTAAAATTTCCGATTTTTAGCCTAAAAATGATTAAACACCCAATTTTTCAGAAGAATTTGGCATAAAGTCTAAATATCCGAGAACTTCAGCTAAAAAACTAAATAAATTTAAATTCACACTTTTCCTCGTGTAGTACACAATTTCTGCGTAAACCGACACCATTTTTAGCTTGCAAATTAGTTTTTTGTGCAAAAAAAAGCGGGAAAAAGCATGCAAAATCAGGAAAATCCACATCAACAACACCTTTTTCTTCGCCTTTTCATCATCTTCATCATCCGAATCCTCGTCGTCCTCTTCCTTAATCTTCCGATTCTCCTTCTCCAGTCGTTTCTTCTCTTTTCGCTCTTTTTTCTCCCTTTTTTCCTTTTTTCTACGCTCTTTCTCCTTTCTCTTCTGTTCCTCTTCATCATCTGTCGTCGGAGCTTCGTCTTCTTCTTCTAGTTCATCGTCGGAATGGATCTAAAAAAGCAGAAAAAAACTAACGAAACAAAGGAAATGTTAAGGACGTGCAGAAAAGTAGGGTTAGAAGGGTTATTTTTCGCTAAATTCCATCTAAAATATGCTTATTAACACATATTATTACTATCTAATTGAAAATCTTGTAGAAATGCTGGTTCTTGCTCACATCGGTTTCACAAGGAATATGTACATCCAAACAATTCAAAATTGCGAGAAAATACCTAAATTTCAGCAATTTTAATGTAAAAATAGCAGAATTTTACGTATTTCTTGCATTTTTCAACTGTTTTGAGTTCACATAATCTTATAAAGCGAATAATTCTCTCTGCAACAAAGAAAATGGGAACTAGCTAATTTTTTTTCGTGGAGCAACTTTAAAACCAAATTTTGTGTTGAAAAACATAATTTGGATGAAATTTAGCAAAAAAAAAGTGAATTTTCATCGCCAAAAACCCGTGCAAATAGGTTATTTTGGAGGAAAAAATGTTATTAATTGCTACAAACCTGTGGCTTAACATCCTCTTCACTAACATCTCCTTCTGATTCTTCATCATCATCCTCACTACTCTCCTGAGCTTTTTTCTTATTATTTTTCTTGCTTTTCTTCTTTTCAGGCTTATAATCATCCTCAGAATCACTTCCAACATCCTTCTTTTTCCCATTTTTCGCCGAAGACTTTCTCTTCTCGGGCTTATAATCATCCTCATCTGATCCACTTTCAGCTTTCCTCTTCTTTTGTTTCTTTTCTTTTTTATCTCTTTTCATCAGTTCACCGAATGGAACTTCACTGTCTGATGCCATTGGCTCATCTTTCACCTCTTTTTTGATTTCATCGTTTCCGTTCGTATCGTAGACTGTTGAGTTGCCGTTTCCGTTCGAGTGATGATTCGACACTACACTCATCGTTTGAGCAAGTTTCTGATGATCCACGAGAGCTCTTTTGATTGATAAGATATCTTCGTAGAAGCTGTCGAATCAAATAGATGGAGTGTGTGAGTGTCGGAGAGATGATACTCTGCAAACATTTAAATGAGGAATTTTGAAAGAAATTGTGAAAAGGAAAGAGTATTTAGAGGTAAGAGAGACATATAGTAAGAAAATATCTCAAAAATTGATTCAATTTAGCTTAAACTTGAGCTTGTTACGATTGGAAAATTATTTTAATTTTATTACTACATAGAAGTTAAATTTTGCGCCAAAAAATACGGCGCCCGGATCCGACAAATTGCGCATTTAAAGAGTACTGTAATTTAAAACTCTCGTTGATTGTGGAATTTTCATCGATTTTGTTAAAGTTTTTCACGATTTGTTAAAATTCATGATTTTTTTGCTAATTTTTTTCGTAAATTTTGCGATTTTTCAGATCTTAATATATATTTTCAGAAATTTTCAAGCTGCCTCGTAATAAAATCTACTTTTTCAGGCTTAATTTGAACCTTTTCGGATATATTTTTCAAAAATCGACTTCGCCGAGAAAATTGATTCACTTAGCTCAAGATTCTAATCTTGACAAATTAGCAAAATAAATAAAACTTTAGATTTTTATCGCTCACAGTTGCTATATTAATGGCCAACGGAACGACGACCTTACGCACGCCGCGGCGGGTCCCACCACGAAATTTCACCAAGTCTTTTAGAATCGACTTTTGTGTGGTGAAACTTTCGTGGTAGGACCCGCCAGTGAGAACGATGATGGAGGACATTATGAATAAGAGTGTGTAAAACTAGTTGTTGTATGGTTAAAGTAGTGGATGCGATATAATAAGAGAGGCGAAGGATTGTAAAGTAATAGTGGAAAACAAATGAACATGATTGAAGAATTGGAGAAAATACGCAGAAATTGCAGGATTTCGAGGGAAAAAAAAGGTAAAATAGTTTTTTTTCTCGATTTAGAGTCAAAACACCAACATAATGTTTATGAATATCGGTTCTTTTTAATTTTGGTCCTATTTCAGCAGCAAAATCTGTAGAAACTTGGAGCTTATAAACAGAAAATATACCTACATCAGCAAAAAAACTATCGAAAAAATCCAAAAAGTTCTAGAAATCTCAAAAAATACATACGAATTAAGTCGCTCCGACACGGGCAAATTGATAAATTTTGAAAATTTCAACTACACATAGCCTTTTTTCTCAAATATTCATTTAAATTTGATACTTTGGGGGCATTTTGAGACAGAAATTCCAGCAAACTGAAGGGTTATATTCGTAAAACTCGGAACATTTCAGATTCGTCAAATCTACGAAAACCGAGGCCAGAAAATAACATCTCCTAATATTAAAAATTGACTTTTGACACCAACTAAATCATCATTTTTCAAATCAATAATTCTCAAAGTCCCTCAAAAAATACTCATCCAACTTTCTTCCATCTACTGAATCCATCCTCCTAGCACGAAGGTCATCTGCACTATTTACACCCGGTGTGCACTTTCCGTCGCCTGCTCCCTTCTCTCTCACGGGCGGCATCATATCTCTCGCTTCTCTGCGTCACTTTGGCGCCCGGTGCCCGCGAATGATGTATGTGCTCCTTGTGCCATAAGAGGGCTGATTTAAGATCTGAGCAGAGGGAGAAAGAGAGAGAGGAAACGACCACGCAAAAGCTAGAATCTCTAATTCAACACGGCTTCTGATTGCTCAATGATTCATCAAAAGAGGGAGCAGGGTTCAATTTTGCTGTTCAAGGCCGGAGATTCGAGTTTTGCAGCTGCAATGGCGATTTTTTGAACGAGAAAACCACAGTGAACCCCTTAAAATTTTTTTATCCACAGAAGAAACTAGTATATGCCCGAAATTCGAAGAAAAATATTCAAAAAAAAGCACATGGATTCGCAATTTTAATTCTTTCGAGGTAGAATCACAAAAAATATGTTTTTTTTTTCAGAAAAAAAAATGTTTAAAAAGTATGCCTCTGTATTTATGAAATTAGCGAAAATACTTGAACCTGTCTAGTCTGAATTGTTTGCTGTGTCATCTTGACCCAAGTGCACACACACACTCGTACAGTGGCGAATCAATGAGAATGACATACTTTTGAATTTAAAAAGATGAAATAT
Source organism: Caenorhabditis elegans (assembly GCF_000002985.6). Taxonomy (NCBI): domain Eukaryota; kingdom Metazoa; phylum Nematoda; class Chromadorea; order Rhabditida; family Rhabditidae; genus Caenorhabditis; species Caenorhabditis elegans. The sequence continues at coordinate 13,290,472 of NC_003279.8, read as the reverse complement.
GTAGATTATAACACCAGAAGACGAAGAGTTAAACCGAAAATGAGGAAAGGAACACAAATTCATATTTAAAAAATGAGGTATTTTACGATTAAATAAGTAATTCGCTTCAAATAGGTTTTCAAGAATCTTAGAAATATATTGCTCCACATACCGCGTTCTCACTGTGCTAAATTTCATCATAATTAATAATTAACACAAAACACAAAAATTACGCGGTTTTTGGGTAAATTTGTACATTTCGGCATCAAAATCGCACCAGAAAATTCAATTTCACCTACGAAAATCATCGAAAATCACTCAAAATTCATTACAAGCAACAGGATTTGAAAATAATCGATATCGAGTTTTTTGAGGCGTTCCATCAGAAAAATGTCGAACATGTTCACTTTTTTCACAAGTTTTCGATGAAAATCACTAAAATTTTAGGCACAAGTGGAGAAAAATACGGGGAATTCGATAAAATAAACGAAAATACGCAAAAAATCGGGCGCAGGTGCCCCAGAAAGGGTCCAAAAAACTGCAAAATCTGTGGTGTTATTTCGTGCCAGACAGTGAGGCGATGCGGTCGCGTCGCGTGCTCATGTGCGGTGGAGCGAACATGCTGATCAGGTGTTCGTGACGATTTTTTGCGAGTTCCCAACCGATTTTCGAGGATTTTTTTTTTTTCTGTTGAAATTTAGAATTTTTATTTCAATTTAAACGTTGAAAATTTTATAAATTAAAGGTGAAAACTATGGAATACATGAAAAGTTCTCATACACCCAATTAAAATCATTTTTACCCTTAAAACAATTCTTGATTATCGATTAAAACTAAACGTTTTCCCACTACATTTTCGTACTTTTCCTGCAATTCCAAGTGTATTTGAAGCTTATCAGTCAGTATTCTCCATTCGTACCGAAATTTCCCCTATAATTTTCTTATTTTCAGTAATGACGCGACCACATCAGCCAAGAATAGACTTAAATCACGGATTTCTTCGATTTATTAGACGCAATCAAGTTGATCGCGATGAGTACAATCGAGTACATGAAGAAAGAAAATCAGAGATTCGCGAACGAATTGGCAGCAGTGATAGTTCACAGGATGGTGAAGAGAAAGCTCAGTCGAACGTCTATGTTCCGCCACACTTGAGAAGGCAGAAAAAGGAAAATGAAGAGAAATTTTCAGCTTTGAAAGGTAATTAAAGCAAGTTTTTCCAGGAATATTCTAAAAACTCCATTTTCAGCTTCCCGATCACAATCCCAATCAGACACTGGTTCAGAAGAAGGCGAAGGAGCATCAGGAGGCGGTGAAGCCAGTTGTCCGATTCAACAGAAACAGAAAGCATTTGATGAAAATGTACGGAGACAAGTACGCCGAAGAATCGAACGAACTCACCCGACAGTCGATGATATTTGCATAGTATTGGCCAATTATAGCCTTCAGGAAGCCGCTTCAAAAAATTCAGAAAATTCGAATGAAGACCTTTTCGAGTTGGTTTTGACGCTGAAATCCGGAGAACAGAAGACGATTGGAGTGCCCAGGGTACTGCTTTACTGCTTCACCACTGGTTAGAGGGGAAAAATAAAAAATCTCATGTTAATTAGTTTTTCCCGTTATTTTTTGATATTCCCATCACTTATTTTTCGGTCGGTTCGGTTTCATCACGAGTTTTTGGATGAAATTTAGTCTTAGACCCCCCCCCGCCGCTTATCAAGGTGATACGATTTATGGCTTTTGTTCCCCACTACGTGAAGATACTGTTTTTAAGAAAATCGATAGAATATTTCGATTTTTTTGTGGTTTTTTGAGTCAAATTCAAGGTTTTTTGGGCTTAGTTTAGGTTTTTAAAAACCAAATGTATAGAGTTTAAGCCAAAACTAGCGGTTTTAAAGTAAAAATTGCGATTTTACAGCTAAATTTAGATAATAGGGTTCTTAATGCCAACTTTTGAGAATTTTGAGCTTAATTTAGGGTTCTTGAGACAAATTTAATAGTTTTAAAGCCAAATATAGAGGTTTTATAGAAAAATGTCGAAATTTTAAACCAAATTCAGGGTTTTAAATACAGATTCAGTGGTTTTAGCCAAGTTTACGGTTTTGAGCTAAATTTACAGTTTTGAAGCCAAAGTTAGGGAGTTTTAAGGGTTTTCAAACTAATTTAGCGGTTTCATACCAAATCTAGGGGTTTTAAAGCCAAATTATGCATTATTTGTGCAAAATTTAAAGCTTTTAAAACAACATTTTGGCTGTTTTAAACCAGTTTTACTAGTCTAAAGTCAATTTTTGAGATCTTATTAGCCAAATGAATAAATTAATTTAATTTCAGAACACACAAGCCGCCCGTCTCGCGAAGTCTCTTTCCCGCGAACATCATTTTTCGGACTCCCAATGCAGAAATTTGCGAATTTTCATTGAAGAGCAACTCGAGCTCCGATTTGCTCGTGAGAAGTCAACTGCCACGTCATCAGATGCATCGATTCCCGGCTCTCCGACGTCTTCATCGGAATCATCGATTATAGAGTTTTCTGCTTGAAATATCAGAGCTTTTTGTGTGACTGTGTTACTGTGTTGTTGTTGATGTTGCTCGGCTTAAAATATTTTAATGTAATTTTTAAATTTGTGTTAAGAAAAAATCAAGCTCTTTTTATATTCACTTTTTAAATTCAAGTTTTCTGTTTCTCTTTTCTCTGTCGCTCTCTTTGTCATTTGTTCTCGATTTCCCTGTTTTCTCGTCATTTCCACATTGACTGGTGCCGTTTTTTTGTACTTTTTATGTCGAAATTAGGCAAATTTTAGGCCTGTGATCGTGTTTTTTCTCCTTCTGTGTTTTTTTTCGATATACTCGCGCCATCATATCGATTTTACTTCTTCGGTTTCCTCTTTTTTCGAATTTATTTTAATTTCAAATATTAGTTGTAATGAATAGATTGCAAGCTTTTCGGCCGCCACCTAGGGCGGCCATTTTTTTTTTTTTTTTGAATAATTTTTTCGTCGTTTCTTATCGACTTTTTCTCAAATATCTTTGCACTTTACCGTTCTTTTTTTTGCGTTTTACCCCACAATTTTCGCCTTATCGCACTTGTTATCGTCCTATCATGACCACACTTTTTTCTCTTTTTCACGAGATTTTTCACTCTCTGTTCCCTTTTTTGCCCAATTTTTCCCCTCTGCTGCAAACGACGCTCCAACATTACGGCATTTGTGTGTATGTGGTGGAGACGACGAGAGTGACACTCATGTCCTCGGCCTCGCGGTTTTGCAGGAATTGATTGATTTTAGGGTGGCAAATCCTTCGACTTTGTGTAGAATTTGGAGAAAATTTTGGAAAATAACTCTAGAAATTGTCAATTTTTCCATTTTGAGCTCACGTTTCTTTAAATTTCTGATAATTCCACTTTTCCCGATTTTTTTTTTGGCTCCTCGTTCTCGAAATTTTTCCTCGATTTTTTAAAAATGGGTCTCGCTGCGAAAAAGTTTATTTACCTGTCTTAAGGTATTAATTTTTCTCACATTCCAAATGGTATTATTCAAACGCGAGATTGTGCGGATGTCTGTCACTCTCTAACTATCTACACTCTCTGTACCGGTAATACTTGACTTTTAAAAATCGTTAGAAAAACTATAAAATAAAAGTTCCACAATCAACGAGAGTTTTAAGCTACAGTACTCTTTAAAGGCGCACACATTTTTCCATTTAACAATAATTTTTGACGTTTCTAGACCGGGTACTGTAGTTTTGAAGCAAAAATAATAAAGAAAAAAGGCTTCTTAATAGTATTTTGTAAGAAACAAAAGCAGCAATCTTCGTGATGTGCTACCATACGAATTTTTCGCGTCGAGACCCATCCGATCAATACACCTATGCGCCTTTAACAATACGTACGGTTATCTATCATCAATTTTTGCCCTCTTTTGTTATATTTTTCTCTAATTTAACCACCTTTTTCTCTCAGAAACCTCAATTTTTTCCATTAAAAATGTAATATTTCAGGACCCGTCGGTCGGTGAGCTCCTCGCCAAACGTTTTTCATCATTCCCAACATAATCATTGCACCGCCACAGCCGCCGCCGCCACCACCGCAACCAGCACAACAAAATCATCCGTTGGTGGCACGCCGAACAGCCAGCGATCAATCATCAGTGACACCAATGACGATGGTCAAGACGCTGGTAGCGTTGGCTACAGAACGAATGCTTCTGAAGACGAGTGGGCCGACGTTTCTTCGAGGAATTGAGTTTATGTATGCTGCTGGGCTGGCACCGGATCGGCTATCGGTTATGATGACGTCATCACACAAATATGTGCTCCAATTTCACTCGAAATGCGACATTCGACCATTTGCAGCAAACTATCCGAATTTTGGAAGAGTTCTCAGAGGCATTGGTTAGTATTTTGCAAGTCTGCGAAACCTTTGTTGCACTGGACAATAACAATTTTAAAAAATTGAATTCTAATGAAAAATCGTGACTTTCAGTCATTTTGAGCTTAAAATCAGTTAAAAATCTGATTTTTAGAGAATTTTGTGTAGAAAAATGTTGAATAGCAGCAATTTTCAGCTCGAAAATCACTGAAAGTTGTTTTTTTTTTAATTTTTCGGTAGAAAAATGTTGAATTGTATCAATCTGAACCTTTAAATAAGTGAAAAATTGGATTTTTAGAGAATTTTGGGTAGATAAATGTTGAATTTCATCAAAAGTTTAAAATTATTAGAAATTTAATTTTTCGGTGATTTAAATACTAGAGAATCAAGAATTTTCGTCGAAAATTGGAAATCCTCGTGGAGTACACGAGCCTGCGTAAATCGACACAAGAAATCACATCACAGATTCGAAAAAAGTCTCGTTAATTGGCGTTTAAAAGTTAAATGCAAAAAAAATTATGATTTTTTCTATTTTAATATCCTTTAAATTCGATTTTTTTTCAGTGCACGTCCGTGAATGGCGTATAAAATCGATAGAATTTGTGAACGTTGCATTCTACATGCGTGATGTCGACAATCTTGAACGTGCCATTGAGAAGCTCGGCGTCGAGTTGGTACTCCTCCGAAATTGCACATATCCGGGAGTTCAACGTGGCGATGAAGCGGTGAAATTCCTGTCAGCACTGAATCGAAAGAAGCAGGCAGTTGTATGTGAATATGGAGATGATCGACTGAAACATCGAATTGGTAGAAGATCAAGTGGAAATCGAACACGAAGAGCCAGCAGGAATGGACAAGAAATTGTGAATCCAGCAATTGCTCCGGGAGCCGCGGCGGCCGCCCAGCCGGCATTAGAAGCTGCTCCAGCGGCACCTGCAGCAGGAGCAGCAGCTCCAGAAGCAAATGCACCACAAGCAGCTCCGCCAGGCATCAGACGTCCGATTCCACTCAATCCAGATCAAGCTCGTCATATAATTCCCCAGCTTTTGAATCCAGGAGGTGCTCAGCCTGCTCCAGTTCAAGATGGTCCAGTCCGTGGGCCGCCAGGTATCATCAATCAAGGAAGAGTCGTAGTTGGAGCACATGTCTATGAGTTCCGAGCTGCTGATGTGCCCAATGCTGATGGAGTTCCCGCTGTTCATAATGTGAGGGAGTGGATCAGTGAAAAGAAGGCGGAGCATTGTTTTGCAAGACTGCGGCGCGGTTTTTCGTTTTTTTTTTCGGAAAAATGCGAAAAATAGCGAAAAATTAAATTATGTTCAAATTTAACGCTTTTTTTTCTTTTTTTGGCGATCAAAATCAGTGTTGAAACCGAAGAATGCGGATTTTATTTTAAAAAAAGAATTTTTTTGCCAAAATCGCGTTAAAAAAAGAACTACGGAAAAAAAAGTCTAAAATTCAGGAAAACCACAAAAAACAAGAAAAATTGCGAAAAAATGAAAATCCAACTTTCAAAACACCAGTTTTCAATTTTGGCTCCATATTTGAATTCCCTCCAAAATGTGAACTCCCCAACCAATCAGCATCTTCGAGCTCCTCGATTGGTCCAAAAGTGGGCGGAGCAAGTCGTTAATTGGTCGGGGGTTCTCATTTTGGAGGGAATTCAAAATTCAGCCAAAATTGAAAAATCACTTTTTTAGAAGTTGGATTTTTGATTTTTCAGCGGTTTTTCTCCTTTTTCTTTGGTGGTTTTTTTTGAATTTGAGACTATTTTGGATTTTTTCTTTGAAGCAAAACGATGCTCTGCCTTGAAAAATTGCTATCTTGCTGGCTACACCACTGAAAAAAAGTTGAATTTCCATTAAAAAATTGTAAAAAAATTAAATTTCAGATTAACCACCTCCTCAACGTACTCAATGAAAATGCGGGAAATGACGTCAGAGTGATTGTTCTGCCCAGCCGAGTTGGTGAAGGACTTCCGATTCATTTCAACAATAATGATCTGATATTCCGTCATCAAAGTCGACCACAACCTGCTCCACAACAAGCTGCTGCTGCTGCTGCTGCCGGAGCTGCTCCTGCTGTAGCAGTTGGAGCTGAGCCACTACCACAACCAGATGATGTACAGATTGCTCCGATTCCAGCAGATGAGCGGCAGGCACGGTATGCACGTGTTCAAGCACGTCTCGGACATATGATGAATGCGAGAATGCGGCAGAATCAAGAAGATCAGCAATATTATTACGATCAGCAACCGCCGAATTTGATGGTTGTTGGAACGGCTCATGCACATTATCGTAGACACATGAATGCACAAGCTCATCAGCAACAAAGAGAGCCCAGTTGGAATAATTGTGAGCAAGATATGAGAATTCTTGCGAAAAATACGAAGAAAAATGAGAAAAAACCCGAAAAAATGGGATTAAATATCATTAAATTAATTATTTTAATCAATTTTAGCTTTTTTTTATTTTTATAATTTTTCAAAATTTAAAATTTATTGGAACTGTTTTACAAATGTTATAAATTTCACCTTGTAAAAAAATTTCTTTAAAAAATTGATTTTTCAATTAAAAGAAATAATTCTGGGACATTTTACAAAAAAAAATTAGAAACTTCATAAATTTTTACACCAAATTGTAACAAGAATTCAAAAAAAAGACGGCATTGGTTGTAAATTTTAAAATTTATTCCAGAAACCTCAAAAAACCCCCAAAAAACCACATTTCATAAGGAGTTCTTGTGAAAATGCCGAAAAATGGCTAAATTTTCAATTTTTAGCTGTCAAAAATGAGTTTTTATTCAATTATCCCCCATTTCTCACATTTTCAATCGATAGACACCAATATTGTGCTCTTTTGTGCACCTAAACTACCAAAATGTGAAAAATATGGTGATAATTGAACAAAATTGGAGATAAAAGATAAATTAATTTAAATATTTGCTCTAAGAAATTTGAAGTGACCCTAAAAAAATTAAACTTCAACATGAGACTTGTAGAAATGTTCGAAAAGACGTAATTTAGGCTTTTTTCGAACATTTCCACAAGTCTCATGCTGAAGTTTTATTTTTTTTTACCTTTTAGAGCAAAAAGTAGAATCAATTTATAGCTTTATTTTACTCATTCCTAATTTTATTCAATTCACACCATATTTTTCGAATTTTGGTAGCTTATGCCGGTAGGTGCATAAAAGAGCACAATTTTTGAGCATATCGACTGAAAATGCGAGAAATAGGGTAAAAATCGATTAAAAACTCATTTTTGACGACAAAAACACGGAAAATTTGGGACATTTTGCGATTTTAGCCATATTTTCGCTAAAACTCCTTATAAAATGTAATGTTTTGGTGGTGATTTTGAGGTTTTCAGAATAATTATTACAATTTTCAAACAATTTTTCTAATTAAAAATTTATTATATTTTCCAGATGCAGTTGCAAATGCTCCTCCAGCCATAATTCAAAGAAATCTTGATGCTCCAGCTCCAATGTTCGGTGTCGCAGTAAATGAGCCACAAGTTCAACGGAATGGCGATGATTCGAATGACTCTACGGTATTGATTTATTGATTTTTTTTTAATTTTCTAATTCTAATTTCTCAATTTTTTCAGGATCGAGAAGAGATTTACGACGCCGAGCAGCAGAGACAAGAAGCGTTGAGAGATTTGGTGGCTGGTAAGAGCTTAGATTTTTGAAACAAAATTAAATAATTCTTCGAAAGTTTCAGATCCAGAAGCTCAACCAAATTTTGCGCCCGTCGAAGCACAGGCTGTAGATTTGGATATGTTGGAGGAAGAAGGAGAAGGTACGTTGTGTACTACACGAGGAGAAACTTTTTTTTTCAGATTTTGGATGAATTTTTATATTCTCCAAAATCCGAAAAATCCAACAAAAATTTATTTTCGCTTCCTTCTCTGAATTTTTGTTGGCTTTTGATCCGAAAAAGCAAAAAAAAAATTTGACGAAAAACACCAAAAAATGAAACAAAAAATCAATTTTTTTACAAAAACCGAAAAATTGTAATTTTAGACAAATAAAAACCAAAAAAGAAACAATTTTCTACCAGAAACTTTTAGAAAACCAATTTTCGACATAAACTCCGAGAAAAACCAATTTTTGATTTACAAAAAAAAAAACCCGAAAATGCCAATTTCTTACTAAAACTAAAAATAAATAAATAAAAATCCCATTAAAAACTTTTTAAAAACAAATAATCAAAAAAAAAACCAATTTTCGAGAAAACAAACCCGAAAATATCAATTTCTTACAAAAAACCCATAAAAAAATTTTTAAAACAAAATTTAAAAAAATTTCGGTTAAAAAATGTATGCCAAAATTTTAAAAAAATCTAAATTGATTAAAAAAAATAATATCTCTCCAATTTTGCAGACGATGAAGTGATGGAAGTAGGAGGAGTCGACGGACAATTCATGATGGATGGCCGAGCAGTTATGGAATAGTTTTCCCTCGTCCACGGCCACAATCACCTCTTCATTCAACAACTAATCTTTCTCACTAATATATTCTTGATTTTCCCCAAATAATCCCATTTTCTTCTTCATCTCCATTGAATTTTCACGTATCCGGGTAGTATTTAGGATATCATTTCGTTTCAAACCAGTCCCCCCACCACTTTTTTTTTTTTGAAATCTGAAATATTCAGATTTCCCCTGTTATTATTTAATACTGTCACAGTCATTTCTGTACCTTTTTTGAAGTTTTCGCACTGAAAATTTTCCAATTTTTCATTAAAAATAGCCCAATGTGTCGTCGTTTGTGCCTTTTCGGTCCTCCTGTTTTTCTCGAAAAAAAACCCGCTTTTTAAAAACTTTTCTTCATATACTAAAACTTTCAGTAATCCCAGTGTGTGTTCTCTCTTATTCATTTTTTCCCACCAATTTTCATACAAATTTGAAATTGTACAGAATTTTCCCTTTTTTCCTTTTAATTCTTAATGCTAAAATCACTTAATTTTACCCAAAAATAATTTACCATGTCTTCTCTAATTCCCTGTCTCTCTCTCTCTCTCGCTTGATTCACAGTTTGACGTACTCCGCCGAACAATTTCGCTTCTTTTTTTGTTGAAATGTTTTTTTTTCACACCTACATAGCCTATAAGCTCCAATTATTGTGTCTCTCAGCGGCTTATTTGATATATTGTCCACAATATTTCTCGTGTTCCTTCTCCTTCTCGCTGACTTGGAGATTTTGTTTTTCCAATGAAAATGTATTTTAAATTACTTTCAAACGAATTTTTTCAAAACAGTAAAATTTTCGATGGTTTTCCATATTTTTCCCAGAAAAATCGCTAATTTTGATGAGCATTTGAATTGCCGCGCGCTCATTCTTAAGCTCCGCCCATTTTTCCGTGCCGCATTTTCCAGGTTCGGCGCTAATTTTTCGATTAATTTCTTTATTTTCTAGTGAAAAAAAAGGATTTTTGTGGAAAAATTTCAGCCAAAATCCGAAATTTTCTATTTTTTCGGTTTTTTTCGGAGAAAATCAAAAAAAAAAATTATTTAAAAAAATAGTCGAAAAATGTCTTCAAAAGTTGAAAAAACATTAAAAATTAAAATTTTTCCAATTAAAAAAAAACCAAAAAAGTTTCGTTTCTCGCCATTCCGAAAATTTCGAAAAGTGCGGCACGGAAAAGTGGGCGGAGCTTAGAGACAATAAAATTTTATTGATTTGTTCATTTTTTTCATGGATTTTACATTAAAATTCAGTTATAAAATAAAAATAAAAATAAACAAAAAAAATGTCTTCAAACGCTGCAAAAATTTTTTTTCGCCTTTCTGAAAATTTCAACAAAATTCAAAGTGCTGCACGGAAAAATAGGCGGGGCTTAGAGACAACTTTTTGAAAAAATTATTGATTTTTTCATTTTTATATAGATTTTACATCAAAATTCATTTATAAAATTGAAAAAAAATTCTGCAAAATTAAATTTTAGAAAAAATTACTGGAAAAAAATGCGAATTTCCCTGCAAAAATGCTCCAAAACCGCGTGCTCCGTCCTATCAAAACGTCCAATTTTATCGCCGAAAAAGCCGAAATCCGAAGGAGAAGCCACTTCATTTATTGATTATCGACGTGTTAGATGTCAGGCTGGAAATGGTGGAAATGGAATGGTTTCATTTTTTCGTGGATATCGGAAACCATTTGGTGGTCCAGATGGTGGTGATGGTGGACATGGGGGACATGTCGTTTTTCGAGGTACTTATTGCATGCTGAATTATTGGAAAAGCACGAAAAAATCAATTTTTTCAACGAAAAACTCAACCAACTTGGGTCTCGCCACGAAAAAAACTTTTCAGCTACAGTAACCGCAATTTTTGGGATTTCCTTGATTTTTTACATAGTCCAAACTTGTTAAAATTTGAAATAAAAATCAAAAGTGAGTTAGAAAAAAAATAAGCGGGTACGGTAGCTGATTTTCGTGGTGGGACCCGAGACTGTGAAAAATTGATTTTTCAGCAAAAATTTAATAGAACACCGGTGAGCATTCAAGAAAATTGTGAAATTTGGTTTTTTTTCATACGAAAAAAAAAAAATTCAAAAATGGAAATACGTTTTAGTCGTAAATTTTTCATTTTTGAGTGAAATTTTACAATTTTTTAACTCTAAAATTCTGCGGAAACCGATATTTTAACACATTTTCACCTAAAATTTCAAGATTTTCCACTAAAAAGTAGTCTTTTTAACAGTTGAAGTGAATTTTCACAGTTTTTTGATTAATCTTCCGTAAATTACGTTCCATGGTAAAATTTTATAAAATAATAATGAAAAATTGAAAAATGTATAGAAAATTCAATTTTCAGTCAAGCTTTCTGATTTTTAATATAAATTTATTTCAAATTTAGCGCGAAAACTTTGCGATTTATTGAGAAAAATTTAAACTTAGAAAAAAAAAGTTTTTAAAAATTAATTTTAAAGCTACAAATTCTAAAAAAAAATCAAATTTTCAGCCAGTCGCAGTAGTAAAGATCTCTCGACAGTTCACTCAATCGTACGGGCTCAAAATGGAGAATTCGGCAGGTATCCGGCTACCACAAAAAAATCGTAAAAAATCTAATTTCTACATTTTCCAGATCAAAATCATGTCACGGAAAATCAGCAGACCATAAAGAAGTTGAAGTACCTCTTGGTACCGTATTCAAAGCTGATGGGAACACAATTTTTGAGTTAAACAACGAAAATGATGTGAGATTCTCTCGATGGAGCGTACTTACAACATTCAACACTTTTTTTAGATGTTCATTGCGGCACGTGGCGGAGTTGGAGGACGTGGAAATCAGTTTTATGTGTCGAATGAGGTCCGAAAACCATTTAAAGCAGAGTATGGAGGAGAAGGAGAAGAGGTTTTGTTCATATCTCTTTTAATTTCAGTTTGTAGTCGATTTGGAGTTAAAATTCGGAATGAGCGTAAAATTTTGGATCGTAATGATGTGCGACATGACCAGAATAGGCCGGGCCTGCTTTGTGCCTACTTCATGCCTACAGCCTGCCTACCCGTAGGCACAAAGTAGGCATCGGGCATGTCGCACATCGATCCGGGCCTAAATTTTGCGCTGATCCCGAACATGCACTCCGAATTGGGCGAAAAATTCAAATAAAATTTTTTCAGCTAATTTACGACGTGGAAATGCGAGTTATGGCGACAGCAGGCCTGGTTGGATTCCCGAATGCTGGAAAATCGTGAGTTTTTCTGGAAATTTCATATAATTTTCGCGACGAGACCAAAATGTGCTCAATTTTCAGTTCGCTGCTCCGTGCAATTTCCCGAGCCAAACCGAAAGTCGCCTCGTACCCATTTACAACGCTCCACCCGCATATTGGTGTTGTATTCTATGAGGATTTCGAGCAAATCGCGGTTGCCGATATTCCAGGGCTCATTGAGGATTCTCATTTGAACAAAGGGCTCGGAATCTCTTTTTTGAAGCATATCGAACGATGCGAGTAAGGGAACATTCACTGTGTCGATTTACGCAGATCGTGTAGTCCTCGAGGATAAGATTTAGGCTGAAAAACTAGATTTTAGCCTATTTTGGCTCAAGTTCAAGTTCAACAGTAAATTAAACATGTACCAATTCTAATAGTTAAAAAAAAACTGTGAAATCTTTTCCTCGTGGAGTACACGAGCTGAGTAAATCTACAAATGGTCGTGTTCTTCTTCCATGCTAAAAGGTTAAACATATCGTGTTTTCAGATCCCTGTGGTACGTATTGGACTATTCCACTGGATCACTGACAGATCAATACAAAATGCTCCGCGTTGAACTGGAAGGATATCAAAAAGGGCTTGGAGATCGAGCATCAACAATTGTAATCAATAAGATTGATTTATCAGGGAAGAGCCCGGAGGAAGAAGCTCACCACCTCTCTTCACTCTTCCCGAATCTCCCTGTATTTCCTGTTTCTGCACAACAACGGATAGGATTGGAGCCTCTATTAGAGCATCTTAGAGAACAATATGATAAATGATTTAGTTAGATTTTTAATAAATAATTTTATTTTCCGTTGACCTTGAATCCAATTAAACTCAAGTCGCCGTCTCGCAAGAGCCCGATGCGTAGACTTCTTTTTAGTGAACTGCCAGAGTCACTATTTTTAGTGAACTGCCAGAGTCACTTATTTTAGTGAACTGCCAGAGCCACTTATTTTAGTGAACTGCCAGAGCCACTTATTTTAGTGAACTGCCAGAGCCACTTATTTTAGTGAACTGCCAGAGTCACTTATTTTAGTGAACTGCCAGAGCCACTTATTTTAGTGAACTGCCAGAGCCACTTATTTTAGAACAATCTATTTTTCGTGAAACAATCTATTTTTTCGTGTAACAATCTATTTTTTCGTGTAACAATCTATTTTTTCGTGTAACAATCTATTTTTTCGTGTAACAATCTATTTTTTCGTGTAACAATCTATTTTTTCGTGTAACAATCTATTTTTTCGTGTAACAATCTATTTTATCGTGTAACAATCTATTTTTTCGTGTAACAATCTATTTTTTCGTGTAACAATCTATTTTTTCGTGTAACAATCTATTTTTTCGTGTAACAATCTATTTTTTCGTGTAACAATCTATTTTTTCGTGTAACAATCTATTTTTTCGTGTAACAATCTATTTTTTCGTGTAACAATCTATTTTTTCGTGTAACAATCTATTTTTTCGTGTAACAATCTAAATTAGAAAATTCATCTACCGTTCTAAATTGGAAACTTCATCTACCGTTCTAAATTGGAATATATTTTGGAATATATTCTGGAATATATTCTGGAATATACAAGGAAAACCTGGAATCTTCTAGAAAAGTCTGGGAACTTCTAGAAACTTCTGGAAAATTCTGGAAAAAAAATTAAAAAGTTTTAGAGAAACTCAGAATCTTCTGGAAAAATTTAGAAGCTTCTAGACTTTTCTAGGAAAACCGGGAAAATTTTATAAAACTCTAGAATCTGCTAGAACTTTCTAGAAAAATCTGAAGACATCTAGAAACTTCTGAAAACTTCTGGAAAAATCCTAAAATTGCTAGAACGTTTTAGAAAATTCTGGAGACATTAAAAAAAAATTGGAAACTTCATGATTTTCTTAACAGGAAGAATTTCGCCAGGAAAAGGTGTAACTGCGCAAAAGGCACAAAAAGCAATTAGAGAGTTATTGAAACAATTTGTGTAAGCCATTATTTATTTTCTTTTCTAAAACAATGAAACTATAAATTATCGAATATTTTCCGCCACAATCTTTGCCTCCTTTTTCAAATCTCTTCTCCAGCAGAAGACAAGTATTAGAGAGGTGAATCCTAAGAGACCAGTCGGGAATAAAAAGAGCCAGTATTCCAGATCACGCTGAAAGAATTTTTTGCTGAAACTGCAAACTGAAAAAAAAGGAAAAACTTACATCATAATATGTGTGGCATCGTTGAATTCCGCGAAATTCTCGAACGCAAACCAAACTCGAGGAGATCTCCATGCAGTCACTGGAAATTTATTATAGAGTACGGGTACTTCACCCCTCAACCTCACCTATTACTGGTACTGTACACCCGGGACGCTTGAATCGGCGTCGACCACCGATCGCTTCTTGTCATTCCCAAAACGGTATTCAATTTTGGATCGCAATAAACCATTGTCAAATTGGAAGGAATATCCGAAGTATCCGAGCATGTAAGATTATAGTACCATGGAGATTCGGCATAAACTCGTAGAATGTTATTTTCCAATGCAACTAGAAATTAGAATGATTCTTTCAAATTTTTGAATAGTTTCAAAAAGTCTCTCTCTCTCACTGACCACCGCTTGGCCAATCAAACTTTGGTTCTAGATTGTCGTTGTTAAATTATTTAAATCTTCCAGCCTTGTTAAACTTTCCTAACTGAGGTCTCATCTAATCTAAAATCTGACAAAAATCTCACAGCAACGCAGTCCTTATCACTTTTACATCCAAAATGCTTGCCACGTTGATAAAGAGCCGTCTCGGAGCATAGAATTTCGTCTGGAAATCAGTGAATCAGTTGTATCTTAGTTGATCTCCTAACGTGCCTACAAGGCATGCCTATGCCCAGGTAAGTAGGCATAATTAGGCATGTCGCGTAGGAACTTTTTCCCTGAATGGAAGGGCGGACTACTCACACCCAACGCAGATGTTTTCGCTCTTTGAGATATTGAATTCAATAGCAGCCGATGCATCAATTGGTTCGCATTGATAGCTGAAAAATTACGAACTTTTACAGGGAAAAACTTATAGGCAGGCAAGTAGGCATGACAAAAAACCACAAAACTCACGAGAACCACTTCATCCCAAGCTCATCACACTGTTCATCGCTGGTACATCCACCTTGGGAATTCTCAACAAAGAAAGCTTCCCGGGCACCAGCGGAGCGAATCAAGGAGCCAACAATCGGTGTGCACACTCCAAGGGTCATATTTCCATACTGAAGAGGTGCCTGACAAAATGTTGCAGTATTGAAACAATCCCGTTGGGTTCGACACAACTGGCCGACTTCCAGATCATAATTGTCTTGAAATTGCAGATACAAGGGCTTGAACCCGTCGCGATTGGCGAATGGGTCTGAAAATTTTCCTTTTTTACTTAAAGCATGTTTGTTCAAGCTCACGCAGAAAGCACATTCTCTGAACTCCATTAAATTGATCTGCTCGTCCATTGCATTCCTTTTCAAACCAACTTCAAATTCACCGGGTTCCGGATTTTCCCACAGTACTCATTTGCAGAACATTCGCTTGTACAACATGATTTGAGGAGACTCGCGTTGTCGCTTGTTTGATATAGATCCCATCCTGGAAAGGGGAATCAGAACTTATAAGCATCGATATTTTTTGCATACCTATTGGTAGTGAGTACTTGTCCTCCATCAATGCTCCAGACTCTCTTCCAAATAAGAAATCACTGAACGGTTTGGGGCAACAGAGGAGGTTTTTGCTTGAAAAAGCACGTTGAGGATATGAAATGTTTGACTTTTCAGTACAAAAAGCTATTATCGACTCCGTAGCCTCTTCATAATCCTTTCCGAATGGCATTGAAGTTTCAGTGCAGCTAGCTTCTGAAAGAATAAAATGCAATGGGTCCCCATGGGGGAGATACGAAGAAACTTACTGCAACATCCGAATTTTGTCTCATTATTGCTTATGCGTTTTGGAATATCTCGATAGCAAAACTCTCCATTCGGGCATTCTTGAAGATCAGAGCACCAATTGTCTACTATACTTCCGTCAGGACATTCTGAAACGAGTAGTTAAAAGGAAGGGATCTTTGGGTAGGCCAGTTCCGTTATCGTTTAAGATCGGAAATGGGTTTGAATCCCTTATAGATGTAATGCCAAAATGAATGCTGACAGCTTGAAAATTTAAAAGGCCAGTTTTATTTTTTGGTTTTCCGGGCCAGAGGCGGGCCACTTGACTTGACCTTCAGACAGCTCGAAATTTTCAAAAGTCAACACTTACTTATCGTCTGAAGACTTGCACTTGAAGCGAGCAACAAAATATCGATGATTAGATTTAGATTCATTAAAAATTTATAGATTTTCGTTCACTTGGATACGGAAAAAGTTGAAAGTAAAGTAAAGGCTCTGTTCGTGGCAAGATCTGGAGAAGTTCACGTGATTTTTCTTGAACTCTTTTTCAATAAAATTCAATAAAATAAGTTAATTAAGTTTTTTGTATATACTCAAACAAACATGTTTTAAGTAAAAAAAGAAAGTTTTCAGACCCAATCGCCAATCGCGACGGAAATATCAGAAATTTCTCTGTCAATCTATTTTTTGTCTGTCAATCTATTTTTTGTCTGTCAATCTATTTTTTCGTCTGTTAAAATATTTTTCGTCTGTCAATCTATTTTTCGTCTGTCAATCTATTTTTTCGTCTGTCAATCTATTTTTTCGTCTGTCAATCTATTTTTCGTCTGTCAATCTATTTTTTCGTCTGTCAATCTATTTTTTCGTCTGTCAATCTATTTTTTCGTCTGTCAATCTATTTTTTGTCTGTCAATCTATTTTTTCGTCTGTCAATCTATTTTTCGTCTGTCAATCTATTTTTTGTCTGTCAATCTATTTTTTCGTCTGTCAATCTATTTTTCGTCTGTCAATCTATTTTTTCGTCTGTCAATCTATTTTTCGTCTGTCAATCTATTTTTTGTCTGTCAATCTATTTTTTCGTCTGTCAATCTATTTTTCGTCTGTCAATCTATTTTTTGTCTGTCAATCTATTTTTTGTCTGTCAATCTATTTTTTCGTCTGTCAATCTATTTTTTTCGTCTGTCAATCTATTTTTCGTCTGTCAATCTATTTTTTCGTCTGTCAATCTATTTTTTCGTCTGTCGACAGACGACAATTTTTCCAATTTAAAAAAATCATATCTAGCTTTAAACTAACATTTTCAAAAATCCCTGTCATTTTGTTGCAAATTTTGTGGTCTTTCAGAATTTGGAAACCAAATTTGAAAAAGTTTCATATTCACTGAGTTCAAGCAGAAAAAGTGGAATGTCAGTCATACCGTTTAGTGGACAAATTCAAATTGAGACGTGTATCAATGTTTGAGACACACCTGAAACATGTTTTAGTCTAGGGTAGGGCTGTCTACGGTAGACGTCGCGCCTAGGCTCTATTTCCCTCCGACACCCTCTTCCCAACTTGACCTCCCGGAGACTATAGCTCGTCCAATTGGTCATTTTACTTTTTCGTCCACTCATTATTTCATTTTTTCTCTTCCCCTACTTACCTAGGTCTGGCTCGAAAGTATTTTAAGAATCTCAGTGGCCCTATTCGGGGAACCTAAGCCATTGCTTCTAATAAAATTTGCTTCTTATAAATTGCTTCTAATAAAATTGCATTCTAATAAAAAAACATAATTTATTGAAATTAATTATCAAAAAAGGACAGGTCAGAACAATGAAAATCAAATGGAAATATTGCAAAAATGAATATATTTTCAGATGCCGGTAGTTCCAGCCGAATTATTACATCTCATCGCATACAACGTGTAGACTTTGGCGCTGGGAAGTTCCATATAACCATTGTGAAGCCCGTTGAGTTGCTCCTTCTTAATTCTTCCATTAACATCCTTCATAAAAATTGTGAATGGGTGATTTGGAGCAGAAACGGTGAAAAGCACTGTTGAGCTATGGGCCTTCGATGAATCGTAGACGATTTCCGGACATGTAACTTGATAGAAACATTTTCCTGTCACGCAATACATATACTTCTCAATCTCCTTTGTGAAATCGTTGAAGACATGAATTACATAGGTTTTGATAGAATCAGCGTACTCTGCGTATAATGGACACAAGTGCCATTCCTCAACATTTAATGGGCATCCCGAACAGTTGAGTTGCTCGAATTGCTGTGTAGATGGGTTGAATGCGTACTTGAGATAATGTCCCAATCGACTGGAGAAGATATAGAGAGCACTCTGACTGTATGTTGGACACCAGCGGATTGTGGATAATGGAAGAGTACTGGATGGTTCTTGAACCATCTCCACACCCTCCAGCTCCTTCATCAAAAGAGTTCTCACTTCAACACTCGGAATCTTCACATACTTTCCATATCTGAACTCCAGCTTCTTCACACCAAATCGTGACTTTTGGATGATCACTTGATCATCTCCATCTCCATTGACTGCTGCTACAAAATCAGTGTTTTTCGGTCCTTGAGCTGGTTGCACCTCCGGATAGTTCACTTGCTCGAATCCCCCAGTCTTGAAGCTGAACATGTACTGCTCATCTTTTTGCTTTGTCACCATATTGTCCATGAAAATCACGAAATTGGAGATTTTCTCGTTCCAAACTGCACACGTGGGGAATAAGTGGTTTTCTTGAACTCTTGGAACACAGGCAAGACACTTGTGCTGCTCGAATTTCTCCTCTTGATGATTGTAGGTGTATACGTGAGAAGGTCTCTTCCAGCAATAGACACTGTAAGTTGTGACATTTCTTGATGTGCAATGACGGATCCTGATTGGAGAAGAGTGTTGTCTGTTGGTGCACATCCGAGGATTACATTCTGAAAATAATAATATGATTAAAAGATTTGTGGTACTTAATTAGTTACCTTGTCTCGCACCATATCCTGGGGCTTCGGACCAGACAACTGGAGCAGAGGTGGGTGCTGATTCCTGGGTAGTTTCTGGAGTTACTTCTGTTGGCTCTGACTGTGATGTAGATTCTACATTTGTGGTCGAAATGTTTTCTTCAGTAATCTCTGAGGCTTCAACGAACGCATTATTGAGCAATGAGTTCACTTCTTGACTTTCAGAATCAAAACAAGAAGCAAGTGTCTGAGAAGTCTGAAGTTCATAAAGCCTCAAAGCTTGACGATGAAACTCGACCATCTGTTTTTCGGAATCTACACCAGGGTGGTGTACTAGATCCGGATAT
Organism: Caenorhabditis elegans; assembly: GCF_000002985.6. Lineage (NCBI taxonomy): Eukaryota > Metazoa > Nematoda > Chromadorea > Rhabditida > Rhabditidae > Caenorhabditis > Caenorhabditis elegans. The sequence continues at coordinate 13,271,245 of NC_003279.8, read as the reverse complement.
GATGTGATGTCTGCAAAAAGATTTTATAATTAATTATAGTTTCGTATATTAATAAATATATTAAATTACCTTGGTTTATATCGGAACTTTCAGAGTTGAACCAAGAAACTGGGGCCGAGGTGAGCGGTGATGTCTGGGTAGTTTCAGGATCTAGTTGAGTTGCTGGATCTACATTTGAGGTAGAAATGCTTTCTGGAGCAATCTGTGAGGCTTCAGTGGTTTGAGTCGGTGTCTTCTTGGTACGAATGCCGGACAGATTCACTATTTCATTGAACAACGGGATTAATTCGCTGGATGCCGGCTTTAGCAGATCCAAAAGTTGATCTTCTGATTCCTTTAAACGACAGATCTCTGCATACTTTGAAGCACGCTCTTTGACATCTTTATCAGACTCCATCGGATATTCATTAAGATCCTTGCAAAGCTCATTGGTTGTTTTCCGATAAGCCTCTTCTACCGCTTCTAAGTGTTTCCTGCTTGCATTAACCGCTTCACAGTATTTTAGAAAACCAGTAGAAGCATGCAAATTCAGTACTGTCATGAAGTCTTTTCGAGCGTTTGACAGCTCGCGGCGCTTGGGAAAATATTCTGCGAAGAGCTGTATGGTAGCAGCTGTCAATCCAGTTGAGCGATCTTTTAATACCGCTGAATCACCAATCTTTGCATACTTCGAAGCTTGACGTTGAAGCTCTACCATCCGCTTTTCGAAATCTTCATCAGCGGTCGATTTCTTTGGTTCGGCAACATATTCATTTCGAACCAAGGGTGGTGGAAGTGTAGAGTTGTATCGTTGAGTTGGGATAAAAACTCCGTCTCTGATGGCTTCTTCTCGGAATTCGGCATCCAGAACAGCTTTTTTGGCGGCTAAATCTTGATCATTGGTTGAAGATGGATTGCTTTCTGAAATTAAAGGATTAGAAAATCTATAATCTTCAAAGAGTAATGAAAACTGACCTCGATTTTTAATAGAACAAGATTCCGGACTCTCCCTCACTGCATCCGCGAATGAACGGCGAACCATATGAAATTCTTCTACTTTGCTCTGATGAGCTTTTTGTGCCGCTTGAACATTCTTCCAGCATGTGTTAACAACTTCAAGGTGATTTTGAGAGCCAGTAGACTTGTGCATGTTTCTTGCAGCCACATAGTCTTTTTGTGCCTTTTCCAGATCTTTGACCATTTCAGAACGTTCGCGATTGAGTTGTGAGAGAGCAGATTTCAATTCAAGTGCAGAGTTGGAACTCATCGTTGGAGTTTACTTTCTGGAAATTGAAGATAATTAGAATCTTCTAGACAAGACAATACGACAAAACAGGTAACAGAAAAATAAGGAAAATAATTGAAAAAAGGAAAGAAAAAACCAGCTCACCAACCAGGAAGGGCAGTTGAAGATTGAATGACTGGAAGACTGAGTGGTAAGGTGCCTGAAATCTGTCAGACTCCATTTGCGCGTTTTGGGTTATCGATTACCCATAAAGTGATTTATCTGGACAAAGGAGGAGCCTGCCATTGTCTGAAAAGGAGACGATGGCAACCCTCTTATAGTGGAGTCCCAGGAGACCGAATATCTAGAAAAACACTGAGCATCTGTCAAATGACACTAATATTCTCCCACTCTTGCAATAAATTGGGACGTACAGTCAAGTCTGTTTTGCTGAATTACAGTGCCTTTTCTTTTAATGTTTCATCTTACTTTGCCAAGCAATTTCAAACTAGGGTATACAGTGCGTCCAACTTCTATAGCACCCCCCTCCAATTTGGCGGTTTGGAGCTTCTCAAAATATTTTTTGAAAAAGTGCTAGTGCAGTTCGATAGCAAATGTTGAAAAACCTATGCTCCCCAATTTTCATTATGATATCTCAAAAATCACAGGAATTAGGTCAAAATATCGGAAAAATGGCCGTCCAACTTCTATAGCACCCCCTCTGATTTTTGGCAATTTTCGGTAAAATCGGGGTTTTCTTCTTAATTAATAAATTTATTTTGTGAATAACTTTACAACAAAATGTTCAGACGGTTTCATTTTCACATTTAAAAAATAAATATAACCCCTGAAAACACGTGGAACGCCTAGGATTGTCCTGGAACGTTCGTATTTGCTTCAGAGGCCATTTCTCGGCTCCCAATGATTTTCGCAGCACCAAACTTGACCAAAATGATCTTCCCCACCTATTTATTACTATTCAAATAATTGTTGAAAACATTTATTCATATGAACCAAATGGTAAAGGGAGCAACTGCAGTGATTTTCAAAAGGCTTGATTTAACTATGAAAACTAGCGTTTGGAGGCGCAGAGCTGAAGGTTGGTAATACATTTTCGACTAAGAATTACTAAATTATAGCAAAAAAAAAAAATTATATTATGTGAACATCAAATCTGTGGAAATCCATGGATACATCAAATGCTAGACATCTACATTCACCGATTCAGGTTTTGTCTGTTAGCTTTTAGGTTCTTTGACCATAGAAATATTCAATGAGCAAATTCGCTAAATTTCAGTTGAGTTATAAATACAGCTAGAAAAATCGCCATTCAGAAAGTTATATCTTACTTTCGTCTTTAAAATTTTCGCGTGTTAGCTTGAGAAAAATACTTGCGGCCTCGCTTTGCCTTTGTCCTCTTTTGAGCGGTCTCATGAACTTTTCCGAATAAATTTTCGAAGACTTCTAATCAAAATCAAAGCTTCAAGGATATTTGAACCGGATGAGCTAAAATTCTGTACAATAGGAAGTCAAAACCATCAGCTCTGCGCCTCCAAACGCTAGTTTTCATAGTTAAATCAAGCCTTTTGAAAATCACTGCAGTTGCTCCCTTTACCATTTGGTTCATATGAATAAATGTTTTCAACAATTATTTGAATAGTAATAAATAGGTGGGGAAGATCATTTTGGTCAAGTTTGGTGCTGCGAAAATCATTGGGAGCCGAGAAATGGCCTCTGAAGCAAATACGAACGTTCCAGGACAATCCTAGGCGTTCCACGTGTTTTCAGGGGTTATATTTATTTTTTAAATGTGAAAATGAAACCGTCTGAACATTTTGTTGTAAAGTTATTCACAAAATAAATTTATTAATTAAGAAGAAAACCCCGATTTTACCGAAAATTGCCAAAAATCAGAGGGGGTGCTATAGAAGTTGGACGGCCATTTTTCCGATATTTTGACCTAATTCCTGTGATTTTTGAGATATCATAATGAAAATTGGGGAGCATAGGTTTTTCAACATTTGCTATCGAACTGCACTAGCACTTTTTCAAAAAATATTTTGAGAAGCTCCAAACCGCCAAATTGGAGGGGGGTGCTATAGAAGTTGGACGCACTGTATAATGACTTGCCTGTACGATAAAAGTTTACTTTTTTGTAGGGGTAAACAATGTGATCAGCTACCAGAATCTGAAATAAAATTCTGCCCAAAACCTCTGGAAATCTGTAACTTTTCTTCTGAAAAAGTATCACTGCTTTCTGTAGATAATAACTTTTCGCACAGCGCCCCAAATCGGGAGAGTTGTGAAAATCGAGAATTGAAAAGTCCAACGGAGCGCGCTTGCACACTTTTACGGTATTAAATGAATTTCACGCGAAATTTCGCGATTATTCGAGTTTTCAAGATGAAATTTGGAAAAAATAATTAAATATTGGGATTATTATTGCTTTAAAAAAGTTTTAAAAAACATTTTATTGAACAAATTCAATATTTGGTTGATTTATCATTGATTTTCGAACCGATTAGAACAAGTTAACTCTATGACAAAATTTCTACGCGAAACCAATTTTTCAAGCATCAATATGCGTGATTCCAATTTTTAAACGTCAGCTTGATAGAAATAACACGGTTTCAAGTCTTGAAATTGCTCAAAAATACCCAAATCAACGGAAACTGTTTAGTTGGCAGTTGATCTTCACTAAACCAACACTAAATGTTCAGATGAAATCAAAACTTGTTTCATCATTTGAAAAAACATTTTTGAATCATTGTTCCTCACAAAAATCAGATGATAAGTAGTTTTGCATGATGAGAATCCATATGATTCTTCATATGCGCATAGCTATAGATACTGTAACTTCGACAACTCCTATCTCCTCAGAGAGGCAAGATATCAAAAAGTGATTAACTAAGAAATTGTAGAACATATTAAAAACTATAACAATTAATTAAAATCATGTGTTTACCTTTCAAGATGAGGGAGTTAGAGCAGCCAGTAGAATAACAAAAAGTATGCAATACAAATGTAAGTCTAACTCCCCCATCTTGATGGATAAAAACGTAGGTTAAATTGAATATCATAGTTTTTGATGTGCTCTACAAGTTTTCAGTTGATCACTTTTTCATATCTCGCCTCTCCGAGTAGATAGGAGTTATCGAAGTTGAGGTATCTAGAGCCGTAGAGGGTAGGAAGAACCTGATGGTTCCTTATTAAGGAAAAGAAAATATAACACGAAACTTGTAAAAAATGTTAATTTGAACATTTGCGTAAGTATTTGAGCCATTTTTAAGGAAAATTGGAGAGCAAAACTTACATAAGAAACTTGGCGTGTCATAGATCACTTGGTAGATTGGAACATTGAAATTTGATCAGAACTATTTTTATTTTTAGTGATTTTGCTTGATTTATAGCTTTATTCTATTGAAATCTTTGATTTCATAAAAGTTTTTAAACCAATTTTGCAAGATTTCCCTTGATAAATGTTGCTTTACTTTTTTATCGATTTCGTTGTAAAGAAAAATCATTTTTCGGTGTTATCAGTCAAATTAATGACTAAAACTCTGTAAAAAGATTCAAACTAATAATAAAAATTCTAAAATTAAACATTTATGCAATAAATTGCTCTAAAATCAATTTTTATTTGCAAAATTCTGTGTTTGGTCAAAAAAAAATTTCAGATTCGCCGAAATTCAGAGCTAATTTCGAGCTTATTTGGGGAAAAATTTATGTTAAAATGAAGTAAATCGCATCGCGAACAGTCTCTGGGCGGTCCCGCTTGTTGAAAATTGCTTTAAAATCCCTAAAATCCAGCAGAAACGCGATATTTTACTGTTTTTCTATACATTAATTCCAATTTGTGCGACGTCTGCAGCAAACGCGCTCCCGCGCCAAAACCACTTTTTTCGCTCTTCTCTCCCTATTTGAGGCGCTGTGTTTTCCACAAAAATATTTATCGAGATACAATTTGGCACCTGTAGAGGCTACAATTTTTATATTTCAAAAGATAAGTTTTGTAAATGTGTTCTTATTTTTAGTCAGGTTTTCAGTCAATTACAATTCAAACATTTATTGAAGATTGCGTTCCCAGAATAGTCTATTTATGACGTCATCTTCGCATTTTTGCAGGTTTATTATTCCAACAGTATTGCTGGAACGTATTTTTATATGTTTTCAGCTGCAATTTTTTTCATGAGAAACTACAATCTACAGAGAGGGGTCACCACATCTTCCCGATACCTCTCACAATTCCAACACACTCTATCGATTACCTTCTGCACAGCCTTGCACAGCGTCCAACCGTCTTACACGTTGCAATGCACTATCCTTTCATTCATTCCCTGTAGGTCGGCTTGGAGCAGGCCGGTTTTCTTTAGCTCTCCTATTTGTTCATGGTTTATTTTTTGGCTTGGCAATCTTGCATCTTCCATTCAACTCATCAAAAATGTATTCAATTTCAGAAATCATTTCTATCATGGATACCTCGATTAGGTCTACCTTTTCCATGTCTTCCGCTTCCTCTGACTATGCCCACGAGCTTCCGTATGCTCGAATTCCGGGATCCGAACCAGTACCTCGTCCTCTCAAATGGTCCATTCACAAGTGCTCTTCTACGAATATGAGTACGATTGGATTAGAACATTCCGATGGTCGTGTTTACTTCTTCGAGTTCTGCGCAGAAAATGACACCATCTTACCTCATGTGTGCTCTTGCCAGCCTGACGTTACCGAGAAGGACCTCTTTCCTGACTACGCTGTCTGGTGTGAGGAGATCGAAGACCATGTGATTTTTGCGTTTAACTCGATGTCAAACAAGATGGAACAGTTTGTCTATTCCTTCGAAACTCACAGTTTTGTGGAAATCGAACGTCCGGAGTTGGTTTACAATCGGGGAAATTCCACGCTGGGTTCTATCGTTACAGCCTTGAGTGGTGAAAAGGAGACTATTGTGATTGAAAGAGATGAAAATGGAGCAATGAAGTCAAGATCGTCTGTGCATGGAGATAACTCGCAAACTCCAGTCGATACATTGGTAATGCAAAGCATTGAAAAGAATGAATTGGCTGTAAATAAAGATGAAGAAGTCACAAATATCAGTAATGAATTTGGATGCTTGGACTACTTGGAAAGTCTTCCAGAGTTGAGGATTCAAAGATGCTCAAAATTGTGCGGAGATATTGTTCAAGTTGTTTCCAAGACAACTGGTAGTTATTCAACTTACAATTATACAATCTACACCGGAAAGTTCAACAACACAAACAAAGTTTACTGCACCAGTTGCAATTCTGTGACCTCTGAGAAGCACCTAAAACCACAGTATTCTGTTCACTCGGAAGCTTTGGATGCCCGTGTTATTCACTGTCGCAACTCCTTAACCAATGATATTGAGCAGTATACTTACAACCCAGATACTAATGCATTCGAGCAAGTATATTGTAAGGAACTTGCCTATGATCCAAGTCGAATCAGCAACGCTACGTTGGCTATACTTTCCCTGAAAATTTTTCGGATAATGGAACTGTTGTTATTAGCAGAAACGATTACGAAGCAATTCAGAAGGAAAAGTATTCGAGCATCACGGATGAGTATGTTGTTCTTCCAGCAGCACCGGTGAAGACATTTGCTGTGAGAATTCAAGAAGAGAAACAGAAGAAGCTGGATGAAGAGGAACAACAGAAGGTGTTGAAGATTCAAGAACTGGAGAAACAAAAGGATGAACAAATTATGAAATCAATGTTGGAACTGGAAGATATGAAGAAGTTATTGGAAGAGAAAGATGAGAAGATTCTGATGCACGTGGGTAAACAACGTGTCATGAAATTTGATATGGATATTCTGAAAAATAAGTTAGACGAAAGTATTATGAAAATAAAAGAAGCAAATGATCATAATCTGGAATTGGAGAAAGCAAAACTCATAGCATTTGAAGCATCGAGAGAGGAGAAAAAACAGTATGACATTCTGAAGAATACCCTGAAGGAGAAAGAAGATCTGATTGAGAAATTGAAGGCCCAAATCGCGGCGAAAGGTATGCATTTGAATGATGATTTTTTTCTAAAAAAAAACATTGCTAGTTCTACATTTTTCCAGATCAAAATCGGCAGCGCACTCAAAACTTCAATGCTCACAGCAATCCCATGTTCGGAGTTCAGCCTCCAGCGATGATTGCCGCTAATCCGTATGCATGCCCATACATCGTCCAGGTGGACCAACCACAGCTTCATTGTTGGAGTTCCAAATAAATATGTGTTTTTTTTTTCAATTTTTGTGTTTTTTTCTCCGTGTCCCTATGTTTCAACTATTTTTTAAACTCTTTGTTCCAAATAAATGTGCTTGATTTAAAACTAATTATTTTAGTAGTATCTCAGGAAATGTGTGTACTCCACAAACATTCTAACGGAAAAACAATGTTTTGACAGTGGTCTCACTATCAGTTATTCAAAATAGTGAGGCTATTGACACATAAGTTTGTGTTCACTAAATTTAAGTTTTCAGTCGGAACAGACCGAGCGTTTACTCGAGGAATGAGTATACTCAAAAAAAAAACACAAATCGGTCTCTTGCTGCACTAAATATTTTTTGCTACCTCTATAAGTTTAAAAAAATCTAAACTTGAACTTTCTAATTTCCATAGTCTGTACTGGTTATCTGGTAACTGTGTCTAGTACTGTTTTTTCAGTTTCATTCCAATTTTTACGATCTATTATAAGAGCCGATATCGTTATAAAATGCAACCATGTACATATTCACAGAGAGACATCCGCTTCCCTAAAAAAGGTACATACAAACCACATTTTTCTCGAGGGGTCATTACTCTTCCCTATATCTCCAACAGTGTTGTGGCACTCTCTACCGCCGCCTCTAGCACTATATGGTAGGGGTAGTGGTCCTTTCTCAATCAATACAACGGAAAGGTCTTGCACAGCTGGTCACCGTCATTTGCGTGCCGATACAATCTACACACGCTCATTCCTAACTGGTTGGCTCGGGGCAAGTCGGCTGTTTTTAGGTGTTTTTTTTCATTCTCTAATCTTTTACACCGTTTATTTTTTGCTTAAAGATGTTTAGTGCCAAAATGACCAAATAAATATCACAATAAAACTTTTAAAGAAAATTTTGATACACTTTTATTGACAGTCAAAAAGTGACAATTACTACGTTTCTCCAATTTTCAAAAAAAACTATTTTAAACTAGAAATTTCTTGAGTTTTTAAATAAATAATATTTGGTCATTGTGGTGCCCATACTGGCGCTACTTCTCTTTTAAAGTCCACGAAAATTTAAAATATTGATAAAATTTCAGAACTTCCTTCCACCATGTCTGTCTCTTCTGAAATCTCTGCTTCCAAGCTTCCGTATGTTCGAATTCCTGGATCAAAACCTGTGCCACGTCTTCTCAAGTGGACTATTTTTAAGTGCTCATTCATGAAAATCAGAACTATTGGACTACACCATCCAGATGGTCGTCTTTATTTCTTCGAGTTCTGTCAAGGAAAGGACACCTTCGTTCCCCATGTGTGCTCTGCCTGTCTTCCAATAATCACTGAGAAGGACCTCTTCCCTGACTACATTGTGTGGGCTGAAGAAATCGAAGATTATGTGATTTTTGCATTCAGCTCGATGTCGAACAAGATGGAACAGTTTGTCTATTCTTTCGAAACTCGCAGATTTGTGGAAGTTGATCTTCCAGAGTTGGTCTACAATCGAGGAGATGCTACAACAGGTGATATTGTAGCAGCATTGTATGGCGAAAACGAGACAATTGTGATTGAAAGAGATGAAAATGGAGCCATGTTGATAAGATCATTTGTGCATAAAGATAACTCGCGAAAGCCAGTTAACACGTTGGTAATGCAAAATATTGAGAAGAATGGATTGCAGGTTGGAAAGGATGAAGAAGTAACAGATATTAGTAATGAGTTTGGATATTTGGACTACGTGGAGACTCTTCCAGAGTTGAAGATTAAAACCTGTAGCGCTAATAGAACTTCTATTCACGTTTTTTCTAAGAAAACAGGCAGATATTTAAAATATCATTATGTTATCAACACTGGAAGTTTCATCAACACATCCAATCTTGATTGTTCGAATTGCAATTCAGTTACTTCCGAAAAATATCTCCTCCCAGAATATTCCGTTTATTCAAAAGCTTTGGATGCCCGTGTTATTCACTGCACCAATAACTTAACCAGTGATATCGAGCAGTACACCTTCAACCCAGATACCAATGCATTCGAACAAGTCTATTGTAAAGAACTTGTCTACGATCCAAATCGATTCAACAGAGCTTCGTTGGCTGCTTATGTTTTCCCAGAGAACGTTGCGAATAATGGAACTGTGATCATTAGCAGAGATGTTTACGAAGTAATTCAGAAGGAAAAATATTCCATCGTTACGGATGAGTATGTTGTACTTCCAGCGGCTCCAGTGAAGACATTTGCTGTGAGAATTCAAGAAGAGAAACAGAAGAAGCTGGATGAAGAGGAACAACAGAAGGTGTTGAAGACTCAAGAACTGGAGAAACAAAAGGATGGACAGATTGTTATAATGGAATTGGAAATGAAAGAAATGACAACGTTATTAGAAGAAAAAGATACGAGGATCAAGATGCATGTGGAAAAACATCGTGATAAGGAATGTGAACTGGAGCTAGTTAGAAGGAAGTTGGACGACTGTGTTGTGAGAATGCAGGGAGCATTTGAACGTGATATCAAATTGGAAGAAGCTAAAGTCCAGGCATCGAGAGAAGCAAAGAAACAGTACGAAAATCTTATGACTATCCTGGGAGAAAAAGAATAATTGATTGAAAAATTGAAAGCCGAGATCGCGGAAAGTGCAGCTAGAGGTATGAATTTGAACTTTATACTTCTAAATTTCAGCTAGTTGTACGTTTTTTTTTCAGAACATGCTCAGCGGCAGCTGCAACCTAATCCAGAAACCGATTACATTTCTGACTCCGAGCTCACAGTTCCATCACCGACCACGAATGCCAGTGATGTTTTACATCTATCCTTCCCAAGATTCGCGAGATCGTCTACATCTGGCCAACAATCAAGTTCTGGAGGTTCTGAGTACGTCCCACCACAACTCAGATGGTATTTGGAATAAAAAAAGACTCTGTTTCGGCCTCCTTGGCCCATTCTTTGACTCTATTTGTGAATAAATGTTTTTGATTAATAGAAACTGACTTTCTTTGTATCATTTCAGGGAGAAACATTTTTTTGACGGGAAACTAGATGTTTCTATGTTTTTTCATGTTTACAGCCATAACCTGAACCTGATTTTTATAAACCCCGACAAGATTTCAGCTGTTATTGTAAGTTTCAGTTCGCTGTAGGAGATTAAAAAAAAACAATTAGCAATTTTCAAGCTTACAAGATAAATGTACCATGGTTGTTGGAAAGCTCATAAAAATGCTCAATTTGAGTCGCTTCTACCTTGAATCCATAAAACCCTAAATTCTTTTATGGGACTATTAGTGTTCAATACAGTTGTGACGTCATTTTTCTACAATTTGCCGACACTACTTGCATTGCCCCAGTAAGATGCCACTCTCCTCTAGGGTCACCACATCTTCCCGATACCTCTCACACTCTATCGATTACTTTCTGCACGGCCTTGCACAGCGTTCTAACGTCATACACGTTGCAATACACTCTCCTGTCATTCATTTTTTTTGCAGGTTTGCTTGGAGCAGGTTAGTTGTTGTTTAGCTCGCTCTCCTATTTGTTCACAGTTATTTTTTGGCTCATGAATTTTGCATCTCCTCTTTACTTATTGTTGTCACATTGTGACAACAGTTGACAAATTGTTCAATTTCAGATACCATGGATACCTCTAGCAGATCTTCTTCTCCGATGTCTATCTTTTCCACTGCCTCTGCTTTCAAGCTTCCGTACACTCGAATTCCCGGATCTCAACAAAAAGATCGTAGTCTCAAGTGGACCGTTTGCAAATGCTCATCACTGAAAATGAGAACCATTCGTGTAGCTCATCCGGATGGTCGTTCTTATCCATTTGAGTTCTGCGCTGAAAAGGATACCTTTGTACCTCATGTGTGCTCTCCATGTTTGCCAATTATTGCCGAGAAGGGCCTCTTTCCTGACTACGCTGTCTGGTGTGAAGAGATTGGAAACCGTGTGATTTTTGCATTCAACTCGATGTCGAACAAGATGGAACAGTTTCTATTCTTTCAAAACTCGCAGATTTGTGGAAGTTGATCGTCCAGAGTTGGTTTATGATCGGGAAAAAGCCACGACAGGGAGTATGGTCACAGTATTAAATGGTGAGAAAGAGACTATTGTGATTGAAAGAGATGAAACTGGAGCAATGATGACAAGATCGTCTATGCATGCATGTTCACCAAAAAATCCAGTTACTACACTGGTAATGCAAAGTATTGAGACGAATGGATTGATGGTTAGAGAAGATGAAGAAGTAACAGAAATCAGTAATGAGTTTGGATTTTTGGACTACTTGAAGACTCTCGCACCGTTCAGAATTCAATATTGCGGATTCACAACAATTGTCGTGGCTGTTCTTTCCAAGAAAACCGGGAGATATTCAAAATATCATTACGACAATAGCACAGGAAAGTTCATCAACGCAACAAGTATTGGTTGTTCTATGTGCAATTCGGTTACCTCCGAAGATGATCTAATTCCAAAGTATTCCGTTCATTCAAAAGTATTAGATACACGTGTGATTCACTGCTTCAACTGCTTAAGCGAAAAGAATGAACAGTATACGTATAATTCAGCCACGAATGAGTTTGAGCAAGTTTACTGTAAGGAGCTTGTCTATGATGCCCGTCGAGCCACGAACACAACACTGGATGTTTTCGCAAAAGATAATGGAACTGTTCTTATCAGTAGAACTATCGACGAAACAATTCAGAAGGAAAAATATTGCAGCTTGACGAAAGAATATGTAATACTTCGGGCAGCTCGAGTGAAGACATTTGCTGTAAAAATTGAAGAAGAAAGACAGAAGAAGCTGGATGAAAAGGAACAACTGAAGGTGCAAGATCAAGAGAATCCGAAGGATAAGCAAATTCTTGAGATCAAGTTGGAAATGGAAAAAATCAAGAAGTCACTGGAACAAAGAGATAGGAAGATTATGAGGCACGAGAGTGAACAATATGTCATGGGAGTTGAATTGGATTGTGCGAAAGAGGAGTTGAACGAAAGTCGTATGAAAATTAAGGAAGCAAATGATTATTGCTCTAAATTAAATGCAGAAAAATCTCAATCTCTCATTGCATCCATGGAAACTAAAAAACAGAATAAGAATCTCAAGAAGAGCTTGGCGGAAAAGGAAAAACTGATTGAGAAGTTGAAGGTGGAAATCACCGAAAAAACAACTCAAGGGAAAAGTGGCCAAATGAGAGGTAGGAATTTGATATTTCACTTTTCAAACATATTATTTACTAAAATCATTTCAGAACACTCTGTGCACCATCGTAATGTCAATCCTGTTTCCAAGACCAACGCTCGGCCATCACCAAGAAATATGGAAGAAGTCTTTGGTGTAACCTATCCACCACAATACGCTGGAACAGCCCGGGTAACAGCAGCCGCGTGGGCACCCAAAAAACCTTCTAACGATCGTATCAGCGTTCAAGTTCCGTTAGAATATTGGCAGCATAACCGGCGTTGTGAATAAATATATGTTTTCTTACAATTTTCATGTTCGTTTCTTAATGTTCCATTTGCCAATTTTTCTTTCAAATAAATGTATTACATCACTTTTGAGAAGTTTTTCAAATTTTTCATTGCATACACCAATTCATGATTTCATCGTCCTTTTTTTCTATGCTGAATTTTGTAACTTCTTCAATGTTCTTTTTTGTTTCACTTTTTTGAATACATAAATTTTGTTTCTGTTTAAGGGTTTAATCATAGAAGCTTGACAATTATCTAAAATTGTTTAGTTGGATGGGACCAAGAGTAGTTGCCGTTAAAAATGTTTATTTTTCATCTCGGGTACTTTTTTTGGTTTTTTTCTGAACATTTTTTAATAATAAGGTATGATTTTAATAGTAAACAACCATTTTCCTACGTTTTTATAATAATTTTAATTTAAAAAGTTGGATTATCATAGTAAAACTAACAGTTCTTTACGATTACCGGAAATATTATCAGCACAGCTTGGTATGAATAATGCTATATATACAATTCAACAAGATACAATACAGTGTGCTTCAAGAAGCTTTAACAAAAATTTAAAAACATCAAACTTAATTAATTGGTAGATCCACCATGACATCGAAATCCTGAAAAACCTTCAAATAAAACTATTGACCTTAGTGTAATTGGACTTCAATTGGACTTCATTTGACAGTGGGATACAAATTCGACATACAATGCGTAAGTTTATCAGTTCAATTTCGACAGTACTTCAATTTCCGGTATGAAATCATCCAATGAAATTATCTCCTCACGATGAACATATTCTAAGAAACGAGATGAAGATATTTCTGGAAGGTGGCATCCTCTTTTGATTCCATTGATTGTTGCATCAACATCTTTTGAAAGTTTATAATCAATGTCAATTGGGAAATCCACTATTTCAGGCATTGCTTCAAGATTTATCACAACCAAAACCTGAAAGAGTGTTTTTGATATGTCGTATGTGTTTATTTATAAGGCTTATCACTAGCCTAATATACTAAAAACTAGCCTGGTGCCTTCTTGGAGGAATTACATCAACTGTTTGCTTGTCTTCTAAACTTCTAGAGACAAATTGTTCATCAGTGATTGAGTAACGCAAACTGAAATAGGTGAAATAGTAGAACATAACTAAAAAAACATTAGACTCACTGAGCATGTAGAAACTGATCATATGTGAAGTTCCATGCAACTACTGCGATGAATGTGAAATTATTATCAGTGTACTTCTTAATGCTCATTTTATCCTTCTGAATATTAAAAAGGCTTATATATTGACTTCATTGTTTACAATACCTGCTCTTTCACAATTTCTTGCCCAAACTTATCCACTATATATTTTATATGTACGCTATCTTTCCTTGTTCTCGAAAACCCTTCATTGACCGAAATTGGTCGGGAAGAGTGAATTGAGATGTCTCGTTTGTCCAAGCTCCAGTCATTGAGATAAATGACTGTGATAGTGTATATACCAGGTTCTAAATCGATATCCTGAGTAGAATCGTTGATGATCTCACATGCAACTACTTTTTTATTATCAGAAAATATGCCGTTGATCTTGTGTACTGCAATCCAGCTATACCTCTGAACATATTTTGGCATTTGAAATTCGACAGTTTTTAAGAGTACCTCACGAGAAATCCAGTCGTCAACCGCCGAAATACAGACCATGCACTTTTCAGTGACTTTGATATCGATAGCCGGAAATGCGTCATCTTCTGGATATTTAAGAACCAGTTTGGCATAATAAGCAAACCAATTTGAACGATGACGACAAACATAAATGGAACAAAAAACATTTAAAAAATCATCCCACGAAATCCAGAAAGATCCTCGAATCATTCCTTCCAAGAGATCTTTCATATTCTCGGGCCACCATTCCCATTCCTTTGACCAATTTCGAGTCCAAACGCTGCCTCCACTTGGATTTCTGAGAAGAAGAAGTTTGTGCCCATCTCTTTCAACAATATCCATAATAGTATAGGCATGTTGTGGAAGTATTCCGTTGACTTCTCGGTTCAAGGTGCCACATGCCATCGGATATTGATTATTTCTGAATACATGGTACAATAATTTAGAAGTCTGAAAATTCAAACCTGAACTCCATCAGTGTCTTCCAGTATTTTCTAAGATTATTGAACATTTTGGCAACTGGAATGAGCAACACAGGTGATCCAGTAAGAGCAGAAAATGCAGACAAACTTTGAAATCCATGAATTCCTTTATAATTACCACATTCCTTAACAAGAGCTTTTTCAATAAGCGCTGCCCATATCTGAAAGTTAAGTTTACGCGTGTTCAATGAATCTATATTTTGACGATATCGTAGGTACTCGGAAAATTGCTGATCCTGAAGCGCGCTCTAGTCTCATCATATACAATATTGTTAGCGCTCCATCTGCGCCACGTCCGCACTCTAATCTCGGCAGTTTCCGGGAGCTTTCTAGTAGACTTCTCCACCTTTCAAAAAACATTTAGCAAACAGTGGAGAACGGCGAAGAAGTGCGGAGAAGTGCGCTATTGTTCTATCAATATTTTCTTTTTTGTTTTGATTTCTAAAGAGACCTGATTAAGAATGAACTTTATTAAGAGAAGGCAAGATATGCGCAAGAAAGGTGCCGTTGTTTGCCGAGATGGTGTCCTCTCCGTGCGCATACCGAATTTAAAAAATTCTTGCAAACTTTTGTATACGTGGAGAGGACGTGATAAGGGCGCTGGCGGGAAACGGAACGATCACGAATCATTAATCCAGTTACATCCCGTAAGCGTTCCAGGACCAGCGATTTACCGATTATCCAAATTATATTGATCCAAAAATTGTTAATACCTGATACCCAGAAGTAGCGCCAATTCTGATTCCATCTGTTGTATACGGAAAATAATCGTCAATGATGATAGTTTTCCATTGACCATCCACAAACAGTTTTACTTTATACACACCGTATTTCGATAGTTGCAGTGAATCAAAAATGTTCATGATAACTTCAGGCTTTGTGGAAATTGCAGACAAAGCAGCAACAAGACCACAATCTCCAACTTTTCTTTGAAACACCTCGTACGCGGTGAAAGTCAATGGATTATAAACTGACAAACTGGATGACACGTCGGTGGAAGGTGGTGTTATTCGACGCCAGATTTTCGGGAACAACCAAGTTTTCCAACTCTGAAAACTTTTAGCTATGCACATGTTTTTTGGTAATTCAGTTAATTGTTGTTTATTTTAGTAACTGGATAATATATAACCAAATATTATAATATGCATAATATAAATGAGCAGAAGGGTTATTTGAATAATATAATACATAAAATAAAATAGACCCGTAAGACTCCATTGAAAGAAAAATAAATCAAACAAAAGTAAATAATTATAATAGAACGAAATTTTAAAAGAACAAGATTTGTTGGTTTATAATGGGGTTAATCAAATAGTTTCGTTATATTGAAAAGTGTATTTCAATAAACTTTTTGCCTTATTCAAGAAACTTCAAAAACGTGCACTTAAATACAGTTTGTGACGTAATTTCGCGACATTTCTGGACGTTTCTCGACATTTTTTCACTGTTGTTTTATCAGAATTGATCTTCTGCAGCGAGTTTTGTGAATTTTCACATTTTGTGGACACCATCTTTCATTGGTGTGTCTTTCATTGAGTTGTCCACTTTCTGGTTGTTGGATAATGTCGAGAAAAGTCGGGAAATGTCACGAAATGGCGTCACAAACTGTTTTGAAATACTATTGTTTTGAACTGTACTTGAATGAGGGAAAATGTGTTTAAAATTACACTTTTTAATTTCACGACACTACTTGGATAACCCCATAACATATTTCAGGTTAATATGAGCGATTGACTTAATTTTTGATAATGTTGATCTCTTCAATTCTTTTTTTTCGATGATTCTTCCAAAATCAAGGGGTCTTACAGAACTTTTGAACATACCTCGTACTTCCCATATACCTTCGATTGCTCGTCAAAGGTCATATAAGACTTGGGCTCATGTGGAAACTCTTTATCGATGAATGCAGATTTGGATCTTCTGAAAACTGGCTTGTGTTTCTAAATGAAATTTGAAAAATTCTTACTGGCAATCTTCCAAAATGCTCTTAAACTTTTCATTCGCTTCTTTTTCATTCTCGTGATCACCGAGAAATATAGTCCAGTTCATGTTCGTACAATATTTATCCTCATTGTATTTCTCTATTAGCTCCAAAAGCTCCTCTTCCTGGGGCGAATTCATTCCGTTAAAAGTTTAGAAATGACAAAATACGGTTTTTTACGGAACATTCTTTTGTTTTGTCAAAATGTTTTTTAGAAAAAAAAAATGTATTCCACGTTTTTAATAAACTAAATTCTGACGAATGAATCAAAATTGTACGGCAAATACTAGTAATTTCATTAGGATAATACCACTTTTTGCAGCAAAATTCATATAAAAGTGTAAGAAAATTCTTGTACTTAATTTGTCAAAAAGTTAGAAAAATCCTCATTTTAGTGCCTGTCTTTGTTAAGCCTGTTAAAAAATAAGCATGATTTCAGACCTAACGTTTTCTATATTATTATTACTGAATTCAAACATTTCAGTTATCACAGTAAAATTAATATTTTTAGGCGTTTGCCGCATGGCCGTGCATGAATTTTGCTTGTTATGTATATTCAACCACCCCCCGGCTCAAGCAGTTACCGATTGAGCCAGGGAGGATGAGGAAATCCTTGTTTCGGAGTGGTTTCCGGCCCATGAGGTACTGAAAGGATTAACAAAAGACTCTTATTCTATTAATTCATTTATTACGAGTGATTCAAGGGAAAAGCCTTGAATCACTAACACTCAAACATTCATTTAAACGTGCCACCGTCGGGCACGTGCTGTGGTGGTGAAGCCCGATGCAGACTGCCGACGACTGACGATATAGGCCAATGTGCGCTGCGCCATGATGACAAGAGTACGGTCGCAGTCGTTGTTGTATGTGTCGTGGCGAGACCTCATGCGCCTTGAATCCTCCTTTTGGCGGTAGTTTGAATTGGGGTTTTGCCGTCGTCCTTTTACAGAGTAGCTGTCATTGATTGCACGGATGAAGTTGAGTATTGAAGAGCATGTGTTACGTAATAACGATGAATCAATCTTTACATTTAATCATTTGTTAATAAATCCTTAGATTTATTAATAAGTCGTGAGCGAGTGAATCTTTGTATTCACCGACTTCGCGACAATCCTAGGTCATCGGTGACTGTGACAAAAATGTTTGTTTGTTTGTTCTTGACCCTTTTTTTCCTTTTTTTTTGGGACGAAAAAATTCGCAAGAAAATTTTCCCGTGGTGAAGAGTTGAACTCTATTACAGTAAGCTCTTCCAAGGTCCCAACCAAAAATCACAAATTTGAGTAGTTGAACTGTAATTCTGAAAAATTTCTACTAAACCGATTTCACATATCAATAATCAATTTTCATTCGGAAGTGGGATACAAATTCGACAGAAAGTTCAATTTTGACAGTAATTGCTTGGAAGATCCAGAAAACAGTCAGCCACGGAAATTCGCTCCTCACGGTGAACTTGCTCTAAGAATCGAGATGAAGATATTTCTGGAAGATGACATCCTCTTTTGATTCCATTGATTGTTGAATCAACATCTTTTGAAAGTTTATAATCAATGTCAATTGGGAAATCCACAATCTCCGGCATTGCATATTGTTCGATTACTACCAAAATCTACAATTTCATCTACATGATGAATGTGATACTGAAAAAAAGTTACCTGAACACCCCTTGGAGGAATAACATCAACTGTTTGATTGTCTTCTAAACTTCTAGAGACCAATTGTTCATCGGTGATTGAGTAACGCAAACTGGAAAGGACAAAAGCACAACGTATATCTAAAATAAAAATTGGACTTACTGAACATGTAGAAACTGATCATATGCGAAGTTCCATGCAACTACAGCGATAAATGTGGAATTATTATCAGTGTACTTTTTAATGCTCATTTTATCCTTCTGAATATTAAAGAAGATTATATATTGTTTCACTGACTTTTTTTTAAACATTACCGGCTCTTTCACAATTTCCTGTCCAAACTTATCCACTACATATTTTATATGTTCACCATCTTCACTTGTTACCAAAAACCCTTCATTGACCGAAATTGGTCGGGAAGAGTGAATTGAGATATCTCGTTTGCCTATGGGCGAGTTGTTCAGTTTATTCACTGTAATAACGTAGCTACCAGGTTCCAAATCAATATCCCCAGTTGAATCATCAATGATCTCACACGCAACAACTTTTTTAATATCCGATTCATAGTTTTTGTCATCCATGTGCACCGTAATCCAGCTAGACTTCTAAAAAATATCTCTGAAAAGCATGTTCAATAGTTTTTAAGCGTACCACACGAGAAATCCAGTCGTCCACCGCCGAAATACAGATTGTGCACTTTTCCGGGACATTGATTTTGATTACCGGGAACGTGTAACCACGTGGATATTTAAGAAACACTTTGGCATAATATGCAAACCAATTCGAACGATAACGACAAACATGAATAAAAGTAAACATAGTTAAAAAGTCATCCCACGAAATCCAGAAAGATCCTCGAATCATTCCTTCCAAGAGATCTTTCATATTCTCGGGCCACCATTCCCATTCCTTTGACCAATTTCCAGTCCAAACGCTGCCTCCACTTGGATTTCTGAGAAGAAGAAGTTTGTGCCCATCTCTTTCAACAATATCCATAATAGTGTAGACATGTTTTGAAAGTATTCCATTGCGTCTTTGAATAGTTGTTTCACATGCCATCGGATATTGATTTTTCTGAAAAATTACCACACCAATTAAAATTTTGAGAAATTCATACTTGTAGTCCATAAGTATCTTCCAGTGTTTGCGAAGTTCTTTTAAAATTCTGGTCGTCAGTATGGACAACACAGGTGATCCAGTAAGAGCAGAAAATGCCGACTGATTTTGAAATCCCGTGATTCCTTTATAATTACCACGTTCCTTAGCAAGAGCTTTTTCAATAAGCGCTGCCCATATCTGAAAATAAAGTTGAATATACAATTTAATGAATTAAAGTGAAAGTTATTACCTGTTTTCCAGAGGTAGCTCCGATTCTCATGTCATCTGTTGTATACGGAAAATAATCGTCAATGATGATAGTTTTCCATTGACCATCCACAAACAGTTTTACTTTATACACACCGTATTTCGATAGTTGCAGTGAATCAAAAATGTTCATGATAACTTCAGGCTTTGTGGAAATTGCAGACAAAGCAGCAACAAGACCACAATCTCCAACTTTTCTTTGGAACACCTCGTACGCGGTGAAAGTCAATGGATCATAAACTGACAAACTGGATGACACGTCGGCGAAAGGTACGGCTAATCGACGTCAGATTTTCGGGTAAAACCAAGTTTTCCAACTCTGAAAATTTGTTAGAATTCGTTAATTTACAGGAAGCGGGGATAGCACACGAAGAAACTATGTATTCGAACGTCAGGAATGATGCTCAAAATATTAAAAAATGCTATTGAACAAACCTCATATTTCCCATATGAGGTCCTAATCCTCTTCAAAAGTCATATAAGACTTGGGCTCATGTGGAAACTCTTTATCTACAAATGTAGATTTTGTCTTTCTGAAAATGCAATTTATTGCATAGAAACGTTTAAAAGACCCTTACTCGCAATATTCCATAATCTGCTTGAACTTTTCGTTCGATTCTTTTTTATTGGAATGATTTTCGATAACTAGCATACCTAATTCCTCATACTCTTCTTCTTTTTCTTCTTTTTCTTCTTTTTCGATTTCTTCGTCATTGTCGTTTTCATCTTCTCTATCCGAGAAAACCACATCATCTAGAGAGCACATCTTGTTTTAAATGTAGAAATGACTAATAATTTTTTTTTGAACTGAGTGTAAAAATTTTTTTCTTCATTTTCCACGTTCTCAAAAAAATAAATCGAACTCCACGAATAAATTTTAAATTTTTTTTTCGAAGTTCGGCAATCCTACAATATGACCTATTGCACCATATTGTCCCAAAATGTTCAATTAAAAATTAATTTCAGACTATAGAAAATCACTTGATTTATCCGAAAATAACATTTATTTCAGCCGGAAATCTTAAGGCAATTTATAACTTTGAGCATTTTTCAATTCGTATGATCTGAAATTAAGTTAGTTTTCAGATTATTCAAGTATTTCTCTATATTTTGACATTAACTTTTAATGAAAAATATTAGAACTACATGGCGCAGTAGACAATTTTGTAGATACTAATAGTACCAATTTTGAATGGCATAGACCAAATACCAAAGTAAAAAGTTGATGATATTATATCGAATCGTATCTCCACGTGATGTCCAAGTGTCTCACTTCGGTTTGATCTACGTAGATCTACAAAAAATGCGGGGTAAAAGACTCAACTGATTCTCAACTGATTTCGCATGGTTAAGAACGTGCTGACGTCACATTTTTTTGGCAAAAAATTCCCGCATTTTTTGTAGCTCAAACTATAGTGGGACAGCCTAGCACCACGTGTATCTAGAATAAATCCTGTCTATAAAACTGGGTATTTTTTTAAAAAACAGTTCAATTGGTTCAACTTTAACTTTATTTGGGCTTTGAAACAAATATTGAAACGCATTGAAAATTAGATAAAAGGTAGAAAAATTGAGCAAAATTAAAGATCACAATCCAGTAAGCTTATGGAGACGCGGAAACCATGTCTGGAATTTCGATATGCTCGAAACTATCCGAATCCGAATCCACGCGACGCTTGTTCTTCTTCTTCTCCAATTCTTGCACAGTGAAAGTATTCACTTCAACTTCGGGAATCGCCACAAACTTCTTCAGATTATCGCAGAATTTTTCCTTCTTGAACCTCCCATCTTTGTCTCTTGTGATAACTGTTGACAAGTAGTTCACAGTTACAAAAACGTTCGAAGTATGATCCTTGGAAGGATCATAGAGGAACTGTGGATAGTAAACTTGGCGGAATCCTTGGGTCATCGAATCATAAATATACTGCTCCATTCGTTCTGTGAACAAGTTCTCCGTGTGAATCACAAACTCATTGGTTTCCGGACAGTGCTCTGCATACTTTGGAACCAAGTGATCTTCCGATGTGGCGTCTTTGCATTTTGAGCATTTAAATGGCTCGAACCGGTGGTATGTTGGATGATAATCATACTTCTCATACTGACCAAGATTGTTTGAACGAACGTAGAGCACATCTTTTCGGGAGAGGGGACAATGTCGCACTTTGAACATTGGTAGAGTACTTATGAAGGTTTTGTTGTATGAGATTTGTTCGGATTCGTGTTCAGACTCAGATTCAGATTCTGAATCAGATTCTGATTCCACTTCGGATTCTGAACCAGACTCACTAGAGCTGTCATAAGCATCCTGCATCTCAATTTCTTCTGCGGACAATTGTTGAACAGGGACAGCGGGAATCTCCACGTGATTCTCACCAACTAACTGCAGCTTTACAACTCCGGGATCTGCTTCCTTGATAACTACGTGCTCACTTCCATTTGTGAGCAGCACTGGTTCTTCAGGTCCATTTTTTCCTCTATAGGTGACTTCAATGCATGAACAGTACACTTCTTTGAATCCTTTTGTTTCGAATGAAAATACATACTGTTCCAGTCGTCCATTAACTCTATTATACATTAAGAGCACTTGGTCCTCAATATGTGAGCACCATTTTGTCTGACGCAGAGATAAATCACACTCTTGAACTTCAACTTCACAAATCTCACACTTGTGTCGTCGGAAATCCTTCAAATTGTGATCATACGTGCAGAATTCGCGGCATTTCCATTCGTCGATAGTCTCAATAACTTCGATTTCTTTCGATAAGCAATAACGAATTGAAATTTTCTGAATGACTGCTGGTAATTTAGGACCTATTCTGTCTGATCTTGGGAAGTGGCTTGATATTGGGTACTGGCCAAGCGGGTTGAGATTGTAATATTCCATCCAGTCGTTTTTTCTTTGATCTGTATTTTTGGAACTGGGTTTTTATAATTTCCAATTTTCAAACTACGTACCTGGAATACTTGGAGCGTTTGAGTTAATCATTAGTGATTGGACATCTGCTGGATTGTGTGGATTCCCAGTTGATAAGCTTTTAGTGACAAGCTCAAAGCTCATTGAGATAATTTCATCAACTTCTTTCAACATCTTCTGTTGAAGGGCAAGTTCTTGGAGAATCTGAAATTTGAAAAGTTTAATCATGTGATGAGATCTTAGAACTAGAACTAGTCCAGGGCTGTAGGAAAACCGTGATTTTGGTAACCGGCAACCAAATTGGTCAAACATATAATTTTGTTGAAATGGTCGGTTTTTCGTTTACATAGAAATTTTAGCATTTTTCTGGCTCTCTGAATGTTTTTTTCTGAGGTAAAAAGTGTTTGACATTGATAGCGACAGTTGCCGAAATTGCCGAACCCCAAAATTGTCAGCAACCATTCATAAAATTTCAAAATCTCTTTTTCGGCACAAAACCAACCTTAAGACGCTGTCGGCTCGTTGATTCGAGTTGTGGGTCGATCATTAATGGCTGCAGTTCCAAAACTTTCTCTGACTCCGCCTCCCAAAATTCATCCTGAGTATCCTTCTCTGGATTTTGCATATGCTTTGCAGAAAAATACAGTTCGTTAACTGATAATCTTGTGGTTTTAAGCTTTGACATTACATCCATTAGTTCAACATATGTCGTTGCTTTGACCATTTGTGTGTAGATATTCGAGTATTCAGATGTAATTGTTCTAAACTCTAGAGGAGCAAATGGTTTCTCTTCGGGAAGAGAACTGCCGTTACGAAGTCGTTCAAAAACCATACTAAACTTGAAACATTTGTTGTTCTCTCGGATTTTCTGAAATTATGAGCTTTTAGAATAATTGCGGTTCAAATTGAGCTTACCTTATTGATTTTCTGGCTATACATGAATTCTTCTTGCTTGATAGACTCAGCATCGCATTTAGGTTCACATTTAACTTGTTCAATTACATCATAAATGATGTATGCAGATTCCGATGGATCGAGAAGTCGTGTTAGCATTTCAACACCTACACCAGGAAACTTTTTGAGAATGAGCTCGATAAGAGCTTGTGCTTGAGTTTTACGTTTTTTTCCAGGAGCCTGAAAATTTTCAAAATATACAAAAGAGCTAATTAATGAACATACCAGTTGTAGAAGGAGCTCCTTGCTACTTATAAAATATTTACAAAATTCCCAATCTTCCTGTGACAGTTTTTTAGATTTCTGCTCCCAAACAGATTTTTGAATGTCCTCAGGCGTAAAACTTTTTTTCGACATACAATGATTCAAATATGACAACATAAGGATCGGAGCAAGGTTTGGAGGACGGTCTTGGTCTGAAGTTCCAGCCGCATTGTTAGGAGCCGCTGGAGCTGATGCTTCGCCAGTTTCATTCCCAGTCGCAGTATTGGAGAAGTAACTGTCCAGTTGCTGAACAAGTCTCTCTTCGGTACCTGGAGGGTTTGGAGTGTTAGAGTCCGACATTGGCGCCTGAAAAAATGGTCTAAGTGAGTTTCATTGTGGAATGTAAAAAGGATGAGAAAAGTGTTGAAAGTTGTAAAAATCTAATTTTCTGAGGGCCCTCGAGCTATAATATGGTATGTCTTAAATATGACGTCATGAGAATTGGAGCAAGACTTGGAAGTGGATCCGACTCGTTGGTTTGAATTGTGAGAGCAGGAACTTCGACATTTTCATTTCTAGCTGGAGTGTTGAGAAAGTATCTGTCTAGTATCTCAACAAGCCTGCGTTTACGGTCAGAACGTCTAAGGTTTGGGAGGTCCGGCATAGTTGTCTGAAAATAAATTCTACATAATATAAGAGAAGCTGGGGAACGAAAAGAGCTGAGAAAAGATTAAAGGAAAGACTGACTCTGAAGGAAATATTATGTGTCCCCGCAAGACACCGCAAAAAACACAAAATCTTCCCTTTGGTTCGATTTAGAGATAAAGCAGAAATAACAAAAGCGGTTCAAATTATTTTAGTCGAAAATAACAAAATTTTGGCCGACTGTAAACGTTTTTCCTACTTGCAAAATTCTACGTATTTTCATTCATTTGGCTCAGAATACTTGGAAAACAATAAAATAAGCCATAGAAAGTCTCGAATAAAGTGAATTTCCATCTGCTGTTTGGCCGTTGAGTCGGTCGTCTACGGTTGTTCAGCCGCTTTTTGTTTGCCAATCAGCCATGTGCGGCTTTCCAGTAGCTGCTTTCGGAGCACATCGCTTAACGTGAGCCGTAAGAGATTACTAATATAATAAAAGAGAGATAAATTGAATTTTTAAATCTAGAAAGGCCTAAATTTTGTTTTTTTTAAGTTAAAGGAGACCGTCGGGACTTTATCAATTTTTCAAAATTTCAAAAAGAGGTAAAAAATTAATTTCAAATGTTTATACCTACAAAAACTAAAAACGCATATGTACTCGGCAATTCCCGGCAGCTTCTTTCCCAAGTTTGGGCCTTTTCAGCTTCTTACCAAACTCTTGCCAACTTCTAACCCAGCGTATGCCCAAGTCTTACCCAACTTCAACAATTCTAGTGTAAACTCCCTCGCCCGAGTCTTGCCCAAGTCTTAGCCAAGTCTTGCCAACTTCTTACCCAAGTTTGCAGATGTAAAGAACGAACAAGATTCCGAAATCCCGCATGCGCAATGTTTAGCGTAAATCGACACTTTGTCTTTTGATTAATTTGTATTTAAAATAGAGGAATTTCAATGTAATTGAAAGAATTCACAGGAAAACTTGTCCCTTCAAAGGCAAATTCTAAATATTTTTCTCTGATGGCTAACATTGTTTAAAAAAATGTACGATCAAAGTTTGATTTTTATTGCCATTTTGTCTAATAAACCATTTAATTCATCTAAAAATAAAAAGAAAAGTTATCTTCAGGATGATTCTTCTCCTAGTCAGTCCAATAGTCAAATAATAGTCAGTCAATCCTATGCATCAAATTTTGAATTTTTCTAAGACTGAACTGTTCCTTTGAAATGTAAACTTTTATAAAATTGAAAGACATGAAACAAACATGAATTACAGTAATTCTGTAAATTCTGAACTTAGAATCATTAGGGAGCACACTTGAAAACATATGAAATAAGGTATGTGAGAATACCGTATCAATCAGATATGTCTGATACTTCCTCAAAAATATCTATCAGAATATGAGTACGATATATTATTACTAGTGTGCATCTTTTCGCGCGACCATCATGGCTCAGCAGGTAATTCTTCGGAACAACAGGAAATGCGATCAAAGTTCAACACACAGGTATAAATTGGGTAAGAAATAGGCAAAACTTGGGTAAGACTTGGGTAAGACTTGGGCGACGCCTCCAAACGACGAGGCAGACCACGACTTTTTTCATTTTTGTGGCGGCGCCCAACTCTTGCCCAAGGTTTACCCAAGTCTTGGCAACTCCTTATAAATGTTTTTATTTTTTGGGCAAGGCTTGGGTAAGAAGTTGCGAAGCCTTGGGTAGGAAGCTGGCGGCAAACGCCGAGTACATTTTGTCCTCTTTCAAAAACATAGAATTGCTGATTTTTTGTTGTTCTCTTGAACAAAATTGTTGCGCAAAAATTCTGGCATAAAAACGTTGTTTTAGTACAAATCGACTGAAGGTATTTTATTGTAAAAAAGCAACGTTACAAAGAAAATTTCAGATATTAAAAGACAGAGAATGTTCGAATTTACAAATTTTTTTTTACAAATTACGAAAAAATAGAAGATTTTCAATCAATTTCAGATGGTGTCGGTTGTGGCGATGAAATCAATTGGTGATTTGTTTCTGAAAATTGGTCTTGTAATATTTCTAAAAATGATGTATAGTAACAATCACAAACCTGGAATAACCATTGCTTGAACAGAAGAACATTGTGACAAACTTGGAGTAAATCTTTGTGGCCAAGGAAGAAAAATCTCAACATTCGGCAGCAGATTCTTCATTTTCTTCTCAGCAATCTGCACGGCAAACGTTGCGACGGTAGTTTTCGGAAGCTTCACGAATTGCTTCTTCACCATACAAAACTGCTCTTTTCTCAGCTGTCCATCATCATCTCTCATAATTACTTCGACTCCCTGCATGGAATTTTGCTCTAGTATAAAGAAAATATTTCCCTCCTGTACTTTTTCCGAATCGTATACTAATCCTGGACAAGTGACTTGATGGAATCGCTTCTTCTCACAATCATATGCATATGTCTCCATTTTCTCTGTGAATTGGTTCTGGACGTGGATGATGTATTTGCAAGTTTTAGCACAATATTCGGAGTACTTTGGGATCAGATCATTTTCAGTGGTTCCAGTCTTGCAACAATCACATACATGCAAGTTCAGCTCGTTTTCATCGTCGTTCAACGAATATTTAAGGTACTGGCCGTTGGGTTGAAGCATGTAAAGGACATCCATCTCATAGGTTTGACAGTATTCTTTTTTATAGGTGGGAAGTGAGGTTATGTAGGATACGTGCTCAGCATCCAATGTCTCCTCAGGTTCAGCGTCAGATTCCGGTTCAACGTCTTCTTCCACGGGTTCTTCAGCTTTTTGCATCCATAATGGTCTGACAGGAGCATACGGGATTTGAACCGAGTGCCCGAACTTATGAAGAAGTTTTCTAACTTTTTCTCCCGATTCGTCCCTTTCAATGATCACCTTGTCTTCTCCTTCTCCTGCAATCATCGCGACAAAGCTTCCATTGTACTCCACGTGCTCAGAGAAAACCAGTTCCGGAAAATCAACCTGCTCGAATCCTCCAGTTTTGAAGGAGAAGACGAATTGTCCAATTTCCTCGGTGAATCCAATTTCCATAAAAATCACATGATTCGAGATTTTCTCACACCAAACTGCATAAAGTGGGTATAAATCGTTTTCTTCAATCTGTTCCCGACACTCGACACAACAGTGCTCTTGGAACTTTCGATTCTGATGATCATAAGTGAATACGGTACCGTAAGGTTTGTCCACTTTAAAAGTGGCAACATTCCGTGAAGGGCAATATCCAGTAGATAACATTGAAGATGCATCAAATTTTGGTTGGTGAAAATTGTGAGAATGAACGAATTGCTGGCTCGGCTGTGGAGGTGGATACAGTGAGTATGCACCTGATCGTATCTTACGATGAGGGAAACTTGCAGTCTCAGGATACATTGGAGGAGGTTTCAAAATTGATGTTTGCACGGGACTAGGTTCTGTTGAGATCGATGATGTGTTGAGAGATTGAGAGCCTTTATCTGAAAATTACCTATTGAAGTCAATTAATGCAGCTGTTGAAACATACTATACGTAGTACTATGCATGTTCTTCCTCTACGATTTTGAAGGGAGGCACAATTATACAAAATGGTCTCTAGCCGCGCGTTTTGAACTCACAGCAGGGATGGGTAGCAAACGATTTTTTTCCGGCAAATCGGTAAACCGGCAATTTGTCGATTTTCTGAATTTGCCTGTTTTCGGCGAATTGTGGTTTTGCACAGTTTTTTTTGGAAATTTCAGAATTTTAATTTCAATCGGTAAAATTGTACGCATCCTATAAATGTTCCTACATCTATATTGAAAAGTAAAAAAATTTTGGGAAAATATCTAAAGAAAACCGGGAAAAAAATTTCAAAATGGCACTGGTTGATGTGTTTCCGTCTTATAAAAAAATCCTTCTGAACACTTCCGGCAAATCTGATATCCGGCAAACGTCAATTTGCCAGAATTGGAAAAATCTTGTGGGCTAAGAAAAAAGTGAGCTAAAATTGAAATTTGAATTTCCGCGTAAATTTTTTTTTGATGGCTTTGAAATTCTTTTTCTTACACTGCCCATAGTTAGCCAAACATGTTTTATACATTTTAAATTGCTTGTACAAAAAATTCTGAATTACCTTCTTTTGATTCTTCTGATTCTTCTGATTTTTCTGATTCTTCAGAAATTGTTACTAACGAAACATCAGAAGACTTTCCTTTAATTTCGCTGAATAAAGTTTCTAGAATTGATGACCGTAGTGAATGATCAGGGGGCCCGGAAGATGCACATTTTGCTAGAAGTTCCGTAGTCTCGTCTATAATTCTTTCAAATGGGCTTGAAAGTCTTGGAGCGGGAGAAGCCTCGCGGCTTGGTTCTGATGGGGTTTCGGGCTTTCTAATCTGAAATTTTTTTTTCAGTTAGCATTAGACAGTCTAATAAACGAACATGACAATTTTTCAGCTGAGAAATGAATTTGTCTACAGTAATATCTATCAACTGATCCGTGGTTTCGACCAGTTTGTTCAAAAATTCTTGACGACTAGCTATAGCATCGGCGATGGACGGCTCTTCGGTCTGAAAATATGAATATTCGCATTACTGAATAGTTTATTGTATGCCTACCTCGCTAGAATTCTGTGTATCGATTTCCTCTGTTTCTTCTTCACGAATACTCGACCCTCCCATCATTTCTCTAAACTTTGTGGGAAAACTTGTGTAAGCGTATTTCAGCTGAGCTTGTCGATGCTGGAAAAAATGAGATAAAAACGTGATAAAAATTAAATTCCAATCTCACCTTAGACCAAGAATCGTACACTTCTGAATCCTTTTTCATATCCTCCATAACTGCTACCTGCTCCGTTACATTCGTCGCTTTTTTGAGTCTTTCATTGAATCCCGACATGCGACTTTGCAAAGTTTCCGTTGGAACGGTAGATGGTTGCATTACAAGACCTGAAATAAAAACTTGTAACAGAATATTTTAAAAACAAAGGAGATTGCAGTACGTGTTAAAAAGTGGACAGAGAGGGCAACAGTGCG
Source organism: Caenorhabditis elegans (assembly GCF_000002985.6). NCBI lineage: Eukaryota > Metazoa > Nematoda > Chromadorea > Rhabditida > Rhabditidae > Caenorhabditis > Caenorhabditis elegans. Next base: position 13,241,573 of record NC_003279.8, on the reverse strand, counting down.
ATGACGTAACGACTGTTTGGGAGGTCAGGACGCGTTCAATACGCAATGGTCCTCTGTGTACGCTACACTTTTGCCAACCCAAGATATCGATCTTAAATGTTGACCGAGAGAGACAAAAGATGTGTCTTGTTGGAGAATGTATTATTAAAAATTATTAGATACATTTTTTGTAGTAGGGTGGGCGGCAAAAGGGTTTTCCGGCAAATCGGAAATATGCCCAAAATAAAAATTTCCGGCAAATCGGCACATTGCCTGAAATGAAAACTTTTGGCAAATCTAAAATAATTGATAACACAGGGGTTTTTCCATGCTGATACCAAAAAAGAGCAGACCAGTAAAATGTGACTGTCCCCACCAGAGGAGAGTACTTTCTTAGTGTATCTATTAAGGTTGTATGTACAGAATGTGCAAGGGGCCAGGTCACTGCGTCTTTTTGGGCACACTACTGTGTATGAATAAATGACCTATTCTCCCCGGGAGACAAAACATTAGGGGGTATCACTTAAAGAGTACAGTGAAAGAATGGGAAAATGCAATATTCTCATCAAATTTGAATTTTAGAGAAAAGAATCTGAGTTGATAATTGTGGTCAGAATTGAGCCCCCATGAACAATAAGTAAATTCCTAAAAAATTGAGAAAAAAAATTGCCTTAGAGACAAATTTATTCATAGCTAATTTTTTTAAATGAGGAAAAAGCAATCACATTGTATCTTCGACTTTACTATTTGTATATTTATTGAAAAATTGGCATATGTGGTCGAACTCAAAAACTTTCCACTTTGACGCATCTGAAAATTAGTGTTTTTGAGATTGTTTGATCATGAAATTGAGATTAAAGTGATATCCCTACCGAAATCCTTTATCCAACGATAAGAACAAGAGGTACAGTAATCCGCATCCGCAGACGTCTGCAGCAGAGGTCAGAAGTGGAATTGCATGATTGTCCGGATCAATACCGAATGACCAGAAGGCGAAGACTATCAGCTGGGCCAGGTAGAGAATTGTGGATTGCTGGAAAAAGTGGAGGTTCTGTGTGGAAAGTCTTGATCACAGATCTACAAATCTTGATCTACAGTAACCCAACATTACGCTTATGACCATGCAGGAACCCTACACAGGGGGTAACATCAGTACGATCAACTTACTTGAATCAAAACTACTAGTGCATATGCAATGAAAAACCGGAAATCCGTCTCCACCGGCTCATCAATCACAAATGACATTGCAGTCGAGAGCCCGACAAAGAACATTTGAAACGGTAACGCCGTGAACAACAGAAGCCTCGCAGTTCTAGACTCTGAGCTCGCAGATCTGTAGTAACTAATTGGCGATGCACGTTGCCTCCATCCCAGGTCTGATGTCTTGTGTACTTCTAGATGTGATGATATCCTTGATGCAAGGACGGCTCCTCGATTTCCAGCGAGTCCAGAGATGAGTGTTTGATATGCTGGGTAGTTTGGGTAGGTCATCGCACCTTTACTTTGAAGTAGACCCGCACCACAGCTGACCATCGCTGCAAACGCCAGAGTGAAGCACTGTTGCTTGGCAATGCGCAGAGCATCTTCGTCGTTCCCTGGAAAATTTAAGATTTTCGAAAATCAAAAAAGTTGACAAAGAGACTTACATGCTATCATAATCCATAGAGGTATGCTACACGCTGCCACCACAACAATCACCACCGGCACCGAACTTGAAAACCCCGAATATGGACGAAGAAGATAGCAGAAAAAGAGCATCGAGCCGATTGTGAGCATGTCACTGATACTAGCGCCCAGTGGAGCTACAATGTTGTCAGGATTGTAATCATTCTTCCAAGCACAGTAGACTATTGTGAAGAGGACTGAAACAATTTTTATATTATAAAAAATTTTCAAAGTTAAGACATTGAGACTTACATGTTGTACAGATCGCGCAGTTCAGTGCAACCGAGAGAATTGATGATCCCGTCAGGAACAGTGCAGTTTCCTTGTTGTCTAGGTAGTGGTAGGTGTCATTGTGGATTGATTGTAAGCTTGTCGAGTTGGCAAGTGTCGGGTTGTCCAAAGACGGTGTGATTTGCACGATGCAGTAGGAAATCAAGTTGGTCAGGATGCAGATGAGAATTGATAAAGCCTGCGCCACTGCAGCATTCTTTCTGACTCTCAAATAAATATCTGGCTCGTTGAATTCTCCTTTATGAGCTAGTGTTGACATTCTTGAAGAGAAAGTCATATCCAGGTTACCACGTAGACCTTGAAGTGGTGGCATTAGGACGAGGAACTCGGGAACTTCCTTCACTAGTGTCATGGTTTTGTTGGCGTAGGTGAGCAAGAGGCCAGCCGAGATAGATCCACAGCCACCGAGGAAGAATGGGACGAGACTCTGGGAAAATATAATGATACAACTATTTTTCAAATAGTCATTGTCTACGGCACTAACTTAGAATGTTAGCTACGATAGTACATATACAGTAACCCGGGTGGCACAATGTTTCGGATGAAGCCTCTACTTTTTTCTTCGAGACCCATTGGGCGAGAATTCAAAAATTGATTTTTCAAACAACTTTGGGGTCTATCGAGAAACTTTGAGAAGTTCGGGAAGTTTATAATCAGCTTGTGAAACTTCTAGAATTTGCTATAAACTTATAAACAGCTAGAGCATTCTGTCAAGTTCGAGAAACCTCTGTAATTCCCTGGAAGTTTCAGGAAAGTTCTACAAAACTTTAGATATACCGTCGCCCGCCTGCATAGCTACGTAATGTAAACTCTCCCTTTAAAGTTTGATTTCACAGAATCTCGCAGCTTTGAGGGCACATTTCTGCACACCAACCTGACTAAAAATCTCGCACATCGTCTCCGGCACATTCTCCGCTTCCTCGTCTGCAACCGTCTCCATAGATGTCAGTATTTTTGGAGTATAGAGCTCCAGAATACTCTTCGGCTCTTCATCAGAAGACCTTAATGTCGACCTTGGAACATAGCTGTCATTGGGCGACGATTCCTGGGTTGATTGTTCCTCCGGTGAAACGGGAGAACTCCGCGGCGCTTCCGCCATTGTTAAGAAATAAATTCAAAATTATGAAATCCACGGAAAGTGGTGGAATTTTGTGGTGGAATTTTTGTGGTGGAATTTTTTCTGTACGGAGGGGGATAAGAGTTCACGTTTGTTTAGTTGAAAATAAAAATAAATATATAAACTATTTTATTAAATGATTTTTAGTTGTGTTTCCAGTAAGCTTCAATTGAAAACGTTTCAACACTACCCTCATCCTTTATATCGGTTTCTAAAATGTTAACATCTTTGTGAAGTAAAAAACTGGAATAGATTTTGAACTAAATTTTGACATGAATTGAAAATACTTACGTTCATATTCAAACTTTCAATTTCTTTTTCCGATTCAACATATCCGTTCAACGGATAATAGGTGCAACTTATCTGAAAAGTAATATTAGAAATTTTTATAAATCTGTTTATCAGACGTTGTGGCCTGTTGAATAACAAGCTTCAGGAAATGCTTCAACGGCAAAAGTATCAAGTGGTTCTGTTCCGGTAATTTTGAAACATTATTTTTTCAACTCTCTTTCCATCATTCTTCACATTGAACGACCAACGCATCTAAAACTCATTAATAAACTTTGTTGATATAATTGAAAACTTACTTGTGCATATTCGAGATAATTCTTGCGATGTAAGTATGCTTCGTTATGTTCTCTGTCTGACTCGCTCTATATTAGAAGCAACAATTGGCCTAACTGGGGTTCCATCGACGTTATCATAAGAATAGGTGTCCTTGATTATGTCATAAGTGAATTTTATGTAGTCTTGTCCTGATTTCGGAATCAATTGGACCATCTTCTCCTGTGTTTTGAAGGATGTACGATGGACAACTGAAACTGGAAATACTTTAGTATACAGTTTATTTGGGCTATATGAATACTTTATGAATAGACTTTATGAATAGAATTTGAAATTTGCCGTTGCACGGCAAACGGCAAAATTTCCAAATTCAACAAATTTGCCGCACACGAAAAAATACGACAACTATCATATCATTTTCTGAAAAATACATATAACACTCACGAGTTGTATTATTTTCTGCTGTAGTGGTTTCAGATGTTTGATTTTTAGGAGAACCTGAAACATCCATTTCTTAATTATTTAACATATATCGCTTTTCTCACTTTCCTCATTATTCTTACCAACAACTTCGGACAAGCCAAAAACAATTGGCGTTGTTATGAACAAGATTCCAATGAATACTGTAGCTCTTTTAGCGATTGTCTTAGAAGAATTACTTGCTTGGGATCTTAAAAAATATTCAGAGTTTTCGCAAATTTTTATGTATATATTTTTTTGTGAAAAACTGAACGATAAACGTTTTACTTCCTTTAATAAATTTTTTGAATATAAAATGGCCAAAATTAATCTTTTATTTGGAAAATCTTGGGCTCACTAGCAGTGCAAAAAAAGAAACTTACTTGTTAGAACTGCCTAACAACAGTGATTCGTTTTGTGAATAAATAGGATCTTCCGAAGACATTTTCTTATATTTTAACAAAAGATAAACTTATCAAAAAGGGTTGAAAAATGAATATAGTTCGTTTTGAAAGAATTGGGTTCGGCAGCAGGCTTGCTTCGTAGACATGCAACAAGGAAGTATTCGTGAAAATCTAAGAAGTTGAAAAAGTTGTAATCTTTAAAAAACGTAACTGTGATCTTTATTGCCTCTCGTCTCGTAAATCACGGAATTGAAGAGATGTGCATGGCAGTAGAGCATGTCGGTGGTAACGATACAGGTGAAAAGTAGGCCAAATTTGTATTTATCAGTTTACCGAAAGATTTTTAATCAAAAGATTTCTAGATTTTTAATATCGGAGTTTTCTCCGTTATATATTCAATCGTTCTTGCTTTACGCTTATTGGAAGTGCGATATAATTATAATTATTTTATTTCATTTTGAAGATGTTGAAGAAAAGAAGCAAAGCGATGCAAACGGCGCGTTTGCAAAATGTCTTATTTTAATATACATGCATACAAAGAAAGCACATTATCATTTCATAATTAGAGCTCTGATCGCAGAAAACAAGCGAGAAGTGCATTGCGAGATTTCCAGTTTTTCCACATCAGTTATTATTTTCGAACTCCACGAAATCCTGAAAATAGAGTAATAGTTAAATTAAATTTTGGATAAGAAGCACAAAAACTCACAATCAAAAATGTGGCTCCCAGCAGTATCGCTTTGAGCTTGACATCAAGGTCGATGGGAACTGAAATTCTTTCAACTATTCTTTCACTTTCAAGACTAACTCACAGGTGACTGCAAAAGTGTCGGCATCGGTAAACGCTTCACGCAATAGTCCACCCCACTTCTTGGTTATTGAGCCAATTGGCACGGAGCTGTCGGGAGTTTTGATCTGAAAAGTATGGAGTATTTTAAATTCGGCAAAGTCTTGTCACCGTAAAATCCTTATCTTCACAGCAGCAACTTGTGCAACATCCTTGACCATCAACTAGGAAAATCAGATTTCCATCTTTATCCAAAATGTTATAGAATGAATTCGTGCAACCATATCCTTGAAGGACAGTACCCAGAAGGCCAGTTGATAGTGATTCAATGGTGCATATGTTTTGAAGACCTAGCAAGCATCCACAAAATGAGTCTGCGCAGCATCTTAATTCTCGTTTGACGATGAGCACATTCTTAACAAAACAAATGTTTTAAAAACTTAATTTAAAAGAATTTTCAAGAAACTTTAGGAATGTTTTCCTATTATTACACATCCCATGAAATAATCAGGAGTTAAAAAGTGATAAGAACTCAAGCTTCATGGCTTAGAAATCTGCATCTCTAGGCCATAACTCACCTTGTTAAAATTATCCACAATGTGCATCGTAAAACCTCGTTGCGATCCACAACACTGTCTCTCCCAAGCGTTGGATTCTTCGAACGCATAGTAACACTGCTGTCCATTTTTATTTCTAATAGCATACTTATTTTTACTCTCCCATCCAGTAAGAATCTCAAGAACCTCCTTCACTTGATGCACCATGACCGTGTCCAAGTAGGCAAGGTATTCCAACCCTGCTGGGATTCCCTCAATCGCTGGAAGTGCTTCCATCCAAATTGCTCCGGGAGCTGCTTGTATAGAAGCTCCTGGTTCAGTTGTTATGGCTCGGTCTTCAATTTCAACGTAATCAGGTGGTCCATTATAAAATAGTTGATCCATTATTTCGAATCTGAAACTTATAAAAAACGGGTTGCTGATTGTTTGAAATTGCGCTTAACTAAGCAAAGATTGGTCCGAATTCTTAAATTTCATTTTGTTACAAAATTGGTGCTCAAAAATAGAAAAAATAGATAAAAGAGTTTACTGACTACTCAATAATTTTACTCGGCTCATCGAGCTCTAAAACTGATAAAAATAGAGGTAAAAAAAATTTCGTCGAAATAAACACTTAAAAACGCATATTGATATTTTATAACTCATAAATCCGTGGGGTTTTCTTCAAACACTACAGAAATTACAGTAAAAACTATTGCTTTAGATCGAAAAAAATTGCTGAACAGTTGAAACCGGAAAACTGGTCAAAAGTAGGAAACATTCGTTGTTTTTATTGATGCTCAAAAAACATGAAACAGAGAAAAAGCGGGTTCAGAAAGTGGGACCAGCGAATGTGTTCGGAAAGTGAGAGGCGCATAGACGAAGAGGGAAGCTAGACACACATACTTTGAAAACAGCACAAGGTTCAGGGTACTCGTGTACTAAAAATTGAGAGAATTTTTTCAATTTATAACATTTTCATACGAGAATTCATTTGCAATTACCTAGAAGCTACCAGGGGTCACCACATTTCTCTTGGGAATTATCGAAAATTTATTCCTGAGTCATCAACTAACATTCCATTTAATTCCCTCATAAACTTTATTCATTTTCAGTCAAAATGTAAGTCAGCAGTTCTCTTCGTCTTAACATATCCTCCATGTCTTGGCTTATGATCCACATCATCATCGAGCCTCTCCTCGAACTCTGAAACTTCTACAGGAGCGACATGGGTAGCTGCAACCGGTTGCTTCACACTCTCCAATTCGGATTTAGTTTCGTTAGTGGAAACAGAAGCGGGGGTGTACTTGGATGGTTTGATCTGCAATTTAAAAATTGGAAAAAAAATCAATAACTGTTTTTGTAACTCACATTTTTCCACTCCTTATCAAACTCATCACTTTCCACAGAAACCGATGGTTTAGCTCTACGAGAACTGTGCTCCGTCTCGTGTCCTTTCTCCAAAAGTGCCAACATAGCTTCACGTTCCTCTTCAGCTTTACTGATCATCTTGTGTTTTCGTTGCTTGGCACACACGTACATCCAAATAAGACACAGGGCAATACAGAAGCACCAAATGAGAAGGACAAGGAGTAGGATGTAGATAAGGATGTTCGCATCGATTCCTGTAAGAAAATTGGTAACGGTATAGCTGGCAACAGTGCTGACGAGTTAACTTATAGTTAGTGTAGATACTTTCTCCAGAATGTTGTCAGCTTTCTGGCGCAGTATTTTAGATAGGTATGTGCTAGGGCTTCCATGAAGTCGCCGCAACGGCGCATCCGCTGGCCTCAGCGGTCACCGCGCCGGCCTCACGGCGTCACTCAAGCCGCATGTATCCGAATGTATAGTGAACCCCGACAGTGTCGGCTGCTTCAAATAACTGCCTTTTTGCATTTGAATATATTTTGAATACACATTCGAATACACAGCGGTATCAGCGTGAGGCCCGCATTTCGCGCCTCACTCAGCTGGGATTCCTAGTCTGTCCAATCATTCTTTGGTCGCAGGCGGCGCAAACCCACTAGGCCTTTATCAATTAATCTCAAATTACCAAATTTCAAACGCGCACTACGTGAAAGCTGGTGGAGTTTGCCGAGCAGGTCGCAATTAGGTCTGATCTGCTCAGTGTGCCTTAGATCGACGAGGCGTGATCGCCTACTCCTCGTGCCAAATTCTAACCTTCCTGGGCATCCGGATCACTGGGAACATATACAGTAGTTCCATTATCCACTTTCCTCTTCCCTGACATCATTTCAAGTTTTTCGGCGTCTTCTTCCGTATCCGCATCGTATTCTTCAGTGGTTGTTGTGGGACGAGCTGTCGAAGAACGAGACGGGATCTTCGATGGTTTGGGAATCGGAACAATCTTTTTGAATTGCTTTCTAGTAGTCTTCACTTCTGTTGTGCTCGAGAGGATTGTATGAGTTGTCGGAGCAATTGTAGACGTCGAATTAGTAGCATTTGATGGAGGAATCACCACTTCCTCATCCGCACTACCATCGAACGTCAACATTTCTCCCTCATCGTCTATCGATGCTGCTCTTTTTGCTGTTGGGGGCATGGTTGACGTCACCGGAGCAAGTGTAGTTGTCAGAATTTCTTCCCAGTCGTGAACACTATTGCCAAGAAGGATATCTCGAATCCTGAATAAAAATTTTTATAATTTTCAAAGGTGAACAGGATCAGGACATACATGCTCGCATAACTCTGAACCAAATGAGCACTTTCATGGACCTCGTTGATTTTGTCGGAACCTACAAGGGAGACTCCTGAAAAAAGACATTTTTTAAAAGGCAGATGGCTTCAAATTACTAACTGCTTGTGTTAATTGCTTTCACCAAATCCGGAATCACCATTCTGATCGATTGATTATTTGAATTGGTTAGATTTGAATTAACAAGAATTCCATTGTAGAAGAAGCTCTTTTTCCGCGAATTCCCGTTGAACTGACTTTGAAAAGCTTTCAAAAAACACGTGGCGTCACCGAAAACGGACACAATGAACTGCACATTTTCGTGATTCAAATATTCCGACGGCGTTTTTGCAATCGCTTGGCGAAAGCTATCACAAGGATTTGAGGATGGCTTCGAGGATTCCTTTACCGGAAGATACAAACTGGAAGGTAGCTGACTACTTTTCACGGCTTCACCAAAGTATTGCTGGAATATTGAGCAGGTTGATTAGGTTAAAAACTGATAAATCTTACATTATCCCCAGAATAAGATACGATCATGTTCTTAATCTTCTCATTGCTTGGAATCTCGCAGGAAATTGCTTTGAGAAGATATGTCAGACGAGAGAGCTGAAAAAAACTAGATTTCTCACTAAAACCAGTAAGAGTATTACTCACCAAATCCGGTTCAATAGCCTTATCAAGAAAGTACAAAAAATGTGCACCGGTTGCATTTCCAATCTGATTCGTTGGTTGGCACACTGGATTTTCGGGTATTTGAGCAGAAATGATGGTAGTTGTTGATAAAACGAGAAGACAAGTGATAAGTGCGTGTTTGAAATGCATCATCTTGTTCTTCTTCAATCACTTTAACTCGTCGCTTTCGAAGATATCGTTTACTCCAAATCGAGCGATTTGATGAGCATAGAAAAACGAGCAATGATCAGAATTTTGATGCTCACGTGGAATGGTGAGGAATTTGGAAAAATCGATAAAAAAAAGGGGGGGGGGGGTCGGCTCACGTATTTCATTATTCAAAAAATAATTAAAATTTGCTGACGTCTACATATATGCTAAAGTAAATATTTTAAAAAATCATAAAAAAAACAGATACAGCAGAGAAATCTCTGCTGCTGAGTTCCGTCCAATTTTCGGCAATTTCGGCTATTGCCGGAATTTTCGATTGCCGAAAAGTTGAAAAAAAAACTATAAAAATGCCCATTTTAAAATCTTTCGGGACATTTTTTCCCCAAATTCCCCAAAACTGTTAGGATATTTCTGTTTATTTTCCAAGTCTAATGTTATTATTCCTTGAAGTTTTTATTTCAAATTTTTTAATTAAAAACCAGCCGCTGACCGCTCCTACGGCGCGGGCAACGACTGGCACCATTAAAAGTATTTGGCACACATACACTTCCAGAATTTTCTCGATTTTTCTAGAAAGTTCTGGAACATTCCAGAATTTTCTCGATTTTTCTAGAAAGTTCTGGAACATTTCAGAATTTTCTCGATTTTTCTAGAAGGTTCTGGAACATTCCAGAATTTTCTCGATTTTTCTAGAAAGTTCTGGAACATTCCAGAATTTTCTCGATTTTTCTAGAAAGTTCTGGAACATTTCAGAATTTTCTCAATTTTTCTAGAAAGTTCTGGAACATTTCAGAATTTGGCACACATACACTTCCAGAATTTTCTCGATTTTTCTAGAAAGTTCTGGAACATTCCAGAATTTTCTCGATTTTTCTAGAAAGTTCTGGAACATTTCAGAATTTTCTCAATTTTTCTAGAAAGTTCTGGAACATTTCAGAATTTGGCACACATACACTTCCAGAATTTTCTCTATTTTTCTAGAAAGTTCTGGAACATTCCAGAATTTTCTCGATTTTTCTAGAAAGTTCTGGAACATTTCAGAATTTTCTCAATTTTTCTAGAAAGTTCTGGAACATTTCAGAATTTTCTCGATTTTTCTAGAAAGTTCTGGAACATTTCAGAATTTTCTCGATTTTTCTAGAAAGTTCTGGAACATTTCAGAATTTTCTCGATTTTTCTAGAAAGTTCTGGAACATTTCAGAATTTTCCCGAAGTTTCCAATTTCCCTTCCAAAGACGGAAAGTCAATTTTTCCCAAACTACAGTAATCCTATAGTACTCCTACAGTACTCCTACAGTACAGTACCCCGACCATATCCCACTACTAACCCCAAACCTATATCTCTTCAAAAGACAAAAACACAATTATTCATTAACTACAGTAATCCTACCGTACTCCTACAGTACTCCTACAGTACTACTACAGTACCCCGACCATATCCCACTAATAACCCCAAACCTATATCTCTTCAAAAGACAAAAACACAATTATTCATTAACTACAGTAATCCTACCGTACTCCTACAGTACTCCTACAGTACTACTACAGTACCCCGACCATATCCCACTAATAACCCCAAACCTATATCTCTTCAAAAGACAAAACTCAATTTTTCCTAAACTACAGTAATCCTACCGTACTCCTACAGTACTCCTACAGTACTACTACAGTACCCCGACCATATCCCACTAATAACTCCAAACCTATATCCCTCCAACAGCCGAAAACGCCTTGCCTTTGTAAGCTATGACGTCACTTCTTAACAAACGGAAACTATTTTTTTATATATAGGTAATGATTAACCAAAATTGGCAACAAATCTTGAAATCAAGCGATTTCTTCTAAATCCTCATTTAATTCAAGATATTCCTCTCCATAATGAGATGTACTGTGAGATAAAACTACAAACCGTGCCTTATCTATATTCCTTTCACTGGTCATTTAGGCGATTGAGTTTTGTGTTATCCAACCTAAAAGGGAAACTTGACGAACATGTTTTGAGTCCGTCCAGAATAGTTCAAAGTAGATACGGAGCGTTGTGAGACCTTAAATATTAATTGTGGTTTATTTGGATGACAATAAATAACCAGGAAATTCAAATTTTCTGATAACAATTTTGGCGGGAATTCAATCTGAATCTGGGGTGCGCGGCAATCGGAAACTTCCGGCAATAGGCAATTTCCGGCAATTGCGGTTTTGGGAATTTCCGGCAATCGGCAACTTTGGAAATTACGGGTTTTGGAAATTTTCGGCAATTGCCGCGCACCCCTGAACTCAATCTATTAGAAATTCTGGGAAGGCTAAAAATACTTCTAGAGACAATTTATTTAGAATTAGAAATTGTGGAGAGGTTGGGAATTTTTCATGGCTGTCATTGAAAACTTTTCGATTTAATTTCAGGAAAAATCAAAAAATTAAAAAAAATCGAAAAATTGAAATCAAAAAAAGTTCGATTTTAATCTGATGTAAGCTGTTCAAGATACATACACTTGGAATTCAATTGCCGGATTTTTTCTTATTTGGAGAAAGATGAAAAGATTTCAATTTAATTGGTATCAAATTTGTTGCCTCGCACTAATCTGTCTTGTCTTTTTCTTTCAGAAGGTTTGTTTTGGTTTCACTGGAATCTATAATTTTTTTAAATCAGAAAGTACCTGATTTTGAGAGAAGAAAATGTTTCTGTAAATCTAAAAAAAGTGGAAACACCTATGATTTTTGTTATGAAAATCCGCGGAACAAGGAATCAGTGGGAAAAAAGTTTGATTGCAGTTTGTTGGACTCTTTAGAGAGATTGGGTGAGTTTTTTAACTGAAGGGTGATAAGATCCAAATATCAAACTTTTTCCGTTTTTTTGTAAATTTTTATTTTCAAAAACCAACATAAGAAAATCAACCCAGGGTGTGCGGCAATTGCCAAACCGGCAATTCTACAAAATGAGACGGTTGGGCATCTTCCTCGATATTTTTCATTAAACTTTAATGATACAATATAGAAAAATATTTACTCTATCTGAAAATTACTTTTATTTGACTTGGAACAACCGAGAAAGTGTTCAAAAATTGCCGAACAATTGACGGCAATTTTCATCGGCAATTTTCAACTTTGAGACAATTTTTGAACTCTTTCTCTGTATTTAAAAGTTAAATAAAAATTATTAAAATGAAATTCGAAAATTGCCGGAATTTTATGATTGCCTTGGTCTTTCCCCGGCCAAGTTCTGAGAAATTTTTAACCAGAATTTTTGCAAAGGCGAAATGGTAAAATATGGATAAGCAAAAAAAACATTAAAATTGTAAAATTTTCCTTCTTCTTCTTTTTACTAATCGATAACTCTTCAGGTATCATCAACGAAACTGCTCGCCTGCCGAGCCTCAGATCAATCATCAACAACGAACCTGATCTGGTGTTCATTTCCTCAACAACCAATGATCACTTGGATCTCAGTCTCAAATCCTTGTATTCAATCCGAAAATTTTACCCACGTCACAAGTACATCCTAAATGGAATGAATATCAGTGCATCCTACTCTGAAAAGCTTCCAAAGAATGATAAGTATTTCGAGTTTCGGGTATTCAACACGTCTTTATATCCGGAATTTGTGAGCAACTGGTCGACCTATAACTTCAAGGCAATAGTGATGGCCGAAATGCTCCAAGAGTTCCCGGCGGTTTGGTGGATAGATGCTCATATTGGAGTCATTAAACCAAATATAATTAGGAATCTATATGCGGATATCAGATCCGAAAGACTTACCACTGATTATGCAACTGTTGTTGGAGCCACTGAGACTAACCATTCCAATTTTGCAGTTTTGAATTCAAGTGAGCAATTTCAGGAAAAAAATTCAAAAATTATTATTTCAGAACTCTTGAAATTCTTTCCCACAAGCTCGCTAGAGCTTCTGAAACGGCGCACTCAAATTCAATCCGGTATCATCTTTCTTGCACGGACCAGATATACCATGAAACTTTTTAAATGGTTTGGAAAAATATGAAAAATATGATTTTGAAAAAAACGCTAATTTTCAGGTGGGTACTCTGCTCTCTCACAGAAAACTGCATGAACCCTCCCGGATCTCAAGTCAAGTGCATTTTCGAGCGAAATTGGTGCAAGTATCAGGCTAACTGTTTTCGATATGATCAGTCTGTGCTCAACCTGTTACTACTCAACAACTTCAGTGAAATTCATAAATATTACTCTGCAAAATTATCTTCTTCCTTTATAAGAAATGATTGATTGAATATTTTCGGTGACTCTATAAATTACACCATTTTGTTGTCAAAATCTTGAAAATTTGAAAATTTGATTGTTCTGAATAAAACTTGTATTTCAGTTGAAATATTTAAGAATGTTTTAAACATGACTACTAAATCGGCTGAATGGCGTATTTTTGAATTAAAAAAAACATATTTTTGTTGAATATTGCAATTTTTGAAAACCTTTTTGTGCAAGCTAGCCTACTTTGCTTATTTTTTTTTAAAAAGAAATTACAATTCTGAACAGATTTGCTACAATTTTCAGCCCCAGATCTACGATTTACCCTTGCGGTAGTTGCGAGCTGATTCCATTCTTTGTAGGGGCAATCGGATCTGAAGATAATTTTTAAAAAATTTAAGAAGCTCGAAAATGAAATATATACTACTTGAAATAATCTCATTTAAAAAAAAAGTGGCTACAAAAAAATTTTGCAGCGGAGGAACACTTTGGAGTACAAAAAACTAAGATTTCTAGCACATGATACAGTGAAAGTGCTTCAAAATTCTAAAAAACTCTCAAATTGACTTTTTAATGCCCTATGCTGCTAATTTTTTATGACCACACACGGTATTGTTTCAAATGGCATAGGTTTCGCTTGGAAATTCAAAATTTACTTACGAATTATAGGCGAAAAGTGTATCTTTATGTTCATTAGCAATGAGATTGGAAAATAATTCTGTAAAATACTTTAAAGAATGAATTTGAAGAAAAATCAAATATAGCTTACTGATAATTTGATTTCGTTCGCTGATAATTAACAATGAGGATAGAAGACCAATCACAGCTAGGTATCGTCTATTCAGATTTCTGGATTTAGATCGAAAATCCTTGAAATCACCGAGTAGTCCTTCGCGTTCCATGTTCTAGAATTGAAATAGTGAAGATCTTCTTTGTTGAAGATTTCAGCAGGCGGGAGGTGAAGTTTGTAGGGAAACGTAGACGTTATATGAGACATAATAGAAAGCACACTAATGAAAAAAGATACAATCTGAGATCCTGGATTTCTAAAAAAATAAATAAAAAGCAGAAAATAAAGGGGGTTTTCAGCTGGAAAAGCGGGGAAAAGTACAAAAAAGTTTAAATTAGTATGTCAGTTTCTGCCAAGCAGCCTCTAATAAATGCCGAGTGTACAGACTCCGCCCCTTTTTCGCGTTTTTTCGCGTTTTTTTTGGCTTGCGAAAAAATGTCACACTACGTTTTCATTAATAACTCCAGAGCCGTGTGACTTCATGCTCTAATATTTGAAATCCTACTAGAAATATTTTGCCCCACGGTGGAGCAAAAAACGGCACTAAGTTCGGAGCAAAATTGAGCCCAGGGCGGCTTTCCCCAGTTTGAAAAAATTTTTTGTTGCTCTTTTTACCCCCAAAAAAGCATGTTTTAATTGAATTAATTCGGGTTTTGCTCTGTTTTGTTTCAAATTTCTGTGCAAGATACTACTCAGAGAGACTGATTTTTTGAAAAAAAGTTTGAGTTCATAAGTGCAAATGGAAAAAAGTTGTGATAAAACAAAAGGCCAAAAAATGGCATTTTGCCAAAAAAATTTTTTTTCCGAAAAAGTAGTTTTTCGTCATTATCTCAAGTTCTACTTCATCTTTTTTGATATTTTTTTTGTTTACCCCACGTAAAAAAGTACGCTGAACACGATTTTTCACTCAGAATTGGAAAAAGTTCTATGAGTCGGCCGAGCAAGACGAATAAGTGCCAAATTTTGCACACTTTCCCATTTTTGCGAATTTACTTTTTCAATCATAACTCGGTCAGTTTTCAAGTTTTCTTAGTTTTCTAAAAAATGACGTGTAGGTCTCATCAAGACGCATCGAGACATATAAAATTTGTAAAAAGTTCAGTGGGAAAATTTTTCAAGAAAAATAATTCAAAAATTTTGTACTGGGGGGAGTGGTTTCCTGGGTCCCCTGAACATTTTTTCCACTAAAGTTTCGCGGAATGTATTTTTAATTCATAGTTTTTGATTTTATTTAATGGAAGATGAAGTTTCGTCGCGTTAGCAATGCTCTGCCAAGAGATATTATTTTTTTTAATTTTCAGGCCAAAACTTGTTTTCTTCTATACATCTGTCTGTGTACAAGATATAGCCCTCAACTGTACGTCTCCTTTTCGGGAATTCAATAATGAGTACAATCCTGTAATAAAATTTTCAAAAATTAGGTTTCCCGCTGGCTTATCAGTGATAAACGGTTTTCGAACGTCTTTCCCCAAATAGTCATAATTGAAGAAAGCGGAATCGAAAGACGACTTCCTCCAGAAAATTTTCTTCCCTACATCCCAGTTTCACAGGTAAACCGCGTCAGGTTAGTGGCAACCTGCCAGCTGGTCGCTGGCTGCTGAATGGAGAACAACTGGCAGGTGAAATCGCGGCCCGCTGTCAAGTTGCCACTAAGCCGCCGCGGGCCGGCAACAGGTCAACGTCAGGTTTGTGTCAGGTTCTTGTAGATTCTGTATTAGGCCCATATATACCGGGAATACTGCTTTTTGTTTATTAAAATGTTTGTGTATTAAAAAATTGCCAAAAATTGTGTTTATTCAACATGAAAAATGAAAAAATAAATCTGAAAAAAGGGAAAAAACATAAATATTATTTAATATTTCGGCTTAGTGTGAGCCTCGTCTCGATTCCCGATTCCTTGGATCCATCATTAGCAGCCACTTGATCGAATTGTTGATTCGGTGATTCTAAGCAGCATCAGATGGGCGGTAACGTAGAAAATGATCATCTATCAGCGACAGCTCGAGGAGTTTGACAGCATTCCGCATCTTTCTATAACAAATTAACGTTAAAGTTGAGAGAAATCGCTAGTTTCTTCCAAACGCTAAAAAATTATGATTTTAAAACTCACTTTGTAAGGTTAATTCTCTTTGCAAATCATGATCCGAGCCAAGATAGTGTGGGCTTAGCGACGACAAATTCGAACTATCCAATCAAGAATCGCTCCATCAAAATAATGTCGGGTACTCGACTGGTGGGAAGATTTCGTCGTATTTTCTAAAATTTTTAAAATTTACATTACATTGAAATATTTTATTATGAACATACACTGTGATCATCATCGACGTCATTCCAACCAGTTGAAATCGCATTTTATCAATATTGAACATTGGGAGAGCAAGATCCACGAGGATCACCGCGAGATGAAATGTTTCCTTTTGGAAATTGTACTCTCACGGCATCGCTGAACCAATCGATGAGAATTGTTCGCATCTCTTATTAACTTGTGATTGCCTGTCAAAGTATTCGCGTGAGGCTCGATTCTTCTACTTTCTTTTGTATGTACTTCACAGCTTCTTCATTTTTTAGTTCCTTTTTACGTTGATTTCCATCAAAATGGAAGGATGAGGTGGTTTAGCGGACGCTTGTGGTCAATGTCGAAGAGGCGACGACTCTGCACGACTCTGAAAACATAAATTGTTATGAATAACTTCATTTTTGAGTTCAACTCTAACCTTTTCTTCCATCTTTAGTTCTTCGCGAAGCAATGTTGTCGCCACCGCCGGTAATTCTCTCATCCAGCCATTTCCGTGCCATCCCAATCGTTGGCGTCAATGTCGAAAATGCTGAAACACCAATAAATATACGGAAAATAATTATTTTTGCCGAAAAATCAAAGAATTGATGAAGAAAACAAAGAAAAATCGAAGAAAAGGAAGAAAAAATCGTGAAAAAATAATTTCGAAAATGAGGAGGATTTACGCTAAAGAGGGCGCGCTACCGTTATTTCGGAGTGTCGTTGCCATCTGAGTTTGGAGCTCCTTTTGAAATGCTTTCTCGCTCTTATATTGAAGTCGTAGAAAAGAAAAAATCACTTTGAGTCGTAAATGTGATTTGTGATTGAAACCAACAAATAATTGAAAAAAAATTGAGTTCAGTAAAATGTAATTAAAAATATTTTCCACTAATTTTAAAATTTTGATAAGGGTCCCCCCTTATGAACAATTTTTGGGAAAAATTTTTTCTTCCAAAAAATTTAATACTGCTGGATTGTGTAGGAAATGTAAATTTTAGTATTTTCCACAGTTTTCATGGATCAATCATACTCCTGGGCAAAAAAATACAACAGTCGATTTGGCTTGTTCATAGAAAGTCAGTACTTCCAAAATGTTCTAGCTCCGCAGGCAGCTGAAATATGAAAAACTTGTCAACTAAAAAGTTGTTAGGAATAACGGGATTGACAAATTACTTATTGTAACTTTTTGCCATCTCAGATGGCTGAGCAGGTAGGAGCACCTAATTATGAGTCAAATATTACTATTTTTGACTTATGATATCTCCGTACTCTGCACAGAAAGCAAGAAACTATGAAACACGAAACATGTTCTATAACAACCTGATCAAGTTTGTAGTTGACAGTTTTTTGATATCTTGCTTGCCCGATGTGGGACATGACTTCGAAAAACTGGCATAGTAGGTAGATCAGTTAGAGGAATAGAGGTTTTTACAGTTTCTTAGTTTTCGAAAGCACCACATTTGGCAAGAAAGTACATAGATGCAGTTAGGGAAACATATTTTTACTATATCTGATAAATATTTGACTAATTTTGAAAAAAAATTTTGGATTTTTTTAGAAAAAAAAATCCAGAGGGTCCCCCCTTATGAAAATTTTCTAAAATTTTTTCGAAAATTTTTTTTTGAAAACTTTTCTTAATTTGTTTATATGTTATAGAAGAAAACCTGGGGTTCAGTAGAACCCCTAAGTTCAAAAAAGGCATTTACTATGAATGCGTATATCTCCGTGAAAATAATTTTTATGGCAAAGTGATCAACTACATAGTTGTTTATCTTAATCTAAAGAACAACTTTGTAGTTGATGATATTTCATCAAAAAATTTGATGGCCGAGATACAAACAGAAAAAGAAGAAGAAAATACATGCATGAAGTTGCTGCATTTCACACAACCTTATCTCGACCATGAAATTTTTTGATGAAATATCATCAACTACAAAATTGTACTTTAGATTAAAATAAACAACTTTGTAGTTGATCACTTTGCCATAAAAATTTTTTTCACGGAGATATACGCATTCAAAGTAAATGCCTTTTTTGAACTTAGGAGTTCTACAATACCTCAGGTTTTTGTTTGAACTCGTGTTCAGAACATCGAAGCTGAAAAAAACAATTAATTTTACATTTTTCTATAACATCTGATCAAATCATGAAAAGTTTTCAAAAAAAAAATTTCGAAAAAATTTTTTAGAAAATTTTCATAAGGGGGACCCTTTGGATTTGGAAGTACTGACTTTCTATGAACACGCCAAATTGACAGTGGTATTTTTTTGGTCAGGAATGTGATTGAGCCATGAAAACTTTGGAAAATAATAAAATAAACATTTCCTACCCAAGCAAAATATTTTTTAACATTCAGTTTTATCCATTCATTATTGGTGTGTCAGTCAAAACTTTGCCTGACAGTAACCTGTCAGTTGGCATTTGCCGGCTCTTAGCCTGCTCCTAACCTGACACTCGCCTGACGCGGTTCATTATTCGGTGCGGTAACCCCAAAACTGTATTTCTGGAAATATTTATTTTCAGACATTTTTACTTTTCGAAAATTTCCCTAAAACGTAACTGATCGTACTGAAAAATGTTTTTGAGCCAAGAAAACTTTGCCTGACAGTAACCTGCCAGTTACCATTTGCCGGTTCTTAGCCTGCTCTTAACCTGACACTCGCCTGACGCGGTTCATGATCCGGCGTGGTAACCCCGAAACTGTATTTCTGGGAATAATTTTTTTCAGAAATTTACACGAATGAACATAAAACTCATTTTTATGAACTTTGACTCAGTTTCTGAAACTTTTATTTTCACTCATCTGACCCATCACCTGACACTTACTCGCCGTTCACCTGACGCGCTTTTCTGAAAATTTGAGCGAAAATCACTAAGCTGACACTAACCTGCTCTTAGCCTGACAGCGACTTTTAGCCTGATACTAAGCTGACACCATACCTGTGCGGCATTCGGCATTCGACATATGCCGATGCCGGCATAATGCCGGTTTTTGGAGCACGGCATATGCCGTTATGCCGATTTTAAAATTCACGGCATATGCCGAAAATGCCGTTATGCCGAAAAATAAAATGACCGGCATAACGGCATAATGGCATTATGACGGCATTATGCCGTTTTTTTTCTGCATTTTTGGCTGGTTTTTTTTGTCAAAAACCATTTTTTCATAATTTTCGTGTATCCGATGAAACATAAAGATCTTGCAAATAGTAAGGTTTTTGCGCAGATTGTTCCATTTTTGAGATTTTTTGAAGCTTTTTGCTTGAGCATTTAGAAACTTTCTGCAACAATTTTGGCTTTATGATGACTCGAAAATTGTCTGAAAATGCACCAAAAAATGTTTCAAGGCGTGCACATTAAAGGGGGAGTAATGTTTGTGAATATTTTGCGTAAATAGACTAAAACTGGTCCAAAACCACCGAATTTCCTAATGAGACTTCACAAAAATTTCCAAAAATTTTTTATGTCCGGTCAAATTTTCGAAAAAAAAGAGCCAAATTTTGCTAAAATCTGAAATTTCGCACACTTTTCTTTGCCATAGCCGCTGAATTTTAGTTTTTCTGAAATTATCACCCTTTAATCCTTATTTTGGTAATTTATCTCGCGGAATTTCGTTGATTGAGACAACTTTTAGCGATAGGCATCCAATATTGATCATTTTTGGATGCCTATCGGCCTAAAAGTTGTCTCAATGCGGCTGTGACAAAGAAAAGTGTGCGAAATTTCAGATTTTAGCAAAATTTGGCTCTTTTTTTTCGAAAATTTGACCGGCCATAAAAAATTTTCTGTGAAGTCTCATTAGGAAATTCGGTGGTTTTGGACCATTTTTAGTCTATTTAAGCAAAATACCCACAAACTCTACTCCCCCTTTAACATACTTGAAATTTTTTTTTGCATGTTTTCAGTAATTTCCATGATATAAAAAACAAAAAGTACACTACCAAAGTACTCCATTATTAAAATGATATTTTGAAAAAAAAGAGAATTTTGCGTGAAATTCTCGAAAATCTCACTAATGATCCGTCAGAAGGTGCCCATTGGACTTACATATGAGATCGAATGAAACAGATCTAATATGTAAGTCGAATGGGCACCTTCTGACGGATTCCTAGTCAGGGTGTCCCATAACATTTGGACAGTCGACATTTCAACTTTTTGCTCTTTTGCGTTCAATTTTGAAATGTGAGTATAAAATTGTAGATACAGAGGTTTTTTGGTATGCTGCATCCGATGTCAATATTAGTTTCCCAAAAAAGTTTGCAGATGCCCTATACAGCTCAAGTGGAGGGGGTTTAATAGCAATTGGGCGTATTAAAGTACTCCTATAGAAACCTAAAAACATCTAACCAGTAACCCCAACTCAATATCTTGTCAAAAGCCAAAAATTGTGCATACCTGTAGTGTTACGTCACATACCAAAATCAGACGAACACTATTTTTTGGATATTGGTAATGATATAAAAAATATGCAAGTTTGATTGAAAACATTTAAATCATGTTGATTTTTTGTAACTGGAAAACAATAGTTCAAAATGCCGAAATGCCGAATGCCGAATGCCGGCATAATGCCGGTTTTTGGAGCGCGGCATATGCCGAAATGCCGATTTTGAAATTCACGGCATATGCCGAAAATGCCGTTATGCCGAAACGAAAAATGGACGGCATATCGGCATATGCCGATATGCCGAAAAAAATTTTTGGCGGCATATGCCGTTATGCCGTTATGCCGAAAAATTCCGAATGCCGCACAGGTATGGCTGACACTAACCTGTTGGCGGCTTTTAACCTGCCATTCAGCTGCCAATAACTTGTGGCGCTTTACCTGTGTTGAGGTGTCTCCCGCATGGCCGAGTGGTTAGTGCGTATGATTGTAGAAATTTTGGTAACTGGTTCAATTCTACCAAGTGACAAATTTTTTTGTTTTTTGTGAGTAATCGGGATTCGAATAGAAATACTCAATTTTATACAAAATATGGGTACGTCTTTCCTAATATAAAGCCTCCTCAAACTTCAATCAATCAAAACTCAGCTTTAACTGATTCATCGGGTGCATCTGTTTTTGGTCAAACCGAACTCAAAAAACAAGAAGACTCCAATTATAGAATTACATTCGATTCTACAGAATTTTTTTTCATGTTTCGTAGTAGACTTGTCTCAGAAACTTTTAGCTCAGTTTTTTGATTGAACAGGAAGCTTTTGTCTCCTAGAAAAAATTTGTTATATAATTCTGAAAACGCTCAAAATTTGAAACAAGTCCCCGACAAAACATTTTGAAAATAGCTCAACTACTGACAATTGAGTTTCCCATTGAAGGTAGGCATGTTCGCTTACCGCCTACCGCCGGCAAGGCGCATTTACGATTTTTAACAGCTTTTCACTTGCACACAAGCTATAAACCCCGCCACACCGACAAAAATGATTTTATTTAAAATCAATAATCTCATAAAAATTTTTATCATATGAAAAGTACCATAAAGTAAGCTTTCTTAGCTAGCAACCATCTTGACAACGACTTCTCCTTGTTGAGCACCAGCCGCAAACGGAGCCTTCGGATCGGTCTCATCAGCTGGAACTTCGGCGTATTGAATGACAAGCTTGTCCTCCTTCGCTGGTCCAGCCAAACGATTCACTTCGAGCTTAGCCTTTCCCTTCGCATCAACGAATCCATAGACTGGGCGAACACGATACGATTCATTGTTGGACGACTTGACTTTGAATGCCAAACGAGATTCCGATTCGGAGACAATGTAGTGAGTTGATGAACCACCAGAAGCTGGGTAGTCGCCGGATGGTGGATCGATGTTGATCATTTGTAGACTTATTTTTGAGGAGACAAAGTTGATCACCAAATAGATGTAAGGGAATGATTGGATATGGAGAAGGAAGGGGACAAATCAACATTTTGATGAACTTTACTGATAAGGAAGTTAAGGAGAGGTTACGTTTTCATTTTATTGTTATTTTGTTTATTTAAATGTATTTTAAATACTTCTAATTGTAAAACAAAAATAAACTAGTTTTTTGCAACCAATTTACGTGAAAACTGTATCTCGATAAAAATCCAATTTTCAAATAAATGAAACAATACCAAGTTTTTCAACAAAGATGAAATTTATTCAACTTGCGCTGTTCTTTCTTATTGGAATATCAACTACGGATACATCGAACAAGACTCAACAAATTTTCAAGAAAATTGGAAAACGATTCTCGCTGAGTGAACATGGATTAATCCAACGGTTTAAGTTTTATTGGAAGACTCAGGAGGATGTGGATGCTGCAAGAAATCATTCGGCTCAATTGGTGGCTCTTCACTTGTTGAGACAATCATCGAATCACAATTATAAGTTTCAAGAGAGTGCTGATATTTTGTATAGTCTGATGGATATAAACTTCGAGGGAAAGATATGCGGTGGAATGGAAATGCTGAATTTCTGTAAGTTCAACTTTTACAATTGCGTATTGCCGTTTTTGGTCCAGAATTTAAAAAAAAGATTGAATTCCAGATCAAATGGCTGAATTCTGGAAACGACAACGAGGGACGTACCGGAGAAATTCTGGAGAGGTAGGCAGTAATTTTAAACACTCACATATCATTTTATTTTTCAGAAAGTTTCCTGGAGTCCTGTTCCAACGGAGAGTATAAATGACAATATATTCCTGGTATCGTTTATGGCACATTCCACTTGGGAGTACTCTTCAAAGATATCTTATCTTGTTAAAATGGAACTTCTCGGAGAAAAACCATACAGCAACTACACACTGACAAGGATTGAAGAAGTTGGAGCATGTACAGAGTATGGTGTTACGAATCTGGAAAACACTGATATATTTTTGGATCTTCATGAAACTGACCCAGAGAGAGTTGATACAAGGAAAAAAGTATTCAAACATTTCTATGAACTATTCACAATGGATAGAGAAGAGTCTGTAATCCCATTTAATTGGCTATCTTATACCGGTGTATCTGCTGATCTCGACATTCAAGTGTGTCACGGGAGTGAGTTGAAGAAAATCGGAAAGTATAATTTTATCGATTGGTGGCTCTGGTTCCAGAAGATGTATCATCCGGTGAAAGGCGATGTAAGTATCACAACTATAAAGTTTCACAGAACATTCTTATTTTCCTTTTAAAAGCAACACACAGCGGTGCAATTGACTGGTGGAGAGTACGATCGATTTGTATTCAGAGTAACTATGAGAGTTCAAATTGGTACTTTAATAGATAACCCAGTTGAGGAATTCAACTTCAAGATTCAAGTTAGATATGTACGTGTTTGAAGGAAAAAGAAAGCCATAAAAATTGACACAACTTCAGAATGTTTATGGCGACAAAGAATGGAATATTGATAAGTTCGAAGTGATGTGCCCATTAGTTGCAGTTCCAGAGATTGATTTGATGAAGAAGCACGCAATCGCTTTTAACCAGGTTATTGGAGCAAGGTTTGTGAAATGTTATCAGCTGTGTAGAAGCTAATACTAAGGTCATCATGATAGGCAGATACGTTTTCTTGTTGGAATCCCTTGCCTATTTAGGCCCCTGTCTGTGCTCTTTTAGCGTGACAATAAATGTTTGGGGGTGGACAGCAAGGAAGCAGGTCCCCTTGAAAGCAACTATGCAAACTATTTGTGCCTACCCAGCAAAAATTTATTTAATACTCCCGCCAAAGAAATTCTCACTATCAGAAATTTGAATTTTGAATTTCGCGTCAAGGGTTTCAAATGAATAGGTTTTGACAAAACATCAAGCTCTGCTAATTGATGAAGTACACTAGAATCACGCGCCTTTACAATTTTTGTTAGTGCAAACTCTATTTGGAGCATCTACCGTATCCTTACAGTAATCCCATGTAATTTCAGAATTCAAAAGATGGTTGACGCCCCAGAGATGTGGTATACAGCAGTTGATGCTCTTACAACATTGACTAGCCGGAAGTTTGAAATTAGAAATTGTGCAGGGCTCAATGGAGAGACAATGGAGAAGGCTAACAATTTTGGTGAGCTAACTCATATTCTTACAAAGGAGTGTTTTTTTTAATATTTATTTCAGCGGATCTGACGCACAAATTCTGGGAGCTGAACAAATCTACAAACGGACGGATGGAAGGATACGACTTGGGTGGAATCAGTGAATTCTCAGAAATTTCGGAGAAAGTATGGTTGTACATATTCATCATTTGGACACCACAACCTGAAATACTTGTGCACCAATCGCAATGGACATTTGGCTTAGAATGGAATAGTGATTTACAAGCTTTTTCGATTTTTTCAATGATACTGAGATGTCCGAAAAATGGGAAAGAAAGAAAACGTTTTATTACACTTCATTAAGAAATCCATAGAATAAATGATTTTTTGACTAGTTGAATGTTTTTGGCACCAAGTTTTAACCAACTTTGAATTGGATTGACTTTCCATCATGTGTCACTGGAGCACATTTTCTCGCCCTATCAGACACCCTTTTTCCGCCCTATCAACTGAACACCATCTCTGTACAACAGCAGGTAGGCGTGCAGTAGGCAGGCAGTCATAAGGCGGCTGACCATAGGTGCGATAGTTTAAAACTAGAGACCTATTTGTTTTGAATTTTTTGTGTGTCATTTGAAAATTAAAAAAAAACATTGAAAAGTGAAAAAAATCCAATTTATTATCTTCAAAAAATTATACGTGAACCTTTAACTGCAACGTTGTATTTTGATTAAAAACCAGTTTTCTCAAAAATCAATCAATACCGATTTTCAACCGGCATGAAGTTTCTTCAATTTGCGCTGCTGTTTTTTATCATTTGCATAACAACTACGGATGCATCAAAGAAGACTCAACGTGTCCTCAAGAAAGTTGGAAAACGATTTTCGTTGAGTGAATTCGGAGTAGTCCAACGTTTAGACTATATGTGGAGAACAGCGGAGACAGTGGAGGCTGCAAGAAATCACTCGGCTGAACTAGTGGCTCGTCTCTTGCTCAGCCAATCGTCAGCTGACAATTTGAAGTTTCAAGAGAGTGCTGATATTTTGTACAGTCTGATGGATAATAACTTCGAGGGCAAGATTTGTGGTGGAGACGAGACATTGAACTTTTGTAAGTGAGCAGTTTTGGAAGACAGTTTTCAGCAGGAATAATTTCAGATCAAATGAGTGACTACTGGAAAAGGCAAAGAAAAACCTACAGAAGAAACGAGAAAGAGGTTTGCATATAACTTTGAGGCAGGGTTGCCAAATCGGACCGGTTTGCGGATGTCAAATCGTTGGTTCTGGCAAATTGCCGATAAGTAGATTTTTCACACCGCCCGACATCTCCCGAGTTTGCCCATTCACCATTCTTGATAATATAACTTGCCAGCCTCGGAAACAGTCGGGTGACATGAAAAACCGACCCATTGCTCAGATTTTGCACCTTCAAATCTGGATAAATCCGATGTCCAGTTTGTCAGCCCTACTTTGAGCATGTTTCCTATTACTTTAAAACGCTTCCTTTCAGAATGTGACCTGGCGTGCCTACCCAATCGAGGATAACGCTTACAACAAGTTCATGGTACGATTCAATTCGAAATCTACGTGGGGATACTCTGCAACCATGATTTATGTTGTTCACATGCGGCTTCTTGGTGAAAAGAAATACAGTAACTACACACTTACCAAGATTGAAGAAGTTGGCGCATGTACAGAGTATGGTGGAGTAAGCCTTGAAAATACAAATCTTTACGAACTAGATCCAGAGAGATTAGAGACAAGGGACAAGTTGCTCAAGCATCTTCAGGAATTGTTTTACACTGAGCAAAAAGTGTCAGAAATCCCATTTGATTGGATCTATTCTTCCGCTTCAGAAAAAGAACTCAAAATTGAAGTTTGTCACGGGACTGAGTTGAAGAAAATGGCAAAGAAGGATTTTATTAAATGGTGGGAATGGTTCCAAATGATGTGCCGACCGGTGAAAGGAGAAGTAAGTTGAGCCCCCAAGTTGTGCAATTACAGATTCCCGTTTTACAGAATGAACACACATTGGTACAAATTACTGGTGGAGTTTACGATCGACTTGTGTTCAGAGTGACCATGTTGGTACATGTTGGCACGGAAGATATTCATCCGACGGAGGAATTCAGTTTTAAGTTGCAATTCAAATATGTAGGGTCTTTTTGGGGTCTTGTTTTGGCCTGATAAACTTGAATCTTACAATTCCAGGATGTTCATGGGGACAAAGAATGGCTGATCAATAAATTCGAGGTGATGTGTCCAACAATTGCAGTTCCAGAGGCTGACTTGATGAAGAAGCACGCATTAGTTTATCGGGAGATTATTGGATCGAGGTGAGTTAGGTTTTCAAGTTCTACTCAACATTTTATAAAATTCCAGACTTCAACTGATGGTTAACAATCCAGAGTTGTGGTACAATTTCGCCGAAGCTATTGTAGCGCTGACAAGTCCTACATATGAGGTTGAAAATTGCGCTGGAAAGGGAGAGGAGATGGAAAAGGGGACGGATATGTGTTAGTTTAGAGCTAATAAAGTAAAATTATTTCAAAAACATTTTTAGACCAGCTCAAGCACACATTCTGGAAGTTGAACAAGGATACACACGGACGAATGGAAGGATACACCTTAGGGAAGAAGAATGATATTTCAGAGACTGGAGAGAAGATGTGGGCACGTATAAGAATCATTTGGACACCTGGAAATGACAAACTTGTGTATGATTCGAGATGGACGTTTTATTTGGAATGGAATAGTGATTTGCAAGCATTTACCATCTATAAAATGATTCTTCAGTGCCCAACAGTTGCAAGAATAGGTGAAATAAAGTACTATAGTTCTTTGAATAAACCTACAACCAATACAACCAGTCAATAAATGATTTGAAATTTTTTTATTTTAAACTTCTTTGCTGGTAACACAAGCCAAGGAAAAGAAGACGACCAATTTGTTTAAATAAATGCATGTCGTCAGAAATACTGATAGTGCGTTAATCCAAATTAGTTGTATGATTTCTTTTTAGAACTCCAAAGTTGCTCTATCAAAACGTACCCATGAGCGGCTGCTTGTCCGCTGGTGACCCTTTTAAATGACTCCAAATTGGCCCCTGATGCCGAATATATATGTAAAAAATGTTTTTAAAAATTCTTCGAAATTTTTTATTTTCCGAAACAAAACGTTTTATTCGGGAAGTTTTCCACAAGCAGCGCCGGTAATGTCGGTGTGACAATAGACATCGTCGAGTTCTCCGTGTAAAAACCCAAAACGAGCCGGACCGTCAGACACCAAATTAACAACCATTTGCATACATGGGTCAGAATTCGAGTTCGGCTCAATACTACCCCATTGGAAGCCATCACTCCCCGTTGTATGTCCATCAGACCATTCGAAAACTCGCTGGCGTCCACAGGCAATCCATGGACACAACGGATTTCTTCTATCAGGTTGTCCCATAAGTTTTTGTACTTTTTTTCAAATATTTTTCCAAAACTTCTAGAAAGTTTTAAAATTTTTTCATTGTAGGTCGTGTCAAGGTCGGGTCGTCCCCTTTCAGAAAAGATTCATTTCATCCATTTCTACTTTGCCACGATGACAATCATCAAACTTGAACGTCGAGACGTTAGATTGCTTCTTCTTTATGAATTTCGTCTTGGTCATTCAGCAATGGAAGCGGAACGAAACATATGCGGTGCGATGGGTGAGGGAGCACTCTCTTATAATACAGCAAAGAGTTGGTTTCAAAAGTTCAAGAACGGCGACTTCAGTCTCGAAGAAATAGAACGTTCTGGGCGACTGGTAGAGTTAAATGAAGAAGACCTAGTGAAGCTGGTGGAGGAAGAGCCTCGTCTTAGTCTTCGTGAAATGGAAGAGAAGCTTGAGTGTTGTCATAGCACAATTGCACGTCACTTGGGTCGCCTTGGTTTTACTTCAAAACTTGGAATTTGGGTGCCTCATGAACTTTCGGCATCACAGAAGCTCACTCGGGTCAACGTTTGTACTCAACTTCTAACTTTTCGTCGAAAGTTCGATTGGCTGAACAATCTGGTTATTGGAGATGAGAAGTGGGTGCTCTATGTTAACCATTCCAGAAAACGTCAATGGCTTCCGATCGGTGAGAAAGGAATACCGACGCCAAAGCCTGATCTTCACCCAAAAAAGATTATGATCTGTGTCTGGTGGGGTGTTCAAGGACCCGTGCACTGGGAATTGTTGCCAACTAATAAAACTATCACTGCTGATTACTATTGTGCCCAACTGGACCGAGTTGCAGAGAAGACCAACGGAAAATATGAAAAACTATATTTTCTTCACGATAATGCTAGGCCTCCTGTCGCCAAGAAGACTTTCCAAAAGCTGCAAGATCTTGGTTGGACTGTTTTACCGCATCCACCATATTCTCCAGATCTTGCACCAACCGACTACCATTTGTTCTTGTCTCTCAGTGACTACATGCGCGACAAGCAATTCGACGACGAAGAGCATCTCAAAACTGAACTCTCCACTTTCTTCTCATCGCGTTCGCCGGATTTCTTCTCCCGTGGCATCATGATGTTACCTAGTAAATGGCAACAAGTGGTGGACACTAATGGTGAATACTTGTGTGAATAGTACTACTTGTCGCTTGAGAGAAATAAATTTTTTTCAAAAAAAAATAGTACAAAAACTTATGGGACAACCTGATACCACCAACCCATGACAGTGGTTGGCCACTTCCGCCATTCTCAAGGATAACTTTTCGCAATGCATCTGAGGTTACAATATATTTTTGAGATCAAAATGATAAGTGTGAGCTCACTTGCGGTTTTCATTCGTTCATCTGCATTTTGGAAACCGGTCAGTGTTGCTCCATTTTCTTTACACTTTGCTTCCGCAACACTTTGAATTCCTCTCATATAGAAAGCCTGTAAACACTGGTTTAAACTTAATATATCTAACCAAAAGAGTCCGGGAGTTAAGAGTCTCATAACCAGGACGAAAAATACAAAAAATTTCAGTTAAAGTTTGTTGTACAATTTTTTTTCAAATCTGAAAGAAGTAATATACTAACCTTAACACACCATTTTCCTTGTGGTCGATCGAATGTCATCCAATCCGACGGACAAGCTGGAGCCCGTGGTGGACGTGGTGGACGTGGCCTTGGAGGTCTTCCATGATTATGATGACGCCTTTGCCGTTTTTATCGTTTTTATACCTTTTTTGCGAAAACGTTTTTTATCCCTTTGCTTCATGGTTTATATTTCAAAGTTCGAAGTAATTGACAGCTGAATCCCTCTGTGTATTTTGTGCAAACCCTTTTGTGCAGCAAAAAACATCACCTCTTTCACAGGGAGGGAGAACAACAGAGCAAGCGGGAAGATTGTTGGTCACACTATACCGGCAGACGGACCAGATAGATTATATTTTTTGCTTACTATCATATTGTTTGAATAATACGCTTTTGAACAACTCTAGAAAAACACCGCAAAACATAAAGCGAATATGATATTGGCCGGAACAACTCATTTCTGCTTGCATTAAGTTTTGCAACAAAAACCATAAAATATAGCAATGAAATGTGTTCGCGAAAGAATATAAATGCGGTATAAAACCTTTCGTTTGCAGTACTAATTTTTCGGGTTCAGTTATGAAGATTTTCCCCCTTTTTTGATTCTACTTTTTGAAATACATGCATCCACCGGAATCATCGTAGGTCCTGGTGGCGGAGGGCTTGCTTCATCTTCTTCCTCATAGGAAAAAAGAAATCACAAAGGTCCTGGACATCATCACCATGATTATGGAAGACCTCCACGACCACCTCCGTCACCACAGGATCTATTTTGTCCTCCGGATTGGATAACATTCACCAGACCACAAGGAAAATGGTGTGTTAAGGTTAGTAAAGAAACACAAATTCTGAAAAATTTAGGTATTTTTAAAAGATTTTTGAAGAGGACCTCAAAGTGTTGCCGAGGCCAAGTGTAAAGAATATGGAGCAACACTGACAGGTTTATACAATGGAGTAGAACGAACGACTGTCGCAGGTGAGTTTCTACTGACTATTGGTTTATGATCTCAATTATTATTGCTTCAGATGCCTTGAAAAAAGTAATCCTAGAGAATGGTGGAGGTGATTACCCGCTGGCATGGGTTGGTGGTAGAAGAAATCCCTTGTGTCCATGGGTGTCTTCTTGTGGATACGAGGGATTTTACGAGTGGTCTGATGGACACACAACTGGAAACAATGGCTTCAGATATGGTGCACAATCGCCAAATTGGAATAAAAATCCGCAATGTCTGCAAATCATTCACTTGTCGTCTGATATAGATCCGGCTCGTTTTAATTATTATCATGGAGAGCTTGACGATATGGTCTGTTCATCAAGTGAGAATCAGGCTGCCGCTTGCGGAAAACTTGCCAAATGAGTTAATTTATTTAAATAAAAAATATGAAATTTATCGTCTCAATTATTAGTAAACCATAAAAAGGCATTGAAAATAACCAGATCAAACTTGGATATCCATATGAACATATACAGCAAGCTCAATCAATAATAGTTCAAAGCTTCAAAATCCGACGTACAGTTGAGAATATATCCTGGTGTGTTATGGTTCTTGTGGAATTGCACCTGCAGAAAGACGAGCTTTTAATCCAATTTTTCCCGAAAATGAAATGGTTTTGTGTTTACGTAAAATTATTTTCCAAATTGGATACCACTTCCAATTTAATGAGTGCAACCAAAAAGCTCACATTTACAAGATTCCTATAAAAATCTTCACGCAACTCGTGATCAACCTGTCCCAAAAACGTTCGATTGTACATTAACTCGGCAGTGCAATCAACGATAGAGTAGTCAAAGCCTGGAATAACCTGAACTGAAATTTGTTTTGAAGCTGTAAAGAGTTTGCTCAAACCTTATTAAATAACAAAACTGGCATTTCGGAGAGCGTTCGGAAGTCTTCGATACCAAACAAACACAGATTATGTCTTACGGCTTGTGTTGAACAATTTTCTCTAGTGTTCTGATCCGGAAGGACCCAGCGGGAAAATCTAGAACACTATTAATACGGAGCAGTACTCAATTAAAAATTTTTTATGGCGCCACAAACCTGGTAAAACTAGGTAAACTTATTCCGCGACGGATGCACTGACTGGTGAAATGTCCTGGCATTTTTAATGCTTCGTTTATTTGAAAAGTGGAAATAAATTGCTCGTCACAAGCTTTGGCCTAAAAAAATTTTTTTCAAGTTTTAGGCGAGGGTTATTAGGGCTTACAGATTGATTTAGTTGATTCATGAAAGTTGTCACATCGACGTCATTAATCAACCATTGGGCAGCCGCTCGAGACAGTGAGGCCTGCACGTACCCGGTTGAAATTTCGATTTCAGAGTTCAATATTGTTTTATTTATAATAGTTTCTGAAAATACGTAAGTTTGGATCAATTCTAAAATTGGGTTTGAATCAACTAGACGTCTAAACAATCAAAAAATAATCAAAGCGTGCCCAACTCACTATTACGAAACAACTTGAGCGTTTTCAAATCCCACTTCAGGTTTGGCTTTCTTCGGCCTGGTCGTTTGCTAGCTAAGTTTACATCATTTGCTCCGTCCAATAATTCAAAAATTCGATCCATCTCGTACACTGATTTGGTTATAAGGTCAAAGTTTTGTAAGAGAACGAGATAGCTCCATCCTGGTCGAGTAACAAGCTCCATCATGCATCGATAGTGAGCTGAGTTTATATTGTGTCCATCTTCGTCATAGGACTCTGTGACTGTAAATAAATTGTTTCTATGCAATTATCGTCTTATTCTCAAACTTAAGCTTTTACCTGGAAGTAGAATGACATTTGGCAAGCCCTCTGCAAGTTGTTTCATTTTCTTTTGAAATTCAATTGAAGAATTTCTATCGACGGCAAAACAAAACCAGTTTTGGTAATGATAAGCGGCTTGCACTTGTTTTTCTATAAATTCATATTCCACGTACACGACTCTGGCAAAAGCTGTTCCGTTCAGTTTGAGGGGCTTGAACTTGGCATTTTTAGGTACTACTCTTTCTGAGATAGCTTCACAAGACATATTGAGTTGCTCATTTGGGATTAGTGGTATCCGATATTTTCCAGAAAGAGTTTCCAGATAAGTCTGAACACAGAAACTTTACATATAATTTTTTAACTGATAATAGATAGAAGTTGCCAACCGCTTTTGAAAACACCTGATTTCCAAACTTTATCATTATACTCGAACCTTGTCTCCTCGCAAAACTCGTCCACAGTCGACATGTGCCGTTTCCGGTCGCTTACAATAATATCTTTCATTTTTGCACATCTGACCACCTTTTCGGAATGATTCTATCATCCTCTCCAATATAAAAAGCTTTCTTTCAGTCGATAATGTGGTGTCTGAAATTGAAATTACGGGCTTCTTTAAAAAGCCCTGGCTTTTATCAAAAACTTACCGAATCTGGGTCTTGATATATGCAAATATGTTGTCCACATTGTGTTATATAACATTATTAAAGTACATACCGAGAGTGGATTTTGTACATTTTTCGACAGGAAGTTCTTCATTTTTAGCTATAACTCACTGTAAGTGATGTCGCTGTGATAGGGTCCCTCGTTTTGTTATTGTTCGTAAGATTCGTAAGATTGTAAGATGCAAACTATGAAAAATAGGAAGTTCAATTTTCTGTTAGGTTTCTGAATATCATAAAAGGTTTTGGAATATTGCAAATATATAATAAATAGTCTAGAATTCAATTTTTAAAACTTCCCGTAAATGTGGCACAGAACAGAGAGGTTGCGTTGAGATTTTTTGGGAGGCAAACAAGACTAACACTTACCCTTTGACAGGTGCGGCTATAACCCAGAAAATTTCTGAAAAAAGTTAACAACCTTGCCGCAAAGCAATCGTTCATTCCGATCAAAGTTTGACGCCATGAAGATCCGTTAGCAAATTTTTCAGTTTTCGTAGGTTATCTTGTCCGGAGATTTACTAAATGAAAAACAATTGATGTATTTAATAACTGAGGATAAGTTTCAACTTTTAATTTGTTTATTTGAGCACATTATAGGCCCACAGGTTCAAAATCGTTGTTACTCCTTCTTTACGAACAAAGGTGACGATATTACACGGCAATACACGGCAATTTATATACACGGCAATTTTGAAATGAAAGCTTTAGAATTTATACTTATGTAATTCAAAAAATTATGAGATCACTTTGACAAGATTTAAATATAGAATTTTCATTAATAAGACGTCTCGTATGCATCGTGAGCTTCCTTTATAAAATATTTCCGATAATCCTGGAAATCATTCAAGAGCAGTTGATTTAGAATTGACTGATCGAATCTGAAATAAACTTACAAAAATTTAAAGCAAAATATTTTCTGCCATAGAACATACCTAAAGCAACTGGCATGCCGTTTGAACTTGTTCCAGTGGAACTTGCATGACAGTCGAGCATCCGGTGGGCTCATACAGTTCTCGGTAAGCGCACACAGTACCCACCTGCAATTTTAGGAATGCATTGATTTTTTGCACTGAATTAGTACAAAAAATCCTCACCATTTCAAAAGCTTTACAGAATAATTTGTTCTTTGCACAAATATCACGCTGGCCGCCATTTGCCTCTGCTCCAGTTGCAATTGGATCGAGTGTGAGGGGAAAAACTTTAGTAATTCTAAAATTCAGAATTATTTTGAATTTCAAAATAAAGAACAACTAAAAGATAACCTGGATGCAACACAGCAAAATTGCTATGGTCTGTGCCAACAACTGGCACAACCGAAGATGGTACCTTCCCTGATCCAACTTCGTTGAGCACGGTCTCAACCACGGTAGGCTCTACCATCGAAAAGTGAGCATCGTTCCACCAGACCATCGGGTACTCTTTCAACACTTCCGAAATTATCAAAGGCTTGAAGCTGTATGTCAATGCATTTCTCACAAAATCAGGATATCTTGACGCTTCGAAATGTCGGAATTCCAAATTCTCGTTGTCCGGAAAATGGCTCAACGGTGTCACATTCACGTTTAGTCTATAGATAATAAACTTGTTGGTAGGATAATATCTTCGAATTGATGCGTATGATTCCAGAGTGTATTTCAAATGACTATCTGATGTGGCCGACACGAATACTAATGATTCCACCGATCTCGATGTTTCGGTAGTGTTCAGGAAACTTTCCGGTTCGTCCAGCAAGTCTGTAAAAAGTAAAAGTATTGTATCTCAGAATATTT
Organism: Caenorhabditis elegans; assembly: GCF_000002985.6. Classification (NCBI taxonomy): domain Eukaryota; kingdom Metazoa; phylum Nematoda; class Chromadorea; order Rhabditida; family Rhabditidae; genus Caenorhabditis; species Caenorhabditis elegans. Next base: position 13,206,765 of record NC_003279.8, on the reverse strand, counting down.
TACGCCATGTGGCGACTGAGCCTACTTAAGCCGGACTTTGGCCATATGGACTCATTGAAAAACTGATTCAAGGCCTGATTGGCAAAACGGTATTCAATAGAATTGAAGTCTGGTCCTATAGCGCACCTTACAGTTTTAGCCTAAGTTGTACTGGGTGGACAATAATTATGCGGACTACTTCTTGCGCCTATAAAAATTGATCGGGAGTTTTAAAATATGTTCTGTTAAAAGTTTAATAAAAATACGTTGTAATAGTGATCTCAGTAACGTTAAAGTACTCTCTTGAAACTTTTAATAAATGTACATCGTACGGGAATAACACTGCAATTCACTAATTTTAAATCAAACTATAAATACAAAAAATAACATAGTTGTCAAAGTAGCTATGAATATAAGTATACAAGTATAGAATATAAATATGAATATAAGTATAAGTATGACTATAAGTATATAAGCACGGATTACTCACTCAGAAACTCCAAAGTGCCGACGAGACTACAGTCAAACTTCATCCCAATTGAGCTTGAATTCTGCGGATTGACGTAGCAAAAATCTTCGTTGACTGTGTCGCATTTGCAGTTTTCAGCTGTGCTCGGCAAACTGGACTGAAAAAAAAAACTAACAAAAATAAGTTTAATTTTTCAAGGATTGCGATGAACAAGGTTCTCGTATTCCCTCCGCTCTCCGTCACCTTAGTAGGTTATCTTCCACTTGCATCTTGTTTTCAAACGGTGTATGAACTAAAGAAAGTGTCTTCGTCTGGTACTTAAGAAAAAATGGAACGAGTAGAACTAATAACGAAAGATTCTCTACAGAAATGTATGCCAACTCACATTAAAATCTTCCACTTGAAACTGCGACTTTGTGTACAGAAACTCGAATTCTGTAAACTCGAAAACAATCCACAGCGTCAAAATCGCAAAAGTCAGGAGCAACGGAAGTTTTTTCGAAGTGGTCCTGAATTTGTTAAAGTTATTTTTGCAAAAAAAAAAGAAGTGGTCTAAAAGAAGACAAAAATCAAAATTTATCAAAACGTTACAAGCTTACATACGATTCATGCACAACTAAATATTTTCCAAATAAAAACTAACCTTCCAATCATTTTTAAATTGAAAATCGATAATAAATATGGTCCGAAGAATTTCAAGAAACGCACGCACTATCGAATTTTCCGCGTAGATAGCAGATCTAAAAAGAGGTACGCGGAAAACGGAATCGGGCAGTGTCTTGCTTGATCGCAATACAATGAGTTCACTGGAAATGAAAATCAATGTGCCGAACAGTTGGGCCGGGCAAGTTACTCCAGGAAAGAAAAAACACACTCGTAAGAAAACACTTCATTAATATTTCATATGTCACAATTTATCCACGTGATCTTCGACTGACCCCGACTTTTCCACAAGCGTACATTTTTGTCTGGGGCAGTCCTGGAGCGTCTAGGCATCCATATCTATCAAGATCTCCATTGGTGAAAGCAGCTCTCCATTCCTCGAGGTCTCCTCGAAGTCCGACCCAGTTAGGGGTCATGATGAATTGTTGAAGACAGATTGTAGGTCCTCTGAAAATAGTAATTGATGGTCTTTAAAATAATATTAGATCCGACCCATAGTTACGATTATCGGGTTGTCCAACTCCCCATTTGCTGAAGCCTGCAGTTCCATTCGTGTGACCATCGGTCCATGTAAATGTGTTATAAGGTCCACAGCTTTGGTATCTGCATGCTGGTACATTTGTCGCTCCAAGCCACATAGATGAACATAATTATACTGAAATTGCAAAACTGAGATATAGGCTTACCGGCAATGGTAGATTGTCCGGCAGCTACGAGTTTTTTCAGTGCTTCATTTGCAGTGGTCACTCGCTCATTATCATTTTGATATCCTGTCAACGTGGCACCCATTGTTTGGCAGAGGGTTTCAGCAGTCGGTTGAGTAAGCATAGCATTTGTGATCCTCGGATAGGCAATCTAACAAGGAATTGAATTCTTGTTAAATCCAGAATCACTTATAAAAATACACCAGATTTCGTGATCCCTCTCGAATCTCAACCATCCATCGTCACATTCACCTCTCGGAGTTGTTGGTCTTGAGGGTCTTGGAGGCCTCGGCCGATGCGGGGGTCTATGTCTATGTTCTTCGGAAGATGAAGATAAAGAAGAATCAGAGAAATCAAGCCGTCTTCTTCCACCTCCTTTACCACCATCAAATTCGATAGCGATGGTTATAGTTGCAAAAAGCAAAAGAAACACGACTGGCGTCGCAAGATGCATCTTTGATACGGAACTCTGCTGGTTGTCTCATAAAACTTTGTATTTTATACTGATGCTGGTTTTTATCGCTTGGAAAAAGGTGATCGGGACAGAGAGAAACGTGGTATTACCGTACACTGTACATTTTTTGTAGTAGTATTATACATCTGCATACGACATAAAACATTCAGAGTGTTCCTGATCAGTTTTTAAGTAGCAATGAATTTTTAAAAAAACTATTTTATTAATATAAGGTGTAAAACCAACAAACAACTATCACTAATATGTTAGCTTAAAGCATATCAGAAATCCGCAGTTTTGTCCAAGTTTCTGGAAAGAAATCCTCTTCGACCATTTGGTACTTCACCTGAACAAAAAAACTTTATATTTTAGGAATACGCCCAATAAATACCTCATCAGTGGTTTCTCGAATATCTCGATAATACACTGCTGATTGATTTTTTGACAGATATCCGATCCACCAGCCAAACGTGGAAGAGGGGGCTGAAAATAATTTGATTTCTCATTCTCTCAATACCTTTACACCTACCAGTTATCAGAACAGAATCACAGTAAACCTGCGAAAAATAGAGATCATCAATGGCTCGATTGTTGGGAGTTCTTAGCACTTTCATATCATTTCGAAAAGCGACATGGTTCACAATATGCTCTCCCACCCAGTCTGGATCGTTGCTGATCATGTAAATAGTTCCACTGTCTAAAAATGGGAGTTTTATAACTGCAGCCAGACTGTTCCGGTAAAATTTTTACTAACATTTAGTGAACAAATACTCGATTGCCTTGATAGTAAATGTTTCGTCTGTCCCAGTGTGCTGCGAGTCTGCGACAAAGTCTCCACGACGAACGTGCACGCAGGTACTAAACATTAAAGATTTTAAGTTTTGTTGAATATAAATTAGGTGGTACCCATGACGACCTTCCTCCTGATTCTTCATTGAAATTCTGGCTAGTTCTTCCGGGGTTGGCTTCAACAACTGCCTGATGGTAGATTCGATGGGTGCAAAATATTTGTAACTCTGAACATATCTAGCTAATATCATAGTTTACCTAGCGGTCGTAGTTCTCACCTGGAAATGCATCCCATCAATGACCAGGAACTTGCTCTGATCGCAAGTGAGCAGGCCCGTGTATTGGTAGTAACAGCAGGCGACTGGTGCGACGAATCGAGCGGACTTTGAGATCTAAAACAGTGAAGGATGTTTGATTGTCTTATATCTTCACATAGAGTCTATAGCAGGTAAGTATGCCGTGCCAACCAAAGCTGGGACCTATTTTGTTATTTTGAAAAACAATTGATTTTTTTTTGGTTTTTTGGAACAAAAAGAACCTAAAATTTTCACTTTTTCACCGGTTCTTTGTTTTTTGGTTCAAATTTATTTTTTGGTACCAGACCTGGTGTCAACCTCAATTATTACACATTAGGTTTTTAAGGTGCATTTTTTAAGGCCCGTAAGGCATACCTCAATAGGCATCGAGGCCACCTTCTCGGCTACACGTGGAACTGTTTCTCGGAAGAAACTGAGCTTTTCGTTGAGCATTGTGTCGTCTTTGTTGAATATCGCAGTTCTGTTTAACACCTCTGCCATTCCAAGTAAGGAAACTACTTCGAATAGTTGGTTTCCTGAAATTTTTGTATATTTCTATATTACAAAAAATATACGTTATCATGACTGTTGGAGCTTTTAATTATTCCGACTTTATTTTCAAAACTTTTGGGTACTTTTAGTATGGCCTTACAGCAGTTAAGGAAAGATTTAAACTGGTTTGCATATATCTAAATAAATTACCAAGGCCTGAATCCGTTATTGTCGTTAGCATGGGAATAACCAAGTATTTTTGTTCGTCGTTCCTTTTCTGTAATTATAATTTTATCATTGTAAGGTTTCATCTTAAAATTTAAAATACCCCATCACAATATAATGAAGTTCTTATCCACCAGTAGTTGTAAGGGCGAGGGATTAGCCAAATGACAGTGAAGATTAAAACGGGTATTGCTGAAAATTTTTTTAAAATTTTATTTTAGTAGTCAATTTTTACAAAATGATTTTAGATAATCCGTCTGAAATTAATTTATACCGTTGCATATCGGGATATCAAAGTATAGAGAAGCAGCGCAAAACTAGGACACGCTATGATCATTTCCGTAGATTACAGTTTTCAGTGGGTTATTGGTTTCTTGTTGCATTTCCGTGGAAAAAAAACGCAGAATATATTTATGTATTTAAGTTACATTAAAATCAATCTTGAATTATCGTAATTATTTACCTTCTAATTGTGAGAAAAAGACAACAGTTGTGGCATATGTTGCATAGTTTTATATGTAGTTTTCATTTGAAAAATATGAACTTGAAATCATTTTTCAGATAGCTTCAGACATTAGTGTACCTTTTTGATATAAAATTTTTAAACTTCGCAACATCGAAATAACTAGAATCATTTAAAACAAGTGTAATTTTTTCTGAAATTGAATTTTTGTGAAATTTCTTAAAATACCCTTTATTTTAAAGAAAAAAATTGGTGAATCAGATTGCAAAATGAACAATTGTTATACCAACCATAATTATTAACTGTTCTCCAGATGAAATCATTATAAATTCTAATTTGGCATGACCTTAACTACTTACCTATTCGTACAAATATGTTCAAATTGTTCCACCATCCTATCACTTTTTTGAAGAATCGTGTCATAATACTCAAGATATCTGACAAACGAAATGTTTGAAAAGTTGAAATAATGCAAAATTCGACGGGATGTTCCTACGCTTTCTTGCTATTTTGGCAAAAGATAAAAATCAAAGCGGACTTTTGAGGGAAGGAAAGTTGACCCGTACGAGACCTCCCGTGTTTCTTTGTTTGGAGAGACACTTTGTTCCAAGTTTATGAAACCATGACTTTCATTCATTCTGGAAGTGTCAGTGTTTAAGGGGGAAAATTTCGTGATGAAATGTGGCTCAAAGAGCAATCATTCTGGGAGTTTAAAAAAATCACACAATTTTTTCATTAACTTCCATCTAATTTTGCAGCATCTTATTCAATTTTGTGAACCAATACCGCTGAGTTGGCTGAAATGTTCCAAAAATGGTTTTTTTTTGCTCCTACTTATCTTGATACTCTACTCATCTTGATACAGTAAGTCCATTTGAGTCAAACTGACAGGCTACAACGAAGAAATTCTTTCCACTTTCCATTAACGGTGCCAATGGTGGATAACAATCTACGCTGTGCGCCTATATAGCCCATTTCCAAAAAGTACAAAAGCTAACTAAATGCAAAAAATGTGCAATAAATGTGCAATAAATGTGCAATAAATGTGCAAAATATGTACAAAAATATTATCTTCCTAAAAATATTTTGTGACCTATTAAAAAACGCCACTGCTAAAACTCAAATTTGAGAAATGGTGAAATACAAATTCAATAAACCGAAACATTTTTGAATATTCTTTTTTTCAAAACGGAATCGCAGTTAAGTTTCATTCAATTTTATGTCAATTGTATAGTTTTATGAATGTTATTCGAAAATTATCATTATTTTGCAACTGAATTCAAGATGAATTTTGCCTCAATCTTTTTATATTCTGGATCTAATACACGCCTGTCAAATCGGAATACGAGATAGTCCATGAGGTAAATTTTGTGTAGAAAATGGCGAACAATCTGGTCTTCTCGAACTTGTTTTTCAGCTTCATCGCGTTTGTTGGATGTCTGAGTGGTGTTGGCGATGTCGTTATCTGCAAACATCTATATTGTTGAATTTGCTCGGGTTTTATGAGACAACGTTCTGGTAACAAGTCAATAACTTCTCAAATTAGAGAAATTTCTTTAGTGAGTTTCAGGTAACAGTTACCTACTGTTACCTGAAAACTAAACTCTCAGATACTAAAAGCTTGAAAACCACTAAAACCTACACACAATATCATTGTGAATTCTCATAAAGACTGCTTGTTTTACTCCTTGTTCTCTCAAGCGTTCTAGGAGCACAGCAGCCGCTGAAATTCTTTTTTCTAAATCTGAGCTCATGCGCATTAGCTTCCACTTTTCGATGCCCTCGTGGAAATTACAGTTCCTGAAAATATCATCCTCGTTTCGGGGTCTTCAAAGGAATCGCTACTACCCCTATTTTATTATTTGACTCAACTATTAGCATTGCACATTTTAATAGGGGTGTATTGAAGTAACATTAAAAAATAGCATTGTAAGACTTACTAATTTTGGAAATGTGGTATGTATTTGTATTTTTCTCAATAGCTATAAACTGGTATGGAATATTGTAATCCACAATATGACTCACAACTGTTAGGGAACGGACCGTCACTAGTCACTACAAAAGTAAATTTTTGTAGCGACCGTACAACTCATATTTCAAGAAACATACCACGAGATTGGTGCTGCTTCTGTCTCGATGTCTCCAATCACCAATGTTGTATTTGTATTGTTTTGAATTTCGGCAAGCGAGTTGTAAAGCTTCTTCACAACACATCGCATATCACTTCCACAATCATAACACTCGTTCTTCCTTAACATAGGATCCAATTAATCAGGTTGTTTAGAAAATCGACTAACTCTACGCATTTGTTCAGATACAATGTCACAAAACGCTGGAATGGATCCTTTAAAATTGCAAATCGAACCGTGTCCTTATCGTTTTGCACAGATTCAGATGGATCGAAGAAACTTTTCTCACTGGCACAATCTCTAGAAATCTTCCTTTTAATATAAAACTTCAGTAAACGCTAAAATATATGTTAACCTGCTACTTGAAGTCCAAGGATCATTGAAACTCCTCTTATCTGCCAAGTATTGTGTTTCGTTATAAACAAGGCACATTAGATTTTGTGTGATGTGGAAAAAAGAGTTCCGGATTCCACAAGCAATAATGTTGTTCTTGGGAGCCGTCTTAATTGACAGATGGAAAACTACAAACTACAAAAGTTACAGACTTACAAAAAATCGGGGTGGTGCATAGCTGACAAAAGGTTTTATAAAGCCTCCTGGGGTAAACTCTGAAAATATTAAAATTTTGGAGTTAAAAATTCTTAGGAACAGACCCTTAGAATCATCATAATAACGCCTTAAAATGAAAAATAGAATTGAAAAAATAAGAACTACCAGAATAAAGTTTTGAGCAGGTTTATGCATTTTGTTTGTTAGAGTAGAATGGAAACCAAGAAAAGACTGTCGTGAAGGATATTGATGGCCGAACCAGATTTGCAAGCAAAGTTTTGATGAAACTGAGGAACAATGGTTTTATCTTGATCTACTTGTTATGAGCGTTTAGAAACAGGAAACCAACAATAAATTTGAGCGGTTCTGTTGATTTTTCAGATGTTCAAGTACATAATATATTAGGCTCGCAGGAACAATATTTTACCAATTCTTGGAAAGACAAAATGAGTTTTATGTAGAGTGTGTTTTTACACAACCCGTTTGTTTAAAGCGTTAGAAAAATGATAAGTAATTAGAAAATGATTATCTATATGTAAATGAATATATTATCATTTATTTATTAGCGGTACAAAATCCGTACTTGATTTTCACTCAGCTTTCGATTTTATCAAGCTGACATATTTATTATTTTTATTTTTTAACCATTAGAATACCCCATAAAAGTAAAACCCGTTTCACATTTGTACTTTGTTCAAAGTTTTATAACCTCCAACCAATATTTTTGTTGTGTGTTGCCTGGAAGAATTTATAAGCTGAATTTAGGAATGGCTTGTGAAAGTAGTAACTTCGAATTCTGACAGAAGTTTTTTTTTTCAGATCCAAGTTAAAAATTCTTTACCCTCTTCATATGTTTTCTTGCATTGTCTCTCTACTAATCTCAATTTCAGGTGATAATTATACACTTTACATGTCAATTGATTATTATGTATTTCTTATGACTATGTTTCTTTTTATATTGATTGCTTAATTTGATTATGTGTATGTGTTCTATTGGTATTTAATTTCTTACATGATTAACTAATCGTATCAAAATAAATAAATAAATAAAAATCAAACATCTTGTTGAACTTTAATATTTTCTTTTGCTTCACTTTATCGGTTTCATACTATGCAATAAAATTTTGACTCCGCATCGGAAATCATAAACCTTCGGTAGCCCGCACAAAAATTTCTTACATGCGACGTCTAACACTTTTACTTTCACTCTGTGCAGTTTCCGCAATTATTTTCAATGATGAAAATAACTACCGGAAGTACAGTTCATTTTCATCCTCATCAGAAGAGCGAATTTACAACGATGACAATCATGAAAGACCACAGGGAAGATGGTGTATGAAGGTTTGTTCTCAGGGTTTATTGTAGTAAAACGTGTGAACATAAACTTAAACTAAACAAAGGTAGAACATTCAAAAATCATGAAACTCAAAAGCTCATGATCATGAAACCCTTACACCTCCTATTATTGATCATTTGGGTTACTATTACTTTGGGAAATTTTAGAAATGAAAATCCTAGAAAAGTAATAAAAATTATTAAACACGTTGGTTCTTCGTCTTCTTATTCTTCGAGTTCTTCTGAAGAACGAAGTAAACGTAGGCATAAAAATTCACGCCTCACTCACAGTTCACGTTCACGCCCAACTCGTACCTGTCCGAGAGATTGGATCACTTTTGAGAGGCCTCAAGGCAGATGGTGTATGAAGGTAGTTTAAATTATAGATTTACCGTATGACTTGAACATTCACAAATCTGGTTTATACCGCAAATTAAATTTTACAGGCGTTCTACGGAAACATGTTCCAACCAGAGGCCGAGGCAAAGTGCAACGCAGTCGGAGCAAGACTCTCAGGGCTTCAGAATGCCAATGAAAGGATGACTATTTCTTGTAAGCTCAGAATTATATAAGCAAACTCTTTCTGATCCTGAAGATGTCCTCCGTGGTTTGATATACCAGCACGGTGGTGGAAGGTACACAGCATGGCTCGGCGGAAAAAGAAGAGCTCGCTGCCCAACCGGTACCTCATGTGCCCGACTGGACAGTATCGAGTGGACAGATGGGCATACGACGGGTACTGCTGGATTCTCAACTGGCCCTCGGGAACTCGACGGTTATTATTTACCACAATACGGGTTAGTGAAACTTCTGTTGGGATGTTGGACACGGCATTCAATAACCAAATCTTCAGAGGAGTTCAACAATGTTTGCATATGATTGTCACTCCATATTCGAATACCGAGCTAGGATTCGCAGACTTTGTTCATGAATCAGTGGATGATGAGTTTTGTCAAGCAACATGGGTTAAAGCATACGTCTGTGGAAAGTTGCCGAGCTAACTTAAATTATGTTTTTCTAAATTAAAGTTTTCCACTGTTATTGTTTAAATGGTTAATAATAAGTAAAATTTAGGCGCCATTGACCGAAAATATATGGAAAATGATTTTTATTTTGGTGGCCATGCAGGATACCTTTCTCTATGTTGCCTGATTTTTGTAAATCGCGTATCCAATAGATGTTCTTCGCCAGGAAATCGTCGGTGAGATTAAAATGAAGATATGAGACGGAACGAAACATGCGACTCCCAGAAATTCAAGTAGAATTTGCTGAGAAAAACTGAAATACTATGAGGACTATGTGTCCAAAACCATGCCTCAAAATCTGTAAGCTCCCGGTCATTGCACCCATATCTTGGAGTTACTGGCCCTGACGATGACTGCCTTCTGTTTTTGGAATTTGCAGGTTTTGATGAACGTACCTTGTTTAAAATAGTGTAAGATTCCACATTTAGAAGTGAATGGGTTGATGTACTATGTTTCCGAGTTGAGAGCTTTAGGGCCTGTGTGATGCATCATGCTGTGGATTCGGCTTTAGAACTTAAAAGGTTTCAGCTATCGAGTCAATACTTTTTTGAAACACCAATTTGTGTTTTTAGTTATTTTTATTTATCCGGAAGTTATTTGGTTTGTAAGTTTCGAAGTATTGCTCCCCGTAATAGCTGTGCGATTTTTCTCAATGTACTTCCTTTTATCTCTTTTTTCCATTAACCCAATGGTGTTTGATCATTTTCCACCCAACCGCAACATTCTAGGAGAAAATTGCAACATCGTGCCTAGTTGGAAGCGTTACGGAGATGACTATCTAAATTTTTTTTTTTAATAACAGTGTCCTGAAAAATTTTTTTTTTGTGTTTTTTCTTATATATTTTTTACTTAATTCATAGTAAAATCCTGAAAAACTGAACAGTTGTAGCTTTACGGCTGAGTTATTCCTCCTGCATTAGTGGATGGGGCGGTTTTCTGTGAAAATTTTTGACTTTGAAATCTTTAAGCTCCTTTCATTTTGTGCCCAGTTGTGCACAAATCCGAGCCATGTCAGTAAAGGTGTGAGTTTTTCACTAAAAATACACTTGAGCTACCCGCACAGCGTGAATCTCAAAGATCATTGATCTTATAATTTCCTTTGTCTTAACCGGGAATAAACCGGAATTCCAAAATAGACTCTACCAGCTTGAAGCTAAATATCCTTAGTTCAAAATGGTAAACCAACATTTTTCCAGCCGTGTCTTCTCTAATCGGATCATCTTGTCATGCCTGAAACACTAGTCGCAATTTTTTAAAGAGTTTTTGATTTTCGAGATAGGAAAACACCGTCCAGCTTTGCCATTCGATTTTTATGGATTTTATTCATAGTTTGAAGGCGATTTATTTCTTTATATGTTTCGTTTGAACCTTCTTCTACAGATTTGTTAACTTTTAGCATTAATTCTACTTAAGGAATCTTCTCAAGTGATTTTTGATTTATTTTTATGAATTAGATGAACCAAAGAAATTTGCCGCATCAGGTTTTCATATAGGCGTCTCACCTGCCTGTCTTATCTGTGCCAGCTTTCTAACTACAACTTTTAAAGGGAAATTTATTCGAATTCTTAAATATACTGTATCTGAAAATCATTCATAAAACTTCAATATTAATAATCAAATAAAACAGATAAGTTTGCGCAAGACATGTACATGAAATTGTTAAATAAAAGGGTGCCTACCGCAAAACCGTTTCCAATTTTTCTCAAAAGTTCAGGGCATCAAGCAGAAAATTTCCATAACATGATGGAGGTCTGATGCTATCTCAGTTTCTAACTGACGATTTTGAAAAATGTCCTGTTCAGGTTTCTAGCTTGGAAATGTTCCGATAAAGCAATGACACCGTTGTGGTAATTAGGAATATTTGCAGAGAAGTTGCTGGTATTGGTTTTTTTTGCTGTATCGCTGGGGACAAAAAACCGGAGGCGCCCAACTGCTATAGAACCTTCGTTTGAGAAGTTTATGATATTTATAAACTTTTCAGGAAACTCCGATATTGGTATCGGTTTCAGCTCAAAAAAAAACAATTACTCAACTGCTATTGGACCACCTGAAATTTTCCAATTTTTTGGAAAAAAAACCAGCATTTTAATGATAATATTTGACAAAAAGTTAGGCGGTAGATTTTTTTTGCTCTCTTGCTCCAAATTTTTAACCTGGAAAAGTTCAGAAACTTCCTAAATCGCACAGAAGTTGGGCGTACTGTAGGATTTCCTCAAAAATCTCAGAATTGGTCTTTTAATTTTTCGAACTAGATGAAAAAGAGCGATTAGCAATAAACCGGATCTCATGAATCTCGGAAACTCAAAATTTTTCGCTGGGTACCTCAATATTCCCACTCCGATCAGGCTTCTCCAACAAAACTGAACTTTCTTCGTTAGTACTCCTGCCTACTGTAATCCTATAGCAAATACCCTCTTAGAGCTTTTTTCCCGATTTTATTTTTTTTCCTGATTTTCAGGGATAAGCTAATCTAGATGCCAGCTTGTTTTGTTCGTCATTACGTATTTTTCGTAGTTTGTGGGTGTCCTATGCATTCTAAAGATCTTTCTTCTCGTTTTTATCGGGTTTTGGATTACATTTGAAAATTGAAGAATCGACAATATTGAGGTGGTATTGCTAATGGACCTACAAAAGTTCAAACCAAAACCTTCAAAACGGCAGGATCTTCAAGGAATTCGAGGGCTCGCTATTTTATCAGTACTTGGATTTCATTTCTTGCCCGGTACATTTCCGAATGGATATCTCGGAGTTGATCAGTAAGTTCCACTGAGTCTAAAACTTGGGTTTGACTGTTTCGTCTGACACATTTCTAGAATCTAAAACTGAAGCAACCTGAAGATCCTTTTGATCTTACAAAAAGCTGTTACAAGTAATCATTTCACTTTCCAGATTCTTCGTGCTCTCCGGCTTTCTCATGTGCATGCTGCTCAAACGAGCTGAAGACCAGTCCCCATTCTCTCTGATTACCTTGTTCTATTCCAAAAGATTCAAGCGAATACTTCCGCTTTATCTCCTCATCATCCTGATCTCTATGATTTTTCTCTATAACTTCTTTCCGGCTACCGCTATTGAAACCAACAGGTCTTCCGCAGTTATGTCATTGCTTTTCGTGTCCAATAAACCAATGACTATTGAAGAGGACTATTTTGAAATGGTTTTTATTATTTGTTGATCATCAAAAACTCCTCACTTCAGCTCGCCATCGCCGTGAACATTTTCACCCATACCTGGTCCCTATCCGTAGAGATTCAATTCTACCTTATTGTTCCCTCCATCTACATAATCGGAAACAAGATACCCCAGAAGCTTCAATATGGATATTATGGAGTCATAGGTGAGATTTGAGCTTCTGGACTTCACTTTTATGCTCAAATTTCAGGATTATTCTCAATTGGCTATTACTATTCCTCCCCAGCTACTGTGGCGTTTAACAGTGTGTTTGCTAGGATTTGGCAGTTTTTGATAGGTTCTAACGACTGTTGGTTACAGAGTTTCATATAAAATTTCAGGTATGCTAGTCTACGGAGCTTCGCAAGCTAAAATCTCAAGTGAAAGCTCATCAGTAGGCGATAAAGAACCACTACTAAGTGATGAAGAATCTCAAGATGTAGAGCGGAATCCCACCAATGTGAGCAAAGATATCATTGAGAAAACTTCAAGTTATATCCTAATTCTTACACTGGTTTTTATAACTACCTGTCCATTTTCGCTAAGTTCAGATTTTGGAAGGTACCTTTATTATAGGGATTCGTTATAAAAATTTATATATGTTTCAGACCACTCATCACAATTGGGACAGGGCTATTGATGCTTATCTCCAGTGGAAATCAATTTCTATCCAATAGAGTTTTAACTTATATCGGTGACATCTCATATTCACTTTATCTCATTCATTGGCCAATTTATGCATACTGGAAGCTTACCTACGGGGGTGATTCGTATTGTGAGTTGGGAAGTGGGAATTTTGATTTATATGGTTATATGGTGTTCTGTTGAAGCATATAACAGAACGACTAATACTTACAACTGCAATTCTATTTGACTTTCAGTACTAATTGTTGCCTTGGCTGCTTCCTGCATTCTTGCTGTCATTTCCTTCGAAGGATTCGAAAAGTGGTACCTTCACCTGTCTTTAACAAATATTGGGGTCTTAGTTGTCACCTTATTCCTCCTAAATGTGATTGTGATTAACAAGGACGATATCTTGGATCGCGTACACTTGAGGACCAACTCAAATAGAGATATTGTAACCAGTAACATGACAGTGGACGACGCGATTCGATTGAATTACCAGTGGACAGTGAGAGATTATGTGAACTTTTACACGCCAACTTGCAAGTATGCAGGAACGAAAAACTCAGAGAGGTGGTGCAGGCATACGGTAGGCAAAATTTTCGTTATGTGAACTACAGTACTACACTATATTTCAGGGCCTTCAAGACTCCGGCAAGTATAAAATGGTCATATTTGGCAATAGCTGGGCGGATAATCATGCCACGTTGTTCTATCAAGAATGCCACGCCAAGACAAAGAGTATCTTGCAAGGATGTTCATTTGGTAAATTTAAATTTAAATTCTTTACCCTACATGTCATCAATTTTAGGATGTGAACCTCTTTATCCATTTGAGATTAGCAAAAACTGTGAGCCAGCCTCTACGCTTTTTGAGCAGCAAATCAAGAATGAGCAGCCGGACTATGCGTTTTTGTTCACGAGATTTATGAATATAGGACATCCAATTCAAAAAACTATTGAGGAAGATCCAATCTACCTAATTATGAAAAAGAAGATGCTTGGTTTTATTTCAAATATCAAATATAAACTGTACATCCTGGATGCCATACCTCGAGTACACAGGGAAACGGTATCGAGAATAGCACCGTTGGTGAAAGAAGGCAAAGATTTAGCCGAAATTGATGTATGTTTTTTAGTGAATTTCTGAAATTGAACTGATACTTTTATTTTACAGACCCTCCTGAATGACTTTATTGATTATGAAGCAGCTCGGACTCGTCACGCACAACTCCTTAAAGATTGTCAGGGAAAATGTGCGCTCGTCGATTATCTCCCAGAATTCTACAATAATTCCACTAGAACATTCCGGTTTTTTGACGACAAAGGCTTCTCGTACCTGACTGAGGAGAACCACCTTTCACCGCATGGTTTAGAACATGTTAGACATGTTTGGACGGACATTTGTAATAATTTGTAAATCTTAGAATGCTGAAATTTTTATCAGAGCTTTAATTTTTCGGGTAATACAGGAAATGTCTAAAATAAACATTTTTATTTAGCTAACAAAAAAATGTTCTACTTAAATTTTCCAAAATATTCTTCCAACCACTTGTTAGTAGTCATTTTCCCACTATCATTTTAAATAACGAAAATAAAAAATCCTTATTCCAATCAAATCATCAAATTCTCCATGAGCATCTGCACCCGTGGCTCATCCTTATCACAAGTTGTTCCACAACAATAAACTATGAACAAATTATTATTTTTCTCCGTAACAAAGATACGTGGCGTTGATGATTCATTGGTAGCTGCAAACTTTGAGACGATGTTTGAGTTTACAGGTGTTGCCCTTAGAAAATCGATATCTCCAATAGAGAATTTGTCGGCAGAAGTTGATATTGATGTTAGAGAAGTAATAAGGTTCTGTAAAAATTGAAATATAGATTTTAAAATACAGATTTTTGTTTTAAATTAATTTCAGAATTACAGTACCACTGAACTACAAAAGTGGTGAGTTTCTGATTAAAATTTCAAAGAAAAATTGTGATTTTTTTTAAATATTTTCCAAGATGATTAGATTTATCTAATCCAAAATATAAATGGCTCGGTAATTTCCAGACAGATTGGAACTTATATTATTTTTACTCAACAATATAATATTCATAAATATTTTCCAAAAAATCATACCTGCTCCACCTGTCCCAAAGCGAATTTAACCTGAATCTCGCCGGAGCTTAAGAAAATCGCGAGCTTAAACGATGCGATATCATCAAATTGATATTGAATATAGTCTTCTAGGTCCTGAACAGTTTCGCACATAATATATATTTTTTGAGAAAAATGTAGAAATTATTCAGAAACTTTCAATTTTATGCCCGTGAAAATGATGATAATGACAAATATTTGATTGCAATAGTGATAAGGTGATAATTTTTAGTTTGGTGTTTTGTTAGGCAGGGGAAACTGAAAACTTGAATTTTTGGAAATACGCATTTTGTAGTTAAATGAATTTAGTTATTTGAGAGCTTTTTTTTGGAATAAAAATAATTTATCATAATTCCTGAAAGATAGGGAAAAAAAGCAAAATTCGTATTTCTTTGTTAGTTAACAATTTTTGCGTGAGGGAGCTACAAGAGTTTCAAATTAGGGACATCCCGGAGACGCAGACAGCTAGCGTGTCTTGTTGTCTGCGCGCACCCTCTCTCTCCCCCTTTCTTATCAGGGCTGTGTAGCAGATATTAGAATTTGCCGAGCTCGAAAAACCCCTAGCACCCCGTAATTATGAGCCACCCTGCCGCTGATCAGTTACAAGATTTTGTAGAAATAATTACCGTAATAAAACTCCGCAAAACCCCTCAATATATAAATCCACTATAATGATCAATGTTTCTTATTCATCATGCATTTTTTTGAAACTCATTGCATGTTTTTCGTTGTTAGTTCCAATTGCGACAGTTTTCTTACGTGGCGGCAGTAATCGGGGCAATTCCGATTCAAGTAGCTCATCATCAGAGGAAGGTTATTATGGAGGAAAGAAGCATCATGGGGGGCATCATGGGGGACATCATGGAAACCGTCCGCCACCTCGCCCAACGCCAAAGCCTTGTGACGACGATTGGCACGCATTTTACAGACCGCAAGGAGTTTGGTGTGTCCGGGTAAGATTTAATCTAACTAATTTTTCGTGATTCCTAGTACTGATTCCAGATAGTAGCAGCAACTCTGGACTATAATGGAGCTACGACGGCGTGTTCAAACCTCGGCGGTTCTCTTTCCGGTATTCAGAGCAATGAAGAACGCATTTGGATGGCCAATAAAAGTATGGAAATATTGACTGCAAATGGACAAACGGACTCTGGAACGTGGCTCGGCGCGAGTTGTACTATTCGTGGATGTGTCTGGACAGACTGGAACACTGTTGGCACTGAAGGGATGTTGTGGGCTCCTGGAGAGCCGGCTAATCTCTAGTGAGTTAAAGTTTCACTAGAAAATACGAAAAATTAATTTGCAGCTTTTCCCCACCATGCATATACATCTACTCATTAGCTGGTGCGACACTTTCACAGAAACCGCCAAATTCCAATGGATTCATTGATGACTCGTATTGCCGTGGGTATAAGACAATCAACTCCTATGCATGTGGAAAAGTTGGATTAAGAAATAATTAATTAATCTTACTTTTTTGGGTAAAAGTTATTATGTTTTTTTTTGAGTTCTGCAAACTGTTCCAAGACTCAATAAAAGAATAGTCAAGAGTACAATTACATAGAGTATGTGTACACAAAAAAAACAGAAAACTTTGTTCAAATATAGACTCGAACCCCGGTCGTCAGATTGGCGACCCAATTGTGACCCAATCTTTGAAAAAAATCTGTGAGGAAAATCCCAACATAGAACCTAATAATAGTTTTTTTGTGGTTTGTTACATTTTTTCTCTGAATTTGCTACAAATTGGCACAATCTTGAATTGAACAATTTATTTTTCTACTGCTACTAGCAAATCGGAGATTTGCTAGGCTTCGCGGTTTGGTTCGGCGTAGAGTAACTCAAGAATCATTCGCTTTATTAATATTTAGCCAAGTGTTTAGTAAATGTCAAGTAAATGTGCTGAAGTTTGTCAAGACCGGCCAAATTTAGTTTAATGATAATTTTATAAATAACAATTTCCACTTTTCAAATTTTTTTTGCTTAAAATAGGCTTAACAGCTGTCCAACGCTTCTATGTGTATTCGGGCCTGCGGTCCTCAACATGAATTATTGGGCTCAGAATAGGCCTAAAAGTTGTCCAACACTTCTGCGTCTATTTGGGCTTGCGACACTCGAACTGAATTATTATGCTAAGAATAGGCTTGACGGATCTCCAACACTTCTTCGTGTATTCGGGCCTGCGGCCCTCAACTCGAGTTTTTGGGCTCAGTATAGGCTTAACGGCTGTCCAATACTTTTGTGTATTCGGGCCTCCGGCCCTCAATCCGGTTAACTGACCTAGGTGACCTTTTTCATTACCTTTCCAAAAACATACGTAGTTATAGAAACATACCTCTCAGAGAAGGCCTCCAGCCTGCTCTGCTGGGAGTAGGGATAGAAAAGGCCTAAAGTTTCAAAGAGTAAGAAGGCGGCCCTAATCCTTGATTTTTGGGTTTGACTGAAAACCAATAGCATTGCAGGCCTCCAGCCTGTCCTGCTGGAAGTCAGGTTAAAAGTAGCCAACATGTTCAAAAAGTGCGGCCCTCAATTAGATTTGGGAAAAAGTAAAAATCTCGAAAAGTCTTCAAAATTGAGTTTTCCTCACGTTATTAAAAATAAGAAATGAAAATTATCGAATTCATCACCAAAAATAGAGAAAGAGAGAGAGTGGTAGAAAAGTTTTTCACGTTTAATTAATCTTTTTGATTTTGCAAAAATTGAATGATGGTCTACATTTTGGAAAGTGGGCCAATTTTTTTCAAAATAGTTTCAAAAAATTGGAAATACGAAGTTCTCTCTTGCGCACAAATTGGAACCAAATGTCAGAAAAACTGAAGATTTGGGGCTGAAAAAACATGAAATTCGTCAGTACAAAGAATACATCCATTTCGACCATACTCCAGAATTCCGCTCAAATCAGTGTTTTAGCCTTCCCAAAAGCGCCCCCCCCACAATGATGACGATGGAAGGCGCTATTTTTGTAAGCTATTGAAACAAATTGCTCAAAAAACCGCCAATCCTAAGCCAAGATATAAGCTCTCAAAGTGCAGTCACATTTCTCGGGACACCCCATGTCGACAACGTGCCCTTATTTTTTATTTCTGTCAAGAATGCAATTTCAGGATTTAATATAGGAAGAGGCAGATTAGTAAAACTGATCTAATACTTGCGAAGATTTTCTACACAAAGAGCATTTAAAATGAAAAAAAAAATTAAATAAAAGTGAACCAGAAACATAAAAATCCTTTTCGCACTTCAGTTCAACATTGCTTTCCAATGGTTGACCAATGCTTTCGGATCGTTGATCCATTGAGAAACTAGATTTCGTCCATCATCAGTAATAACTGTTCCATCGGGTTTCATTATTATTAAGGCAGGAATATGATTTTTGGTATTTCGGTGCTTCATTGAATTGCACAAATTGAGTGGCAAATGGAACCAATCGCCATGGAAATTTTGCAAGTAGAAGTTCATTTCTTGTGTATTATTGTCGCTCGAAACGAATAGTATTTCGAAGTTATCCTCTACTTGACTATAGAATTGTGCAAGAACCGGAGTGAAATCGCGAGATGGCGGACACCAATGAGCAGAGAAATACAGTCCAACCACTTTTCCATCGAGCACTCGCTCGTTATATGTTTGAGATGGATGTTGGTGCCTGATAAATGTGAAATTTTGGAGGAATGTGCATTTATTCGCCTGCTTTTTTCTTTCTTTTTCCTGTTTTTGCCTAGCTTTCTCTTCTGCGATTTTTCTTTTCTTTTCCTCTTCCAGAGCTTTTTTTTTCTTCTCTTCTTCAGCTTTCCGTTTTATTTCCAGTTCTTCCTTCTTCTTCCTTTCCTCTTCCAACTCTTTCTTGCGTTTTTCTTCTTCATAAATTTTCAATTCTTCCTCCGCTTTTAACCTTGCTTCTTCCTCTTCCTGTTTTTTCCTAGCTTCCTCTTCCAAAATCTTTCTTTGTTTTTCTTCTTCTTCCTTGATTCTTGCTTCTTCCTCCTCTCTCTGCTTCAACTCCAGTTTCTCCTGTTTCTTCTTGGATTCCTCTATCGATACTTCTTCAATTCTTTTCTCCAATTTCAATGTTTCCTCAAGGTCAATTCGAACGTTTTGTTCAAGCTCATAGGTTTTCTCAGAGTGCTCAATTACTGTAACTGTACTATGAGAGTGTTCAGACGAGAACTCTGAGATTGAAGAACGCAAAGAAAGCGACTTTATCCATTTGGAAACTCGTTCTTGTTCTGGTCTGAAAAATGAAATTTTTTTAATCATAAGGCTACGTTGAAGTTGAATAGTACAACAACCAAAGCTATAACCTCATCTTATTGAGGAAGTTAGCGTTATGTGAACATACAACGGAGTTAACATTTTCCTCTGTTACTGTAAAAAAGGAAAAATTTTTGAAAACCAACCTGTCAAGAATCTGAAGCTTCAATTCAAAAATTTTGAACATATTGTCGAACTTTCCAGAAAAGCACCCGAATTGTTGCTCGATACTTTCAAGGTGCTGAATTATAAGTGTCAAGTGGATTGACTGAAACTCTGTGTGCTCCAAAATGCAAATGATGAACTGAGAAATTCTTTGTTCAATTATCTCTCTATACGTCCACTTATCCTATAACTTATTCATCAAAAATTGTCCTGATAATTACTTTCAAACTCACGATTTTTATTTTCAAGTACAATAAAATCAGAATATTCAGAGTGTCCATGCATTGGTCGATGTGTTGTGTTTGGAGAAGAGACAAATGCTCATTTCTCATGAAAACTAGCATCTTTGCTTCATAGCTACAAAAAAAGGTTCATCAGTTTAAAATCTAGAAGTCCGCCGATAGTTTTTTAGAAATGTTTCAAACATTGAGCAGAAGTTGGACAGACATCCGATTTTCTCCTACTGCTCATAGTCTCACCAACGTCTTCCAAAATCCTGACAAAGTTTGAAACGGCGTTTGGCCGAAAAGTGCGTTCCAAGTGTCGAAGGAAATGTGAGAGTCCTGGATAGCAATCAAAAAGATTTTAATAACAAACCTGTCAAACATCTGAGCTTTCGCTTCAAAATGTGTGAACATAATGTCACACATTTCCGTGAAATTCCCAAATCGTTGTTCAATACTTCCGAGGAGTTCAGTTATCATGGTCAAGTGGCTTGACTCAAACTCTTTGTGCTCCAAAATGAAAACGATTACCTGGCAAATTCTGAACTCAAAGTTTTCCCTGCACTCCAAATCATCCTATAATTTCTTAGTCAACAATTGCCACGAGCATTCTTTCAAACTCACAATACTTATTTTCATGTAGAAAATCATCAAAATTCTCAAACTAACGATGGATTGTTCAATTGACTCATTCTCCCAATTCTCCCAATACAGAAGTACATCCGTCTTTGTTTCATCTCTACCAATTGAAAGGTGTATAAGTGCCAGCAAATGATATTTTTCTGAGTTTTCGTATTCCCAAGTTGCCTGTAATGAGCAAATCACTGTAGGCAAGAATACTAAATCTCTAGCAACCTACCATCCCAATAATAATCCCAAATGCTACTGCATAATGTCGTTGATCAAGATTTTCTAGAAGTTTCATGATCTCAGATGTCCAAAATGTAACTTCCATTTTCTTTTCCAATCCGATTAACTTCTCGCATATCAATTTGATCTTCTGTAGATCAATGGAATTATCGACCGAACACCTCCAAGAAGCATTCTTCACTTTGTAGCAAAATTTGTCATTGGGAGAAGTTAGAATTCGAATTTCCTCTAGTCCAGAATTCAAAAATCCCACAGCTTTCTGTTGTCTCCCTTTGAAACTTGCGATCTTCTTTCTAAGACCTTCATATTTGTTTTTTGAAGATTTCAATTCCAAATGTATTTCTTTGGAATTCGACTCATCGTCTTGATTATCACTTAATTCATCTATCAGTGACGCAATATTCCTGTAAACATAACAATTATAATTAATTACTATTTTCTTATTTAGAAAAAAAAAATAGAGAATAACTAACTTCTCCTGAAACTCAATATCTCTTTCCACAAGAAATTGTTGAACTTCTATGGAATCCAATAGTTTTTTCTTTGCAAATTCAACAAGTTCTTCTTGAAATCCGGGGATTACAGAAAATTGTTCAAGTTGATCAACATTATTGTCTTGTTCTAGATGATATTCATTCTGAAAAAAAGGGTTTTTAACCAGGTAGGAATTGAGATTACCCTCAGGCTTTGAAATGATAAAACCAAATTTCAATCGGAAAATTTTTCAATTAAAATATTTACTACATAGTAGGATTCCAATAACTAACCTCAGCCACAAGTTCGAGAATTCTCCAAGGGTTTCCATCAATCGACTCTGTCATTTTGCAGCCCAAACTTCAATAAAAATGAATGTTCGAACTACTTGGTCTTCTCTATCGTCCTTAAAAACGGAGTTTATCACCAAAACCGAATTATCGTAAACAACTTATACTCAACATTCGCCAACACTGAACAAATAAGTGAAAACTATGAAAAAGTTTATCAGTAATTTTGTGTGATTTGTTCTGAAATAGATTCGTAAAAGTACATCTCTAAATTCAAATTAATGGAATTTTCTGAATGTACTTTTGTTTAATTTGATCACGTTCTTTAGGAAATGGAAAATAAAATCATATGGCATACAATACAAGGTTATGAAATGTTAATTGTGATGCTCGCTCGTGCTCTAGTTGTTGACTTTCAATATCAATTTCTAAGTTTAGTATCCCATTTCAGATTGTTTCAAAATTTGCCTAGTCCCTCGAATTAAAACATGCGTCGGTGGACTAAACTACATATATTTGTTCGAACTTTTGAACCTTCCCAATCATTGAGAGCACAACAATTGTCATATTTTTTTCAACTAATAATTGTCAACAACTTTTTGAACAGCTGCCCCTGCACGGCGATCAAATGTGTCACTTTGCCTTATTTCTAGCCAGAAACATGTGCAAAAATGCGCTCTCTGTGCTTGACCGTGACAAGTTTCCTGTTGATTTAACATTACAATTTTGAGTTTTGTTATTCTCAATCACCAATCCACAGATTTGTCTGCCTACTGTATGCCCACCCACTTTGTTTAAAAGCTGAATCCGTGTTGAAGTTTTATCTGCTACTTCCACCATAGTGAAGGACTCGTTCAATCTAACCGGCCTCTTGATAGTAAGTAAAAAATTTTCCTTTATTTTATTCTGTGTTACTATTATATACTTGGAATGGTTCCTGAAACCGTTTTCATGATAAAATTTATAAAAAAAATTCAAGAAAACTTCATGGAGGTTCAAACATTTGTTTAAAACATCTAGATTCAGCAAAAACCTGAAAGTTTACCAATTCTGCTGAACTATAGCTTTTCTATTCTTTTCTGTTAGTCTAAACAGAAGAAAACCAATGAAAAAACAAAAGCAATCTCTTTATGACACTGGGTTTCTCGGTGCCATTTCGAGTTTATTAGAATATACTCAGAAATTTTGTACGAACTTCAGAACAAAGTTGGAAAATGTTTGGGCACTCGACTTCCTTCTGTCTTTTGGCTTTATTTGTGCTCTCGATGACAGTAAATTGTAAAGATCCTTGGTATGACTGGAAGGTAGGCAAAGGCTTGAATGGACGATCATCGTTTATGGGATACCAATTTGACTCGCCACTCGAACGCAACGCTATTAAGGGATATCGATATCTTAGTACTCGTGGTAGAGTCACAGATTGCAATAGCAACTGTAGATACTATTATAACGCGAACTCAGGATATTGTGCTCCTTCACGATCCAATGATTGCTCTACCTACTGCGGTTGTGGTTTTGTCTGTAGATGTAGATAGATAGATAATCTTGTTTTAAAGGTGGAGTAGCTTGAATTTGCGAATACTAAAAATAGTAATTCACTCTACTCCGCCTTCAATTTAGAGAATATGACAAATGTTTGTGTTTTTTTCCTCTGAATTCGCTATTTCTCTACACTTTCCACTAGTTTCTTAGAGTAAACCCCAACTTTTTTCAAACAACCTGTGCAATGCAAAAAAGAGGTTTTTACCGATTATTTGTCATATTCATTTGCTTCTTTACAATCTCTTCAATTGTTAATACTATGACATCATTAATAAAACTATACACCTTGATGTTAAACAATGCTTTCAGAATGAAAAACCATCAAATTAGTCGAATCAGACTAAAACAAAAAAATTATGCCACAGTGCGGACTCGAACTCTGGTCGTTAGACTGGTGGCCGGCCAAAAACTCACTGAGCCATTCGGACATTTTTCCTTGAAAAAAGTTGGAATTTATGAAATTTTACGATATCGAAGTGAATTTGGAGTGCTTTTTTCGAATACAGAGCTATCAAATTAGTCAAGTAGTACTGTAAAAAAATTATTCCACAATGCGAATTCGAACCCCGGTCTTGTGATTAGTGGCCGTCGAGAAACGCACTGCGCCACTTGACCATTTTCAGGTTTTTTCTCTAATTTTTCTCCCCAGAAAACGCAAAATTTTATTTGAAAGCAGACTTGTAATGATCCTAAGTTGTGTATCTCTTCCAGACACCAGTAAAAAGTTCGAAATTTCATTCATTTAAATTCCTTGGAATGTTGTATAGCTTCACAACGAACAAAGCTGCGAGACAAGAAAATAGCCGAAAAAAGTAGAAATTACCCATAAAAAGCGAGAGAGAGAAAACTGGGGAAAAGGGAGAAGTAAATGCGAAAAGTTAAAGTTAAAAATTGACTGAAAGTTTAATGTTTTCAGTCATTTGTTGTTGGGGGGTGGGGGAAATCTGGGAAAAGCTCAATAAATCAATAAAAATGCTAGAAATAATAATCAATAATCAATAAATACATATTCAATTTCTGACTCCGCCCATCATATCCAATATGTGCATTGCGGAACGTGGCGGGAATTGTGAAGATCCATCAGGTTCGAGGCTTCCGCGTAGCTGGAAAAATATTGATTTTTTGAATTTATTTTTGAAAAAAAAATCGATTTTTCGAGAAATGGTTTTTGGAAAAAAAACATAGATTTTTCGATTTAAGAACAGTTTTTTGGAAATTTTTTTCTGAAGAATTATCGATATTTCGGAAATTTTTCAAAGAAAAATATTGATTTTTCGAATATTGAAAAAAGAAGAAAAATACTGATTTTTTTGAATATTTTTTTAGGAAAAATATTGCTTTTTCGAATGAAAAAATATTGATCTTTCCAATTTTTGTTTTGAAAAATTATATTTTTTTAATTTTTTTTTTGAAAAACTGCTCAAATTTGTCCCAAAAATTTTTCTGTTTTTTTTCCCAATAATCTAGCTCAAAATTGTGTCTGAAAATCAGTTTTAGGTCAATTTTTTGCGAATTTTTCGAATTCCTGGCTCCAAAATTCCTGAAAATCTCAAAAATCACTACGTACAGATGCTCCAAAGAACGTTTGAAGTCGTTCATGCATTGCGTCAAATGAGGAAACAAGAACTTCATGATACGTCTGTTGATCACTTCCGATTGCCGATGCATTTGCTTCAATTGCCAATTGACAAGAGTTCATCAGGTTTCTGAAAAACAAAAATTGATTTTCAGATATTCCAGCCTAAAATATTTATCGATTTTTATCGGAAAATTTTCAAAATTCCAAGAAAAAAATCGATAGTTTATTGATTTTTTGCAAAAAAAAAGTAGAAAAATCGATAAATTCTATTTTTTAAATTATTTTTTTTTTCCAAATTTTCGACTTTAGAAAAATAAATAAAACGACTTATCGATTTTTTCCGGAAAAAATCGATAATTTTTCAAGCTGAAATATAAAATTTGTTGCAAATCTGCTCTAATGTTAATTTCTCCATTTCTACAGTACCTAAACGACTCTCTCAACTTGACAAGCCCATCGTCTCCATATCTTTCTCGTTGTTCTTCTTTCGTGAACACTTCTGCGTAGGCGAGCGGTCCGGCGTTGACTGTCGGTAACACGGCACCCTGGAAAATTTTTTGTAGTATAATGCAAGTGCGCTCCACTGAACTTTTGCGATAATTCTACCAATTTTTTGAGAAAATGTTCAAAATACTCATAAGAAAAATGTTGAAAATACAGAAAATGTTCAAAATACTCATATTTTCAAAATTGGCAAACATCACATCCTATTGAATTTCTATTGAAATCGCTGAGAAAAATTAGGTCAGACTGAAAATTTGAATTTTACGAAACTGCAGGTGTGCTCTACTGAAGTTTTGTATAAACTTTGTTAGTTTTCACAGTTTTTTGTCGATTTTTTCAAACTTTGCGGTGCAAGTGTGCTCTACCGCACCTGTAACAAGAGCTGCAGCCCCTTGACATCCAATTGTCGTCCATTTGACGCCGCATTCAGCGTTTTTCTAATTTGTTCGGCTTTCGTATTAAGCTTCTGACAAGCGAATTCCAGCGGTGAGAACTGTTCAAAGTGCACTGAAATAACGGGAAGCCGACGCCTAGTTGCCGGGAAACCGGTGGCAGCTCGAGAATCTTCAGAAACCGGGGATGGAGATACTCGGAGAACAGTTCGTTTGAGACATTGCTCATGAATTGCCGGCTCTTTTGACACTTTTCGTTCGTTTTCAATTGTTGCACACTCGTACGAGAATTCAGAGAGATTTGTGTGCACGAGGAAGTCGTTTCGGTGTTGATCGGCTGGAAATTTGAATTTTTGTTTGAAAAAATTGAAATATCCTAAATGGCCTAGAAAAAAGTCAGGCAATTAAATTTGTTTTTGATTTTTTGAGAAAGTTAGGCCACCGGCACAATTTTCTGGCCCAAATTCTTATTTTTTTTGAAAAAAAAAACTAGACTATCGATTGGTTTTGTAGCCTAGATACCGAAATATGGGAAAAGTTAGGCCACTGGCTTAGGATTTTTTTTTGAAACTCCAAGGTGAGAGGTGTTTTCTCTCATGGCCTATAAACCAATATTTTGAAAAAGTTAGGACACCGGCACAGTTTGGTGGCCTAGAAACCATTTTTCACCATTTTTTGCGCTTTTATCGTACCAATTCCAGCTGCGGCAGGTATAGATGGTTCAACATGCGTAATCTGTACATATGCTACTGTCGGATCGATTTTCGACAAATCCAATTGCTCGTTTGCCTCAATTTGGACCCGATCGTGGCCCACTTGTCGTTGACATTTTTCCTTAATCTCGAGAGCAAAGGCGGCAAGTGATGTGAGGCCAGCTTCACGATAAATCCAGTCAGTGTTGTGTTCCGAGCTGAAATTTTGGAATTTTCGGCTAAATTGGAGAAAAACCGTACCCAAAATGCCGTTCTCCGTTGAATCGAACTCTGAAATAGGCGCCCAAGTGTCGTTTTCCACTACTTCGCACCTCGGCGGCTCGACTGTACGTTTGTTGAAGCTCCGCGTACACACTGACCAGCGACTGTAAGAAAAGATGAATGCTACATTAATCAAAGAGCTACAGTACCCCCAACACAGCTACAGTACACCCACAGTACTACTATCAAAACTACAGCACTCCTAAAATAGTTACAGTTAGGTCAAAAAATCTACAGTACGCCTAAAGTAAGTAGAATACTCCTGAGGTATCTTTATCAAAGCTACAGTACCCCTACAGTATCTCTATTCTATCGAAACTAGAGTATATCTAAAGTACTCCTATTACATCCACAGTACTCCAACATCAACCCTAGCAGAGCTAAAGTACCCCTATCATAACTACAGTACACCTATAACACCTCAAATGAAGCTACAGTATCCCTATAGTACCCCTATCGAAACTACAGTGTTTCTACAGTAACCCTGCCCAAGCTACAGCACTCCACAGTATCTCTATCGAAACTAGAGTATATCTACAGAACCCCTAGCAACGCTACAGTACCCCTATCACAGATACAGTACCCCTACAACATCCTAATTCAAGCTACAGTATCCCTACATTACCCGACACTCCCATACCGTAAAATTCATATTCTTCTCCAAGACAGGCACAATCAGCCGGTAAAGCGGTCCGACCGCCTCAAAACGCTCGGCGAGCATCAACGCAGCCGCGGTCTTATCGATTTTTGCACCAAGATTGTCGGTGGTGAAGCCGGCTGGCTGAACGCTGCCAGCATCGCCGCCCTGTGATTGTTCCGTTTCGGCGATGCGATTGTTGATCCAATCGAAGACACGCCAGTCGACTTCAAGCTCCTTCCTTTCCTCCAATTCCCGGGCAATAATCGCCACCGAATGCGCGTGACACACTGACGCTTCGGCAAACCATCGATCCTGTTCGTAGATCTCAGCCAGTGTATCGAACCACGCACTTCTCAACGCCGCACTTCCTCGATAGCTGTCTGCAAGCTGTAAATGCAGATCGGCAAGGCGAATCGGATCATTCGCCGCGTCTTTGAGTGCAACGGTAGCTGTCATCACTCCTCGGAGCTGACGAAGCAGGTCAAGCACAGCCAAATCGAATGAAGTGGCTTTTCGTGTATCCACAAGAGCCTCAACTGCAGCGAGGCCTCGCTCGAATGCAGCGGAATTCGACAAGACAGACTGGAATCCTAGCAGTCGAGCCAACGCGACCCCAGTCTGACTTCCAGGCCGACCGAGTCGTTCACTGGAGACACCTTTCCTCGTTGCAGCCTGTTGATTGATCTTGGAGCTCGAAGGAGACACACTTTGCGCGAGAACTTGACTCGCAAAGTATCCCTGAGCAACCTCATATCCGTTCCGGAGAATCAGCTGGAGAAGGGCAGCAGCTGCTGCCTGTACAGCTGGAAGACGCGAAGCCATCTGAATGAGCACTTTCTCAATGAGCATGTACAACGGCTCCAGTGGTCCTCCTTCGAAAAGCCTCGCACGGAATAGATTGACGAAGAGAGCGAGTCCGGCGATCACATGCAAACGGACAGTCTCACTCCAATGCTCATCGGCCAATCGGAGATGAAGAGCGAGTAGGGAGTGGAAAAGAGCATCCGATTGTGGACAGTGACGGTGTCGTTGGGAGGAGGCGAGCTGATGAGCAAAGGTTTGAGCCACGTCGAGCACGATTAGGGCGACTTCTTGTGAGAGATTGACGAGCTGGAGCACACGGAATGGGATCGGATTGGTGGTGCCTGGAAATTGGGTTGATTTTCAATTGCGCTGATTTCGATCCAAAAAAAAACTTTTTTTTTCTTCTAGGGATTCTACTGTATTCCTACAGTAATCCGTAATCTTACAGAAACCCTACAGTAATGCTACAGTAATCATACGTTAACTCTACAGTAATGCTACAGTAATCTCTGATCCTAGAGATCCTACAGTAATCCAACAAAGATCCTAAAAATCCTACATTAACTCGTTATTCTAAAATAATGCTAGTAACCCTACAAAGATCTTACAGTAATCCACGATTCTACAGTAATCTCACAGTAATGCTACAGTAATCTATAATTCATCAGTAATTTTACAGTAATCCTACAGAAATGTTTTGGCTCAGTAGCTACAGTACACCTAAAGCACCAAACTTTAGGGGTCCACCTGCAGCTACAGTACCCCTACAGTAACCAGGGCTCCTACAGTACCTGAGGAATTCGGATCATCCTCGCCTGCACCGGCGGCCATCATCATTTCAGCGGATATTCGATTCGGTGTGGAGCCCGACGAGATTCTCGACGGCAAGTTCAGCGTGAACAAGGATCGCGTTTTCGAGTTGGCAGCGGTTCGACGCAACGCGTGCTCTTTTCCACGGTATCTGGAAAATTTGTAAATTTTTGGGATTTTCTGATGATTTTGGGTCAAAATTTATGCTCAACGTGTCAATTTTTGGTCAAAAAACCTCTTTTTTAGAACAATTAGCATAATTTTTCCCACATATTCATAAATTCCAACGTTTTGAAGTGCCATTTCTAACCTAAAAACGTCGACAATCAACTCCAAAAGCCGTATCATTTTCTCCGCATTTGCTCCATCATTTTCTGTCCAAAGAGCCGCAAGAATTCGTTTAGGCATTCGTTGAAGTATGAATACACAGCATATCAAAATGTCCTGAATCTCATCTTCGGTCAGTTTCTCCACAAGAGGTGTCGACGACGATGGTGGAGGTGGAATTGTCTGGAATTTTGTACTTTGTTTTTCGATTCGATGCACCATTTCTCGGAAAATTGCATTTTTAAAGCTATTTCGTGGAAAACTCGAAAAAGTTGCATAATTTACAGGAGTTTTTTAAAGTAAAAACAGAGGTTTCCGCGGAAATTTTATGGGAGCATGTCGTTGCACTATGTCTTGGAAAATGGATTTGTAGCGCAAAAAATGGTATTTTTTGTTAGAAAAACTGCTAACAGTTTATTAAATTCAACCACCATTCAGCATCAATATAACTACGTAATTTCTCAATTTTTCGTCAGCCTGTCAATGCACCATCTCGGCAATTCCCAGCAACTTCTTCCCCAAGTTTGGGCCTTTTCAGCTTCTTACCCAACTTTTGCCAACTTCTAACCCAAAGTTTGCCCAAGTCTTACCCAACTTCAACAATTCTAGTGTAAACTCCCTCACCCGAGTCGTACCCAAGCCTTAGCCAAGTTTTGCCAACTTCTTACCCAAGTTTGCAGATGTAAAGAACGAACAAGATTCCGAAATCCCGCATGCGCAATGTTTAGCGTAAATCGACACTTTGTCTTTTGAGTAATTTGTATTTAAAATAGAAGAATTTCAATGTAATTGAAAGTATTCACTGGAAAACTTGTCCCTTCAACGGCCAATTCTAAATATTTTTCTCTGGTGGCTAACATTGTTTAAAAAAATGTACGATCAAAGTTTGATTTTTATTGCCATTTTGTCTAATAAACCATATAATTTATCTAAAAATAAAAAGAAAGAAAAGGTATCTTCAAGATGATTCCTAATAAGTCCAATAGTAAAATAATAGACAGTCAATCCAATGGATCGAATTTTTCTAAGACTGAACTGTTCCTTTGAAATGCAAACTCTTATATAATTGACCGTTATTGAAAGACATGAAACAAACATGAATTACAGTAATTCTGTAAATTCTGAACTTAGAATCATTAGGGAGCACACTTGAAAACATATGAAATAAGGTATGTGAGAATACCGTATCAATCAGATATGTCTGATACTTCCTCAAAAATATCTATCAGAATATGAGTACGATATATTATTACTAGTGTGCATCTTTTCGCGCGACCATCATGGCTCAGCAGGTAATTCTTCGGAACAACAGGAAATGCGATCAAAGTTCAACACACAGGTATAAATTGGGTAAGAAATAGGCAAAACTTGGGTGAGACTTGAGCAAGACTTGGGCGACGCCTCGAGACGACGAGGCAGTCCCCGACTTTTTTCATTTTTGAGGCGGCGCCCAACTCTTGCCCAAGGTTTACCCAAGTCTTGGCAACTCCTTATAAATGTTTTTATTTTTTGGGCAAGGCTTGGGTAAGAAGTTGCGAAGCCTTGGGTATGAAGCTGGCTGCAAACGCCGAGATAACTCGAAAATCACATTAATAGCATTAAAATTACCAACATTTTCAGAAAAAAAAATTTTAGAAGCGAGACTTTTTCTAGAAATTCACTACGAAAACTCGAGAAACTATTATTTTTCGTAAAAATCGATATAAACGAACGTTTTCTTGGTTTTTTTTAAAACAAAACAATAGGTTTTGTAGTTCTGGTCGATGCACCATGTCCCGAAAAATGAGTTCTAGCGTTCAAATTACTTGCTTTTCAGAAAAATCTAGATTTTTCCAAAAATTTACACATTTTCGCGTAAAAAACCGAGTTTTTTACAAATAAATGCTCTTCTTTAAAGGCTCAGATTGCTATTACTGTACCTTTCCACTCGCAGGCGGCGGTGGAGGCATCTGCGGTGGCCTGGAAGGCGTCGTCTGCGTGGAAGGCACTGGGCTTGACGTTCGTATCGGGCTTCCCCGTGAGAATTGTTGCACATCCGTATATCGATTCACGGTTCTCCACTTGGAAAGGGTCTTCGTTGTGCTGCTTGATGGTGGAAGTGGTCCTCCCGAAGTGGGAAAACTACGGTAGCCTGTGGGTGTGGCATCCACGTCATCGATATCCTCAGAATCGAATTCGTGAAGATGATCGAGTGCAAATGTGAGCACTGGGGCGTAGAGCATCGCGATTCGGCGTTGAATTGTCTGGAAATTGGAAATTTATAGATTTTGTGGTTTTTAGACTTAAAAATTTATGTTTTTGATCTACATAAAAAGGTATTTTTCTGACTGAAAAATCTCAATTTTTATGATTTTTGAAGATTTTATTGTCAAAACCGCGAAAAATATTAGATTTTCCGTTTTTAATAGTTTTTTTAAATCTAAACAGGTATTTTTCTATCTAAAACCTGCATTTTAAATTATTTTCGACCAAAAATGTTTTTTCTGATTGAAAATACTTCATTTTCCATTGTTTTTGAAGGTTTTAGACCAAAAAATGCAATTTTCTGACCGAAAAATCATCAATTTTTTTCAGTTTTTCATCTAATTTTTGACCGAAAACACACCATATCACCATATCTCTTATCAAACGAATGCTTGGCCAACAGATTTCTCAACAAAGAGATCGGCCGTTTTCGGTAGTCCTTCGTCTCCCGTATACACGCGACGAGCTCCTGCATGAGCAGGCCGACGATAAAGTGATTCTGTGCAAAAGCGGGGCTCAGATGCCATTCTCCCGAGCATGAGGCGTCTGAAAATTGGGTGGTGAAATCCGATGGAAATTGAATAATTTCTGGGGAGGGGGAAACTCACAACGATCAGTCTCGTTGGTTTCCAGCGTCGGCGTGTTGAATATTTGATTGAAGAAACGTGACAGGAATCCACTCCCACTTGCTGCAAATTTAGTAAAGTACAGTACCCCTTGATGTGTAGCACTACTGTTCCTCAACATCCTATAGCATAGACACTTCTAGGCCCTAATCTACAGTACCCCTAAATCTGAAACCACCGTACCACTAGATCTTTGGCTACAGTACCCCTTTTTATTTTTTTTCAGAAGCTCAGTTCCCCCTTCTTCTGAGCTACAGTACCCCTAGATCCATCGCTACCGTATCCCCACATCTACCAGTACCGTACCTCAAGACCCTAGAACATAGAAGCCTCTGAAAATTAAGCTACAGTACTCCTAGATCTAGCATGACAGTCCTTCTGTGTGTAATAATATTGTACTCCTAGATACAAATGTTCAGTGCCACCGAAACCATAGGATCAAAGCTACAGTATCCCCTCATTCAAAAATACAGTATCCTTCAATCTTACACTACCGTACCCCTAGATCTTAAGCTACAGTACCGCTACAGTAAGATCTAACATTACTGTACTACCATATTTAGAAGTGTAGTACCTTCTATATTTTTAGCTACAGTACCCCTAGATCCAAAACTATCGTAATCCTAGATCCAACGCTACAGTACCCCTACATTTATCACTTCCATACTCCTATGTATACCCTAAGTTACAGTACCCCTAGATCTGACACTGCCGCCCCTCTAGATATAAATGTTCGAACTCCTAGATAATAAACTACAGTACCCCTTATATTTACAACTACAGTACTCCTAGACCTTAAACTACAGTACCCCCCGCTCAACCCCGTACCATTAGTCGTCTGCATCTGTGTGTCAACCACACCGCCCGAGTAGTTCAACCGTTGAATCTGAGCGGCCGCATTAATTAAAACGGGCAAATTCAAAGGCACATGGTGTTCGTGAAGGCATAAAATTTCCAGAAGGTCCGTCTTATAGTCGCGAAGAGCTCGATAATCCGTGTCGTCGAGCCGCGAAATGTAGAAGTGAATCCACCGGAATACGACGCCTCGATCCACAAAACTCATCGCGAACTGCAAATTTATTTTAATTGAAGAAAAACACTGATTCCTTAGAAAATATTACCCTCGTAAAATATGCCAACGCCAGGTTCGCACACCGACTCTCCTCTCGCATTTCCTTGTGTTTCAGCACAATTTGCGGTACACCGACTTCGAGTACTTGTCCCATTTGTTCGAGAATTTCTTGCGGAAAGCGATCCCGTTGGGAGGTCTTATTGAGCTGCTCGGAGCACATTGTCTGTGCCATCGACTTGATGACGGCGTCGGTGAGCACCCAGAGTTGAAGGTAGAGTTGGGCGAGCTGCTCGGGCTCCGATTGTAGCTCTCGCATCTAGAATGGATTTGATTATTTGGGTTAATTAAATGTACCGTATGCTGCCAAGATCTAGGCTAGTCTACCGTAGTTTGCTAGAATCTGGATCAAGCTACAGTAATCTTGTGTAAAAACTAGGGCAGAATATAGTACCCAAAACTGTCCCGTGGTACTGTAGACTACGGTAGGTTAAGCCTAGATCTAGACAGGATGCTGTAGCACACTACAAATTCAGCCAGGTTACTGTACTTTGACCGAGATCAGAAAAGGTTACTGCACCTTTACCTAGGACTGGATTACGGTATCCTGTTCCGGATTCAGCCTAGGGTACTGTACCCTAACCTAGAGCTGGGCTACTGTAGTCTACCTATAGGATAACAGTATCCTTCTAGGGTACTGTGTCCTGAACAGGCTCTTGCTGGTGCAAGGATACAGTACCCAAGAACTGGGCAGTAGTTACAGTAATCGTCATCGGTTTCTGTACTCTTCAAGAGCTACAGTAACCCTCTACGGTACTGTACTCAAACCTAGAGTACTGTAGATACCGTACCAGTGTCGGCAAATGCCTGCAAATGGCCGAGTAGATCGTCGTCTCGTGTGACACAAATTGCTCACGAGCCACCGAATCCGAGAAATGTGATTTGACGAATCGTCGGACGACTTGCGGTTTTCCATTTTGACAACACATGTCGCAAATCGAGATTATCGATCTGGAAAAAAGGAAATCTAGAAAATCTAATAAAAACCTAGTTTTTCAGTCAAAAAATCAGCTTTTCAGTTCGAAAATCTATCGAATTTCACGATTTTCGAGTAAAACCGTGTCAAAAAACTAGTTTTCAGTTGAAAATTCTCGTTTTTCATAAGATTTTCGTTCGCATTTTTTAGGGGAGAAAAGTGCACCTCAAAGTTGCAATTGCGAGCTGTTCAGTGGGTGCTTGCGGGAGAATTGCGAACAGGCGACCGAGCACAATCGGGAGGTAGACAAGCAGACGATCGAACGGAACATCGGATAGGAGCTGGAATTGGAATTCTGGGTATAGGGAAAATTGACGGAATTTCAAAGGTTTTAGTCATTAAAAACTGAGAAAAAACTCAGGAAAACGACACTCCGCTCAGCGTAGCTCCGCCTATTTAATGGCTCAGGCGGAGTGTCGTTCGTAGGGCGGCTACGTACACGTATGCTCTGCAGAAGGTGCTTCATGTGCGGGTTCTGATCCGGATCCTCTAGTGAATGGGATCTTTGCAGAGAATCAGCGATCGGAGAGCAGGACCGTGGATGGTGGAGAAGATCAGACGGTGGAGATGACGATTTCGACTTGACCATTCTCTGAAGGGACATGAACATAGAGGATTGTTAGGGGAAGAGATGGTTAGAAGGTAGGTATGCATCGGAGGCAGAGGTTACCTTCAAACTATCCGCAGCGTCTCCGATGATTCCCTTAGCGGAGAGCCGATCGCATGCCTGGAAGAATGTCTGAAGCTTCGCGTCAGTGGTGAATACGGAAGAGACCAGGCGGAGACGAACACGGAATAGAGGCTTTTGGTCAACCCAGCGGACTTCTGAGAGGGTTTCGTCCTGGAAAAATAGGTTGAAAATACGCAAAAATCGATTAAATTTTGGTAATTGGGTCTTCAGTACTCCTACAGTAACCAAGTTCTTGACATCTACAGTACAACGAGCTTCAAATGGTTTTAAGCTCGAAGAATCTCCGTGGCAAATCTCTATGTCGATTTACGCGAGACTCGTGTACTTCTCGAGGAGAACATTTTGTCAAAACTACCTATTTCTGTCGATATTTACAAAAATTTTTGCTTTTTATCGGTTTTTCGATTAAAATAAATTTTGCTGGTTAAAATTTTTTTGACAGTGGTTTTTTCTTGGAAACCAATAATTTTAGACTAAAATTTCAAGTTTTTCAATTTTTTTAAAGATTAAAAACATCAAGCTTTTCAGCTAAAAACTATAAAATCTTCTCTTCGGGGAGTACACGTGAACTGCGTAAATCGACATAAAAAATCGAAAATTTTCGTTTTTCGATTTTCCGGTTAAAGGGAGATTTCGAAAAAAAATTTCGATTTTTCAATACTTAGTTTAATATTTTGGTATTTTTTAAAACTTTTTAGAAGAAATTTTTATGTTTTTTCTCATCAATATGAACAAAATTAGATTTTTAAAAAAATCATATTTCATGGTAAATTTTCTGAAAAAAAATGTTTTCTTCGATTTTCCCTCAAAAACATCGAAAAAATCGAAAAACGACACCCTTGGTAGTAGTGTAGGATTACTGTAGTTTGGAAGGCCGTGGTGCACGTTTTAGGCAAAAATCCACAAAAAATCATCTAATTTCCCTAAAGTCTCCTAACCAGGGGTGTGCGGATAATAGCCGATGTTAGCTGAATTCGCCGATCGACTATTTCGGCTAATTCAACTAACATATTTTTTTGGAAAACAAAATGTGGTGAATTTGTATGATTTTTTCCTATTTGAACAGTCGTTCATCCCTGAATTTGCTCAATAACAGTGAAAAAATTAACCCAAAACCTGAATTAACAGAATGGACAAAAAAAGCTTAACCAAATGAATATTTTCCGAATTAGCCGAATTAGCCGAAAATTAGCCGATTTGAATGACTGAGATTAGCCGAATTAGCCGTTAGCCGAAAATTTTGAAATTAGCCGTTAGCCGAAAAAATCGGTTATCCGCACACCCCTGCTCCTAACCCCTTTTCCCATTCCCGTCGGCTTCGATCGATAGTAATTCGGTGGCAAATCAATCGCCACAGGCAGTGCAAATTCCTGTTCATCATTCTCCATCACAAGTCGATCCTTCTTCCAGACCAACGGTAACCAAGAGTATCCGATCGGTGTCTCCGTTGACTCCGAAGCTTTGAGATTTGAATTGCCGGCTACTGAGATATGAGAGAACGAGAATAAAAGATGATCAGATGTTGTTAGATTGAGTGGCAGCTGAGCTTTCATCTCTTCTCCGAATACAGGATTCTGTTGATGGTGTTGAACTGCACATGTAGAAGAGATACAGTAGGGTCCTGCAGCGGACATTCGATCTACCATTGCCTTCTCTGGAATCGCCTCTTCTCCACGGACAAATCTTACTGTGCACGAGATGTTGCGAGCTTTTGAGAAGGCTTTTTGTGAGTCGTATCTGCAAAAAAATTATTTTTTAGAGTGTCGTGAACAGGGCTGCGATTTTTTTTTGGTTTTTTTTTTTTTGTATTTTGACGAAATCTTGATTTTTTTGGTTCGGTTTTTTAAAAAATAATTTCAAGTATCAGTTTTATTTGTTGGTTTTTTTTTTGTTTTTGGTTTTTCGCAAATTTCAATTTTTTCGGTCCCAGCCTTGGTCATGAACAGGGCTGGGAATTTTTTGGTTTTTTTGGTATTTTGACGAAAAATCGGTTTTTTGGAACCAAAAAAACCCAACAAAAAAAAATTTTTACCGTGTCTAGTCTCGACTCGAGACTATTCTCTACTAAAATACATTAAAACGTGTATTTTAACACAGTTGTGGCGTCATAAATGTATTTTTAATACATTTTGCAAGATTACTTGAATAACCCCATTAAAATCAACTTAAGCATCAAAAATTTTTTGGTTTTTTTGGTTTCTCAAAAACTTCAATTTTTTGTTTTTTGGTCGAAAAATTGTTTTTTGGTCCCAGCCCTGGCCATGAAGTCTCATTTTTGCAAAAATCCGTCTTTTTTTCATTGAAAAAGATAGATTTCATTCTAGTTTTGGGCATAAATACGCGTTTTTAATACTAAAAAAATTGAAATCGAGCGATTTTTCTACCGAAAAACTAGAATTTCAGGCAGTTTCCGCGTTTTTAAGATTATTTTATACGGTAAGTACAAATTTTGATACATTTTTTTTAACCTAAAAATTCGGAAAAATAGACCAAAAATCGAGAATTTCAGACGAAAACTTCAAGACTTTCGCCTAGATTCGCCACGAGAGCTTCGTAAATGTTCAAATTTCGAAAAAAAAAATTCAATTTTTACTGTTAAATCCCTTTTTTTTTAATTTTCATTTCTGTGGTTATTTTTTGTGAAAATCCACAATTTTTCATTGAAAATGCTGATTTTTCATGGGCTTTCCCCATATTTTTCGAATTTTCTCCACTTCTGAATAGTTATTTCCAAAATTCCACCGTACTTCAGTGCCAACGGATAAATGTAGAGAAGATTTGTGAGTGATGTATGTGGTTGAGATGGTTGATCTCCGAATGATTGAAGCTGAAAGACGGGCGGTGTCATTGATGGATCTTCTGGTTTCCAGGGATTCAGTGGGTAGAGGGACGGGTTAACGCGATCTGGAAAATTTTTAGATTTTTTGGAAAAATTCAATTTTTGAGATTTTAGGTTTTTTTTTTCAAAAAATCAGTTTATTTTTCCGATTTTTTCTCTGAAAAAACGAGAAATGTTTTCATTTCTAGATCAAAATTCTCACTCAAATAATCAATAACACTGGCTCTAGTGTTCACCGAAACCGAAACCGTCGCATTCGGAATAATCATTTTGCTCTGCCTCTCCAATTTATTAAATTCCATCAGATTCTTCTGTAAATCTCCATCACTATATCGATTTCCTTCACATCTGTACAATTGAAGAGCATCTGCTCCACTTTTTGACCATCCAGATAGTGTTGAAGTTGATGAAGAAAGCATCGGAGACGTCGTCGAGCTGATCGTTGATGAGTCATTGCTCCGAAGTTCAGGGAATAGTGGTTTAGCTGTCCATGCGAATCGTTGTCGATGTCCTGCGAGGCGGGTCAGTGACATTGAAACTGTCTTTTGAAGCTTTGCGACGGCTTTTGGGTCGGAGGAGGATCTGGAACTGGTCGAAGAGTTTGAATTTGTTAGGAAATTGAAAAAAAAACAGCGTTTTTCAACTAATTTTCATTGAAATTTCGATTTTAAACTAGTTTTTCCGGAATTATTCAACAGATTTTGAATGGAAAATCTAATTTTTTTGTTCAAAAATCCGCATTTTCCAACAAATTACAGCATTAAATGTTCAGTTTCCAAAGGATTTTCTGCATAAATTGCATCTTCCGGGGATTTTTCTTTAAAAAATTGCATATTTCTACAAAATATTGGCCAAAAATCTGATTTTTAAACAATTTTTTTCACAATTTTTGGTTTTAAAAAACGATTTTTCAACATTTTTTTGAGGAAATTTTTTAGAAAAAAAAATTTAGACAGATTTTTGTGTATGAAAATCTGTTTTTTCGTCGAATTTTCGCCAAAAAATCTCTTTTTAAACAATTTTCGCACAATTTCCGGTTTAAAAATCGCATTTTTCAACAATTTTTTAGAAAAAATATTCAATTTCCAACTACTTTTTTTGCATGAAAGTTCACATTTTCTGTGAATTTTTGTTTCAAATTTGATTTTTCATTGAATTGTGGGTCTAAAAATCTGATTTTTCGACGAATTTTGCTTCTTTTTCTGACAAAAATGAATTTTTTTTGTCCGAAATTCAAAATTTGATAATTTTCGGCCAAAAGCAATTGTTTTAAACCAATTTTTGTACGTCAAAAATCCATTTTTCAATGATTTTTTTTCCTTTAAATTAAGTTTTTTACTAACTTCATGTACAATTCTGCAGCAGTATCCGCTGACAGAATCCGATCAACGCGACAAACAATCCACAAATCTCTATGATTCACAGTAGTCGGTGGTAATTGCAAAAGAGCCCGCGAAGCTGCTCGATCTACTAGCAGTGATCTACGAATTCCATTAACTTTACAGCTCGAATCAAACACAGGCTCAGTGAGATGAAGCTCATCACCATTGACAAGAATCTGAAATTCTTCGCATGCTCGGCGAGCTTCCAGTGCGTCAAAAACAAAGAATCTGACGAAAAATGGCTCAATTTGTTGGAGAACTCCACTGAGATTTGGTAGACGGAGATGGAGTCCGTGGAAGTCTAGAGAGATGAGAAATGGGGTTCCGGTGGAGCTGATCAGGGAGCTCTGAGCACCATTTCGCTTCAGTGAGCCACTGGTTTTTCGCATTTTAACCGGCGACATTGAGCTGAAAATTGGAGCATCTGCTGAGCCACGTTTCGAGGAGTTTCCCGGCAAAATTGTGGACGATTCGTGTGGAGATTGTGGAAGAGGCTGGAGACGATAATACAATGAGAACATGTTCCGACGGTCGACAATTGGTGGCTGAAGAGCTCGGGCGGCGGAATTTCGGCCACGCCATGGTTGCATTTCGCTGGTACGAGCTGAAAATTGGGAATTTTAGCATAAAATTCACATTTTTTGTCTGAAAAAGTAATTTTCATTGAATTTTGTGCTTAAAAATTGTATTTTTAAACGAATTTTTGCCTGAAATTCACATTTTCAGTGATTTTTTTACTTACAAATTCAATTTTCATTGAATTTTTAGGACTGAAAGTGTGGTTTTCACATAAAATCCTCGTAAAAATCGTATTTTAAACTAAATTTTCGAATAAAATTTACATTTTCTCACTAATTTATTGCTGAAAATGCCATTTTCTTGAAAATTTCTAGCAGAAAAATTACATTTTTTAACGAAATGCTCGCTAAAAATCAGAAAATTGAGCTTTTTTTCCATATTTTTACTACAAAAATCGAAGAATTTGGTATTTTTCAGGAGAAAAACGTACTGAAAAATGGTAGAATCTTGGTTTTTCCAAATTTCTCAATATATTTTTGGCCAATTTTTTCTAGAAACTTCAGATTTTCCGAAAATTCAAAGCTTTTTCGCGTTTTTGAATAATAAAAATCGAGCCTTTTTCTGCCAAAAAAAAACGTGCAATTTCGTAGTTTTTTGGGCTCAAAATTTGCGGAATTCCTTGAATTTTCAAATTTTTCTTTCAAATTTCCAGCATTTCACCAACAATTTGAGCTATCTTCTGATCCAATACTCTCCGTGTCGGCTCCTTTTGATCTTCCACCACCCACCGAGGTGGATGATGACGTGGCAGCCGCGTTGACATCCAGAAGCTTCGATCCGGTGCCTTTTGTGTCGAGTTCCGAGCATATTGATATTGCGTCTTCTGAAAATATAGAAAATTTGATGATTTGGGGGTTACTGTAGACGGATTACTGTAGCTTTTTGCTTTAAAAATTGAGTTTTTTTCCGCAATTTCTCAATATTTTCAATAGAAAACTAGTTCAATATGAATTTCAAACATTTTCCAGTGATTTATCTGGAAAAAAAAACGATATTTCATAGATTTTCCGCTCCTTTTTCCATCAAAAACTCATAGTTTTATTGAAAAAATTCCTTCATAAGGGAAATTTGCAATTTTCAAAATTTCCAATAGGAAAAACTAATTTTTTTTAATTAAAAACGTTGAAATTTCCATTAATTAGCCAAATTTCCGTTGAAAAAGGCCGTTTTTTTACTGAAAATTTGAGAAAAAAGCTACTTTAGGCGGATTTTTATTCTGGGAAATTGAAATTTTGATTCAAAAATCTCGAAAAATCTTGAAAAAACTGGAAAAATTGTAGTTTTTAATGAAATCTCTCAGTTAAAAAATTGAATTTTCAATGTAAATTCGCCGTTTTTTTTTCTGAATTTTTCCAGGAAAACTCCCGCAAATGCTTATTTTTCATCGAATTTACTCCCGGAAAACGCGGATTTTTCCATAGCTCTACCTCGTACCCTTATTAGCCAAAGCAATAGCTGTATGTAATGCTACAAGCCATTCTTCCAACATCTGCGTCTCTTCACTCTCCAATAAAATTGCCGCTTTATCCGCGTCACTTCCACGTATTTCCAGCACAGTTTTTCCTTTTTTCGTCGATTTTATTTGAGCCGCTGAGACTTTCAGCGGGAGCATTTTTGGAGCTTCTTGTGCGGTTTTTCGGATTTCAAAGGTACATTCACCACCTTCATGGCGTCGGAGAATACAGTAACGACGTTTTGCGGAGGATGACTGAAAAATTGAAAATCAAGGGTTTTTGTGAAGAAACAGAGATTTAAAATAGTTTTCATCACTGAAACCTTCAATTTTCATTACTTTTTGGGTAAGAAAACCTAATTTTCGCTTTAAAAATATAGAAAAATACGAATTTTTTCTGATTTTTAATTAGAAAATTCGGTTATTCTTCAGAAAAATTTTCGTGATTTTTCAGTGGAAGATGGTCAATTTTCTGACGAAAAACTGAAATTTCCAGGGAAAATTCGTCGAAATTTGGATTAAAAATCAACTGTATAAATAATTTTTTTTTTTGCTTATTTCTGATCGAATTTCAAGCGAATCTCGTAGTTTTTTGCTCGAATAAGCACCTTTAAATTATCAAAAAGTGTCGGCGGATCCGATTTGAGCACATTCAGATTTCCCTCCTTTACAACACCAACTGCTCCGTTCGAAGATGCTCCAAATGCGGCTCGTTCGTCTTCTAAAGCCATATCCGACTCGAAAACCAATGAAGAGAGGGTCTCGTTTTCGATTGCAGAAGATCTGGAAAATTCGGTTTTTTAAAGAAGTTTTTTCGGCAAAAATTGATTTTCCAGTCTAAAAATGCAAATTTCAGCACATTTTCCAGCTAATTTCGACTTTTTTCATCAATTTTCCGGCAATTTCTTACGTATTATTCGCCGAATAATCGCCTGAAAACTTCGAATAGTTGAACACAATCGATCGATGAGCGGTGGTATAAAATCGCAGAGCTTCTCGTGTCAGAAGCCATTTCGCCTGTTTTATATCGTTCGGCTTCACCATTGGAACTGCTGTTTCGCATGTCTGTTGAGTAGAGGATTCCTGGAAAAAAAGGAGATTTTTGGTTGAAAATTGGGGGGAAATCGGCGATTTTCAGCTGAAAACTCGATTTTTTTTTAGATTTTTAAAATCCATACTTCAATATCGTCTCTTGGAAAAAGCACAATCTCTCGTTGAGGATCATTTTCTAGTTGAATGCTCCGTTCGTTGATGAATTTCTCATAGTTGACAGGCTCGCTGATCGGTTCTTTTCTCTGAAAAAGGAAAAATATTGGATTTTTCTAGAAATGTTCCGGTTTTTTCACAAACCAGCGGGTTTTGAGCAACAAGAGCTGCTCTTACGGCGTCACGAGCTTCACGTGCTAGTCCTGGACGTCCAACCCCGGCGGTGAATCTGTAATTTTCAAGAGTTTCGATTTTTTTATTTCTACAGTGCTCCACATAATGATACGGACACCCCCAAATTTTGGTATAACTCAAAACTGGGTTGAGATAGCAAAACATAGTTTCTTGTGAAAATGTTCGCTGTACTAACTTACTTTCAGATAAGTATTGGAAATATACCTGAACCGTTCGTAAAAAAGATAAACCATTTTTCATGAAAAACCATATTAAAAAATCCACAAAATGATACGGCCACCCTTGGTTTTCGTTTTCTTTGCAAATTTTTTTGCTAAATGTTAAGTTTTATGTTCGTTTGTGTTTTTACAGCTATGGGTCGTGGAATAACTTCAACTGACAACGAAAAAGGACAAATTGTGCCAAATTATCTCAAGGCTTTTCGAATCGTCAGATTTTTCGTGATTTGAAACTTTCGAGAGAAATGATCAATCGATATGCTTCCAATCCTGCCGCTTATTGCACAAAAAAGTCTTCTGGTCGCACACCTTTTCTTTCTGTCAGACCCAAGCGAAAAATCGTTCGTCGAGCATCCAATTGAACAGTGACTTGCTCGAAAAGTAGAAGCGAGATGAACCTGGCAGTGTCTGTTGAGGCCGTACGACATGTTCTTTTGAAGTCTCAGTTTAACGAAAGACGAAAATTAAGAAAGGCTCCATTCATTTCCAAAAAACCGCCAAAACCGTATTCAGTTTGCTAAAATCAGTCAGGGAACTAACTGAAGACAAGTGAGGATTACGGTATAATCATTCAAGCCCAGTTTTTGGTATCAGTTCATCTTCACTGACGAGAAAAAGTTTAACTGTGATGAACCAGATTACTACCGTGATTAGTGGCACGATTTGAGAAAAGAAAAGATGAACTGAAACCAAAAACTGGGCTTGAATGATTATACCGTAATCCTCACTTGTCTTCGGTTAATAAGCGGCAGGATTGGAAGCATATCGAGTGATCATATCTCTCGAAAGTTTCAAATCACGAAAAATCTGACGATTCGAGAAGCCTTGAGATAATTTGGCACAATTTGTCCTTTTTCGTAGTCAGTTGAAGTTATTCCACGACCCATAGCTGTAAAAACACAAACGAAAATGAAACCTAACG
This sequence comes from Caenorhabditis elegans, assembly GCF_000002985.6. Classification (NCBI taxonomy): domain Eukaryota; kingdom Metazoa; phylum Nematoda; class Chromadorea; order Rhabditida; family Rhabditidae; genus Caenorhabditis; species Caenorhabditis elegans. Next base: position 13,162,954 of record NC_003279.8, on the reverse strand, counting down.
TTTAGCAAAAAAAATTGCAAAAAAAAACGAAAAAAGAAAACAAAAACCAAGGGTGGCCGTATCATTTTGTGGATTTTTTAATATGGTTTTTCATGAAAAAATGGTTTATCTTTTTTACGAACGGTTCAGGTATATTTCCAATACTTATCTGAAAGTAAGTTAGTACAGCGAACATTTTCACAAGAAACTATGTTTTGCTATCTCAACCCAGTTTTGAGTTTTACTAAAATTTGGGGGTGGCCGTATCATTATGTGGAGCACTGTAATTTTGAAAATTCAGTGAGTTTTCTGATTTTCAACTGGAAACAATGCTCACTTTCTGAGCTGTGACGTGGCGGTCTTCCCAGAAGCCAGACTGTCCGCTATAATCGTTGAAGCGGAGCCGGAATTTCCCGAGACCACCGATCGGCGGTCATCTGTTGATTGAGAGCCGCTTCGAGCTGTTGATGATCTCATTTCATCTGAATGAAGAAGAAATTAAACGAATTTATTGCTATTTGAAGTTTTTGCAGAAAAAAAACAAGAAAAACTCAGAAAATCGGGGAATTTTCAGCTAAAATGCGCGAGAAACAAAATTAAACGTCGTCAATTAAAATGCACGGTACGCAGACACCATCACGTCAGAATGCACACTCAGTGCTTTTTCAGAAAAAAAATCTGAGAAATGCGAAAAAATGGAAATTTTTAGTTGAAACTGTCAATAACTAAACTCAAAAAGTAACAATGTGCACTTTTGCACTTCAATTGTCCTTGCGCAAGCCTCTGGGGGCCATAAAATACTCAAAAATTGTCATGTACGCAGTATCGTATTGATTTTGATTTTATTTATCTACCTAGAATTGAGGCTCCGCTGTAAATTACGAATGAATTACGGAATATATAATTCAGATGCTCACTACGTAATGTTTGCATAATGTAAAAGCGAGAAATTTCTGGGGGGAAAGACAATTTTCAGGTATTCAATTTTGAAAAACCGCGCAAAATAGTTGTTCAATGGAGCGCGGTTGCTTTCACAAACAAAATTTTGTTTTTTTATTTTTTATCATTATTTTTCATACTTTTTCAGGTAAAAATATTTTCAAATGGATTTTTCCCAATTTTTTAATTGTTTTCTTTATTTTCTGACTCACAAACCCCCCTTTTGTACTCTAAAATCAATTATTCCCATAAACAATTGGCTGTAAACTGAGAGGAAACGTAAACAATAACGGAACCCGCGGAGAGAATACAAACCTGTTTCATGATGACTAATTCTTCCCGTTTCGACAATCTTTTTATTGATTTTTCTATGATTTTGTATGTTTTTTACTTGACTTTTCAAGAAATAAATGTATTTTTTTTAATTTTTCTCCATGTTTTCATTCGTTTTTTCGTGTAACATGTGTTTTTTCTGAGAAATCTGTACTTTCTGGAGTGGATAATAATGATTTCAGCTAAAAGTTTCAGATCAAATAATGGGTAGCAATAAGGAACCGAAAATCGACTATTTGGACATTTTAAAAGAACAATTTAACGCTCTACAGGTAATTTTACAAAAAAATAATCTGAATTTATCGCGTAATTTTGCTTCAAAAATCGAAAACTACTTAATATTTGAAAGTTCAATAATTTTCTGCATAAAATTGCGGTTTTTCACAACTTTTCTAGTTTTCAAAATAAAGTCTTCCAATTTTGGCTGGGAATTTCAATTAACAACCTAAAAATTGTATTTAAAAATTTTTCTTTTCAAATTTCGAGCATAAAGAGTAATCTATTTTAGAAGAAAATCGCAAAAACCAAATTTTAACGTTTTGATGAATATAAAACCGAAAAAAAAAAGACTGATCTCGGGCGGGCTCGAACCACCGACCTTCTGTGTGTTAGACAGATGTGATAACCACTACACCACGAGACCGCTGGGAGGAAGCGGGGCCGGTGCCAATATAACAAGCGTGCCGCCAGCCGGCTGCCCGGCGAGAGGGCGCAGACGGGTCACCCCTGCCAAGCAGAAAATCACTCAAAAATTGATTTTCCTGTC